>NW_027531885.1:34429-212950 GCF_008692635.1 Crocuta crocuta
TAAGTTCATACTTGTTTCAGTCCCTGAGCATAGTTTTAACAAATAATTAATGTATAATTAATAAATGCATATTCACAAGCACAACACATGCTTTACTATTAAGTTATATTTGATGAGTGTATCTTGAAAGTAATCTTTTACTTTATTGTGCATTGAAATTGCACATTAAAATGTGACTTGGTACATAATTTCAGCTTTATTTGACACATAACAAAAAGAAAATGACTCAAAGTAGGTAATGATGCAAACACACACATCATGAATAAAGTATGAGCACCACTGTAGGTCTTTATTTCTTGAGAAAATAGTAGTTTAATTGTAGGGGTTGGCTTCATACTTTTAACAGAATTATAGTAGATGTTATGCATGTATTTCTGAAATTTCAGGTCTCCACTGACAAAAATACAAACAAGTGAATAAACATCTTCCAGCATAGAGCACAGACATGCTAATTCTAAACCATAAACCCACATTAAAAAAAAAAAAACTATGAAAACTATTTTTTTGTGTGGTGTGTTAAGAAAATCAAGTTATTCAACTTCTATAAAGGAAAATGGTATCTTCAGGGAAGCTATGTAGAAATCAGAAAACAAAATAAACCTTATGTTGTAATACATGTTAACATTATTAAGATAATTTCTTTTTCAAGTCAGTTTTTTTTTTTTAACGTAAGTACACATACAAATATATCTTTACAGGTCTTCAGTAATAAAAGTAGTAAAGATTCTCATTGGTAAATGAGTACTGACTTATAGACTTGTCTACCCAGAGTTTATGGATTGGCAGACTCTATCATCCACATAATTTCTCTCTCTTTAAAAAAAATTTTTAGGGGCCCCTGGGGGCTCAGTTGGTTAAGTGTCCGACATCGGCTCAGGTCATGATCTCACAGTCCGTGGGTTTGAGCCCTGTGTCGGGCTGTGGGCTGACAGCTAGAGCCTGGAGCTTGCTTCAGATTCTGTGTCTCCCTCTCTCTCTGTCCCTCCCTCGCTCACTCTCTGTCTCTCAAAATAAAATATAGACATAAAAAATTTAAAATATTTGAAAAATTTTGTTCTTTGATTTATAAGAGTATCTCTGTGGAAAAACAGAATTATATTATTTAAAGGTAAGATAGTTTAACGATTGAAAGATTAAATTATTATATACTGTGACAATTCTAAGTAAAATGATGGAATCATGATTAAAATATTACAAGATTCTAATACTGCAGGCTTCTGTTTCATTGAATTTCTCTGCATTGGACATATTCTTTTATCTTATGAAAAACTTAACTCAGTACCAGAACCTTTGGGAAGTCTCAAAATTATTAGTGAAGCAATTTTATTGACTTTGCATTACCTGCAGATGACCCTAAGGATATTTTCATGGTGTTCTTGTTTCTTAATACGCAGACAAGTATTTTCATATAACAGATCATATAACACAAAATGTAAAATAACATACCTCAATATTTTATTAAAAATATTCAATTTCCCATTGGCATCAGAGTTACTGTAAGTCTTTTGTGGATAGATTATTCCCTTTGCTCATTTAAAGAAGAATACAAATAAAGCATTAAAAAAATCATTCCAATAGAAGAGGCTTAGAAGATTTGCTTTAGCAAATATTAAAACAATAGCTATTAGACCAACAGTTTCAGGGTGGATAAATTCTTCTTGGGACCAAAAATATATATTACTTTATGATCTCATAAAATGACATATTGTGTAGTCAAGTGAGAAAAGAGAACTTTTTTCTTAATGGAAAGATAGGAAATCATTTCCAAGAAAATATCCCATACCTTTACTATTCATTGAATAAAATATTTTTTCCTAAAATTTAGAGAAAGTAAAGTACTAGAACATTCCAGGATTTAGCATTTATTAAATGCATATTATTTCCTGGTAGCATTTTAGGGACTTGGAATACAGCAGATTACAATTAGACCAGTTTTCTGCTTTTAGAGATTACATACAGAGAATACATAATATAACAGATGAATAAATAAACACATAATATAATGTCACTTATCAATATATTCNAAATTATGCCTGCTAAGTGGATTGAGTGCTGGTTTAAACAGAAGAGGACTTATTTGACCTACTTGAATCAAACAAGGGATCTGCTCATGTACATAATTTACACATTTTAGTAACCTGCAAATTGGCAAAAGATCCCAAGATTTCTGAATCTCGTGTTTGGAAGGAGAATTTAAAGGCTAATGTGCTTGTGGATAATGCATAGAATGGTAGAATATAAGGTTTGGAAGAAGTGGACAGAGCATAGGTGTAACATTTCCAGCCCAAATGAAGAATTTGTAATTGTATTCTTAGTGAAAGGAAAGACTTTCAAAAGAGGAGAGCAGAAAAGTGACATAAAGAAGTTCCCTCTTATTTTATGGAGAAGTGATTTGGGGATCCAATGGGGAATTAGGCAAAAGCAGGAGTAAAGAATGATAGTTATTTGGAGCCTCAAGCGAGAGATCTTAGTTTAGGTGGTAATGATTAATAATTGTTTTGAATGAGGTTGAATTTTCAATATACCTAAAAAATCTAAATAATTTAATATGAGTTTGAAAAGAGAAGATTAAAAGATGAGGATTGGAAAATTAAAGTACTTGAAAATTTACCTAAAATATCCTTATAGACACAGATTTTCAGTATGTGTGTGGGGAGATAGGGAGTTCCCATGTTTTGTGGAACATTTGGGGAAATTTGTGAGTTTGTATTTTGTTGTCCTAGTGATTGAAAGGCCCAACTGGTATTTATTCTGGTGGATGTTTATCCTTGAAATACTAGATGTCCTGGGTTTGAGACAATTACATGTAATGAAGACTTGTCCTGTGTCTTGAGCAAATTTTCTGAGTCTAAAATTTAACTTTGTTCCCAGATCCAAACATATTTTGAATCATTTTAATATTCACTGACATTTCCAGCATTACACCTAACATAAAAATTGCTTTTAAAAATATATTTACTGGAATTACTCACTATTTTGAAAAAATCATCCCATCCAACAGAAATGCTACTTATGGTCAGTTGGAATCTCAATTACGATAAAGGTGTATCAGTCTGCATTTGTTTAATTACTTACAAATACATATCAGAATTCTTGTGAGTCCTTTTAACTGATTTAAATCCAAATTATTATGACATTTGGCACATAAAATGCAGAGACTTCTTTGAACTTTATCAAAGAAGGTTATATATCATGATAGTCATATATTTGTCAATTCTTCTAATTTATAATTAGAGCAAAGCACTTTTAGGAATATTTATAAAATTATATATTAAAATTATTAATATTTATTTATCCTCAAAGTAATAAAGATAATTTCCAATATCTTTTCTCAAAGCATTACCATTTCTTTTGATATATTGAGTATATCATTCCCTGCATTTAACTTTTACTATTTCCTACATATCATGCTCATTATTTAAATTAATATTCTTTTTTTCTGTCTCTTTCAGTGTAGAGATTTTCTATGTATTGATCTTCAGTTTCAAAAATTCTATTTTTATTTTCTTATCTTCTGCTATTTTTCATAAATTTTGATTTTGAAATATGTATTTTTCAAATCTAAAATTTCCATTTGATACTTTTCATATGTTCCTATATTCAACTTTCTCCAAAGTTTTAGTTAGTTTTAAAAATAATGCCTCTTCTATTTTCTTTAACATCCCAACTGTATTTTTAAATCTTTGGTGCTAGGGGTGCCCAGGTGGCTCAGTCAGTTGGGTGTTGGACTTTGGCTCGATTCATGATCCCATGGTCCAGGTGTTTGAACCCTATATCTGGCTCTGTGCTGACTTCGTGGAGCCTAAAGTCTGTTTCAGATTCTGGTTTCCCTCTGCCTCTGCCCCTCTCCTGCTCCTACCCTGTCTCTCTCTATCTCTCAAAAATAAATAAACATAAAAAAAAAAACAAAAAACAAAAAACAAAACTTTAAAGGGGAGCCTGGATGGCTCAGTCAGTTAAGTGTCAGACTTCGGCTCAGGTCATGATCTCACGGTTTGTGGGTTTGAGCCCTGTGTTGGGCTCTGTGCTAATAGCTCGGAGCCAGGAGCATGCTTTGGATTCTGTGTTTCTCTCTCTTTGTCCCTCTCCAGTTTATGCTCTGTCTCTCTGTGTCTCTCAAAAATAAATAAACATTAAAAGAAATTTTAAAAAATATTTAAAAAGCTTTAAAAATTAAAACCTTTTGTGCTAAATTACCTGTGTGGATCATGTGTGAGTTTATTTTTATTTTTAGGTTTTTGTTTGTTTTTTAATTCCTCTTAACTTCTGGCCTTATGACCCTATATGTTAGCATGTTGAGTAATTTTTTATTTTGTGTCAGTTTCTTTTTATAAATGTATAGGTCCTAAGTGAAGTGGTCTTTCTCCAAAAAAGTATTCTTTATTTCCTTAACCAAGAAGAGTCACTTGAAAGGTCATTACTTTAAGCTAAGTAGTGACAAAAGTAAGTGAAGGTTGAGTTGATCTCAGTCTTCCCACTGAGATTGCAGTGTGTTCACTTGGGCCCTTCCATTTGAGAGATCTGAATTTTAATCTCTGTCTCTGCAGTGCTGCAAGACTGTCAAAATTCCACTCGGCTTAGGTTTTAGAACTCCATACCGAACAGAATTAAAAGTGTTGTGAAAAGAAAGCATTTTAATGCCACATGACTTCAAAAATGTCTTTTTTTTTTTCTGTTCCTATAAGAGTAGGTCTCTGTTTATTCAAAACCTAAGATCTTAATCCCTTATGAACACAGAATTGAAATAGCCAACAGGGACCATGAGGTTGCAGACAATTAGCTCACCATTCTCATGTTCTCTCTCCAGAATCCTAGCCCTTTTCATCTTTTTTGATTTAGCCATTTATTTTTTAAAACCTTTTTTAATGCTTGTTTTTTAGAGAGACAGAGCATGAGCAGGGGAGGTGCAGAGAGAGAGAGGGAGACAGAATCTAAAGCAGGCTCCAGGCTCCCATCTGTCAGCACAGAGACCAACCCAGGGCTCAAACTCATGAACCGTGAGATCATGACCTGAGGCGAAGTCAGATGCTTAATCAACTGAACCACCCAGGTGCTCCTGATTTAACCATTTCGGATACCTATAAATAATTTATTTTGATAATTTGAATTTTAACTTTTTAAAAAATTTATTTGAGTTTGGTTTTGACCTTTTCTTGTCAAAGATACACTATCAGTAGGGAAGAATAAATAAGTGCCCAAGCATAGTTCTCAAAATTAAAACATAAATTGGCCATAGTACGAGCATATGCTTATTAGAAGACACCCTTCAACATGAAAACATAAATATTGTATTGTTTCATGAAATATTTCTTCAATTTTAACATAAAATTGAGGCTTTGCCAAAATTTTGTCTAAAATTAACATTTCAGGAGAATGAACTTCTTGTGCTTTTTTCTTCGGCCCACTACCACTCATCAAACCATTGACTACTAATTGGTATCTGTGTTCATCAGATTGAGAAGACCAAAATGTGAACAGTTAATGAACATAATTCAATATTCATCAAAAATAGGGTAAACATTTCCTTTTTAAATGTGGTAAGGTGATAATCCTGAGTAGGAAATTCTAAATAGGGATTTGAACTGTGATCAAAGCAGATTTCTCATGTGTTCCTTGGGAAACAAACCTGTCCTTCTTTCTTTCTATTTTAGTTATCTTTGGTCAAATACTAATTGCATTTTTAATAACATTTCACAATTTTCCATTACAAGACAATTTATATTACAGTAAGTTATTAAAATAATAAATAAATTCCATTAATTGAACATATGTCAGGAAGACCTGTGTTTAAGTTAAACTTTTAGTTTGTGGCCACCAACTCTTAGTGTTAACTGTATTGTGTATATAACACCTCATAATATACATTGTTTTTCATGAGGATATTGTCACAGTCTTTCAAAACACAAAAGGAAAAGTAGAATTGAAATTATTAAGTGATTTAACAATCATAAGAGAGATTATTTTATCAGAATCATGAAAACATTACATTGATAGGAGGAATTTACTGTAATGACTCCGCACAGATGTCTACATTATAATTCCCAGAAGCTGTGAATACACTCAATTACATTGCAAGAGAGGAGTTTAAGTGATATAAAACCTAGAAATAATAATATTGCTGCTATTTACTGTCATTCTTGTGTGTGATACTCTGTTGTAAGTAATTATTATCTATTTTAGTCATCACAGTAACCCTCTGAAAAAGATAACTCTTATTCTCTTAGTTTCATAGGTAAGGAAGTCAAGGCTGAGAGGGCCTGAGCTGCTCAAGTGACTTACCCATAGAACACAATTGTCAAATGCTGGGGTCAATATTTGAATTTAAGCATTGTACCTTTCTATTTATTGTACTTTGCTACCCTGAATATTATTTGGACTAAACTAGAAGTGGAAGTAAATCATGAACACTTTATCGAGTCAGAATTGGATATTTTGTAAGTATGAAATGACTTCACAAATATTAACATGTTGACCTTTTTACTTTTCTGTCATGAGAGAATTCTGATAAATTACACTTGAGATTCATTATTGATCTACTCTTCCTAAAAACTCTTCTAGAATTTTGAAACCGTTTCTCTTAGAAGCCCATGTATTCAACTTTAATGGTCATTCAGAAGAAGGAAAATCAGAATGAGAAACAGGACAAAAGACAGGTATTTTTCAGGATAGCAGAAAAATGTTTTGGGACTGGATACTGGAGGTTGGCATCTCAATTCTTTACTCTTACCAGGGTTATATTTTCTCAAATAGACTATCAGTTGGGTTCTAATTCAATAGAATTATGTTTTTCATAATTTTACTTTATTTCTCCTTTGGATATTTCAATAGCCTGTTAACTGGCCTCCTTCCGTCTACAAACTCCTAATAGGCTATGCACCCAGGTTAGTTATGAACATATTCCAAAATTGTAAATTAAGTCAAGTAATGTACTTGCTTCAAACCTTCTTCTCATGTTTTTGTGTAACTTGAGTACAATGTACCATGTACTTTGAGTGTAAATGTAACATGCCTTTCTTACACTAGGCAAACTGATCTACATTATCCTTTCTGAACTCTTCCTCTTCCTGTTGTCTCAGGCTAAACAGACACATTGATTTGATTTTGTGTTGTTCCTTTTTCAGCTAGTTTGTGGCTCCTTATCTCTTCCTGCAAAGTGCTTCCATGAATAGTGCTTATTTCCTTTCCATTCTGTTTATATTTTTATAAAATATATTGAGAAATAGCATTATCTTATCTATCTGACTGTTAGCTCCATTTATAATAACCATGACAAATAGTATGTCTGGCATGTGTTTAAAAATATTTATTGTGTTAATGTTTATTGACCTCCTCGAGTCCATGTCATTGGCCTGGCATATTCATGCCTCAATCTCTTTTCTTGGAGATACACATTGAACAGTGTTGTCTACTATAAAACTTGTAGCTATATAAATAAAACAAACATATTGGTAGCTATTTCTAGTCCGTTTTGAGGTTTTTTAATTCAGTCTTACTAATTTAGGGTTAAGACAGTGATCTTAGGACATATATCAATACAGTATATTAATAATTACATTATGTTATTATACATTATATAAGAATATATTATGCTACTATGTAAATGTATTATGCATCGTCAAATATGACACTTAAAATTTTTATAAAGGAACACATAAGTTTTGCCCAAACATCATTTTCATGTCTGCACAAAGATTAGAGTTACATTTTTTCACTGTTATGCTCAATTTAAATATAATCTATATATAAATAGTGCAATATTAATGTGAAATGTCATCTTAGATTTAATGTATCTCCCTTGGATGTTTTATATACCTTTTTATAATGAGAAATTTGCAACAAAAATAAGATTGGAAAATGGATAATATGAGAAGTTAGATATATAACAGTTTTTTAAATCTAAGATTTCATAAAATATGAATGTTTATCTTTAATTCTATTATTAATTCTCATCATAAACTTGAATGTTAAAATAAAAATACAGTTTATCAGGCAATTATGAGAGTGCATACGTAATATATTTCTTTTTATTTCCTTTGAAAAATCTGAATTTCAAACAGAGTCTCTATATCAGTATAGAAACATATTTAGTCTTTCTTTTTTATTGTGTGAGCAATGTGAGAACAATTCTCATTTAAAATCCATGAGGACTTAAATTCAAGCCCTGGCTATGAAATTGCTTCAATATTAAGATGAGCTCCAGGGATGGGTTTTAAATTCCAATCTTTTAAAAAATTTTATATATCATTGATGAGCAATTTCTCATGTTTATTCCAATGAACAATAATGTCATGGTGATCAAAAACAAGAATTTCAATTCCAAACATATCTCCCCAGAGATAGCATCAATATAAAAGCAATTTTTATATGGATAGGTTTTGAATTTTCACTCTTTCTAGGGAATTTGTGGTGGTTCTTTATTGATAGTAAATGGCAAAATAATACTTATTTTGATACTAAGGCAGATTAATGTATTATGCCACATCATATTTGTTTCAGATGCCACTCTAGAGCAGAAAACATGATTTTTAAATTCTTCTTATGTATTCATTAATCAGTTTATCACTATGTACGTCCAAAATCTGTTTCAACTGCTATCTCATATTAGTTTGGTCTTCTATTACCAAATAGCTCATGATGTTTTCTGTTTATTGTGTGTTTATACTGAGGACTTAATGTATTAGCTCACTTAATTCTTCCAGTAATTCAGTGAGGAACCACATTATGGAGAGAATACATAGAAACTTCTACTAGGCTAAGGACGAATTCAAGATCAGGACCAAGATTTTAAGCTAGTAGACTGAAACTAGTGTCCATGTTTCTAATCACTAATGGACACTCTCTAAACAAACTATTTTTAGGAATGAATTTAGTGACTTAACATTTGTGTTTTCATTTTATGCATAAACTAAAGCTACATGTTAAAATTTCATTATTTAAAAAATTGTAAATAGTATCTCAAATATTTAATTAAAGTATTTTTTGGCTTTTGTTTTATTTTATTTCATGTTTATGAATACACTTAAATATTAGTGTATAACTTAAAATAGTACAAAGAAATAATGTCAAGTTTATTTTTGTTGCTCAAATAAGTAGAAGTAAATAGAAAAGTCAATGATAGTTCCAAATAATTTTTAGATTACAAATAACTTGTTTTATTTAATTATTTTCTCTCTAGAATATTTCTTATATAGTTTTAAATGAGAATAAAGTCGTGTAAATTATATGATTAAGGAGATAGATACAATGAAGATTCATTTTTATCCAGAAATGACCTGGATAAAAAGAGCTAGTCACTTTCACTTGGTCAGACTCTGCATTTCTAATAGATACATGATACAACATGATTATTAGCAAGAATGCAGTCAGTTTTGTACGCACTAGAGTTTAGTTATATTTAACTGCAATTCTGACAGAGAAAATAAAAACTTACATTATAGAGACCTATTTCAGAAAAGTGATATCTCTAAAGAGAGAGAAAATATTAAGTTAATGGAATAAAGATTTGGTTACCTGAACATGTAGGATATGGTATAAATAGTAACAAAAGTATAAAAACTAGAAAAGTTTCACTGTTTAGACAAAAGGACAAAACTTGTTTCAGTTAAAACATGAATAAATTCAAATCCTTGTAATAGTGTCAATAGAAATGTATGTATAGATAGATGACAAATAAGCAGATAGGTAGATAGATGATAGATAGATAGATAGATAGATAGATAGACAGAAATAGAGATATACTTCATGAAGATGCCCATGAAAATTCATAGAATTACTTGTCATGCAATTTACCGCTCCGTAAGCAAAATCTGGAAGAAATGTTTTTCAAATCTCACATCCACTTCCCCATTTACTCTATGCCACGTACAGATGATAAAATATTATGAGACTTTGCATTGAGTAAGTATCATAAAAGGACTGAAATAAAGATAAAAAATAATACATATATAAATGAAATCAAGCAGTATTTACACTCTTTGATGTGGCAAACATTTTTATTCTCATTATGGCTGTATTAAATTTTGATTGCTGCCCTACCAAAGCACAATACATTTAGTGGCTTAACCCAACACATGTTATTACTTCTCAGTTCTTGAAGGTCAGAAGTCTGAGAAGGTTCCCAATGGGTTAAATTTAAAGTATAGGTTGGATTGTGATTCTTTTGGAGGCCCCTAAGGAAAAAAATATGTCCCCTGGCCTTTTCCAAATTCTAGTAGTTCCCACATTCTTTGGCTATATTCTCTTCAAATATAGAAGAGAATGGCTTCTTCAAAGCCAACCATTGTTTCCTTCTGATTACAGCCAAGAAAAGTTTCTCAGCTTTTAGTTAAATCTGCATCTCAATATCCTTCATTTGATTGTCCCTGCAAAGTCTTTAAAAAAATTTTTTTGACATTGTGATATTGAGATTTATAAGAAATATGCATTTTGTCCTTGTCCCTGGCACAAAGTTCCTAAAACTCTTGGAGGTTCTTCAGTGAAGGGGATAAGGGGAAAATATTTTTTGTCATATTACTGAGGGGACTTTTGGTAAGCCCTTAGGCTACCTAAGGATGGGGGCTGGTTGCCAGGGACCCAACAATGTCATCAGAGGGTTGAAACTTTCACTTCATCCCAGGATCTCCAGGGAGAAGAGAGGGACTGTAGAATCCCTGAAACCAGTGATTTAATCAAACATGCATCTCCAGTGAAGGTTCTTTTATTATAAACTGATAATATGACAAGTAAAATGTTCCTCTGAGTTCTAGTAAGCTTCTATTAATGGCAAATTAATTCAACCCTAGAATGGGGCCAGTGGAACTTCTAATCTACAGCACATAGATAAGAGACACAGGTATAGCCTGAACTAGAATTAGCATCTGAAGTGGAGAGGAGAGCAGTTTTGTAGGACTGAGCCCTTAACCTGTGGGATCTGACACTATCTTCTTGTGGATGGTGTCAGAATTGAATGATGTCAGAACTGATGGTGACAGTTTCTTTGTTTTTCATACGATGTATTTGAACCCTTACTTTGGCTTTATCATTCCAATGTCTTAAGTATGGCCCAGTAGTTTAATTTGCACCATCTAACACAAATTCTTCTCTTTTGGGAACTCACAGTATTTGTAAAAGAAAATGTAAATATAAATATGTCTTTGACTTTCTAGTCTTTTAGATCTATGCAGAATGATAGTGTTTCCTGGGTGTCTTCGGGTGCTCTTATTTGAAACATACCAGTCAGCGCCATTTATGTTAGCACATGGTCTATCAGGACTAAGGCAAGAGAGGCCTCTCAGCATTGTGAGTGAGAGTGTGTATGCAATAGCAAGCTGTCCAGGTTTGAATCCGTGCTTTACCATATATTTGTTAGGAGATCTTGGACAACTTATTTGACTTTTCAGTGCTGCATTTTTCTTACTGGTAAAAAATGTACAGTAATAATAATGGCTTACTTCTTATACTTATCACGTGGGACAAATGAGTTGATATTGGCAATACTTGATAAAGCAAATAGTGTCTGATACATGACAGATTCTATACAAATGTAAATTAATAAAAAAAACTTGGCCATGTGTTTCAGTAAAAAACATTTCTCTCCAGGTTGTCAATTTTAAAGTTTATATCATAGATTTTTTTCTCTATTATTAAGATTTAATTAGTCAATATGCATAATAAAGATACCACAGTGCTCAATTCACAGAATCAAGAATCATTCATAAACTCATTCAACATATTGTATATGTTATTAATCTTGATATTATTATAAGACAATTTTATTTACTGAAAATTAATTTACTGCAAGAAAACTTAAGTCATGAAAATGGCATGTATATGGCATATATATATATAATCACATCTTCACAAGGAAAATACATAGATAAGGCTTCAGTGGGAAAGAGGAGAAGGATGTGCCAAAAAGAAAAAGAAAAAAAAGTTCATCAATAAGAACAGTGAGAGGTATGAAAAGAATAAACTATGAATCTCATCCTTACCCAATGGTCTGCACAAAAGGTCAAAGGAATGAAATGACTAATGATCATATATAAAATCATTATTTTGAATAAGAGAAAGTGAACAAAATAGATGAAATATTCTGAATAATGGAAATTATTCCATTTCCAAAGTTAATTGGAAAGAATCGCTTGACAATTGGAAAATGAATATCTACCTCTCTTTATCAAAGTATGAGTCAGACAGCTACCAGAGAGAAAGCTGCACAAAATCATGGAAGGTCCAACTGGTAATATCAGCTTAAGTGTAATAGCTATAGTTACTGAGGAACATGAAATACACTGAGATCACTAGAAGCAAAGCTTCTTTTGAATTAATAGGCAATGTATTTGAAGAATTGTGGCAGAAAATGACAAGCAACAGATAATTAATAAGTTGCCCTGGTAAAAAGTTAGGCTGGGGTATGTGTTATAACTATCGAACATCAAAATATGGCTTCTTTATATCAAGAGACCACATTTTCCTGTATAAGTGTCTAGGAAACTAGAGGCCAAAATAATTAAGAAACAAATTCATTTATCTACTTGCTGAAAACCTGACAAGACGATAATAACAATAAATCTAAAACAATATTTAAGAAAAAACAGCAATAATAACAGTGGAGAACACAAGGTAAGCTTAAGGGTGGACTTCTCTCAGAAAGTCTTTGGGATTCCCATTTGTTTTTAGAATAAATGCACTACATAGAGGTCCTGCAGTGTTATATGATAGAGAGAAACTTGACTAAATTCCTAAACTTAAAATCTCAGGGACTTCCAGTGTACAATTTTACAAGCTAATTTATGAAAATCAAATATTTCTTTTTTTTTTTAATGTTTTATTTATTTTTAGGAGAGAGAGAGAGAGACAGCGTGAGCAGGGGAGGGTCAGAGAGAGAGGGAGTCACAGGCTGAAACAGGCTCCAGGCTCTGAGCTGGCAGTCAGCACAGAGCCCGACGCGGGGCTCGAACCCACGAACTGCGAGATCATGACCCAAGCGAAAGTCGGACGCCTAACCGACTAAGCCACCCAGGCGCCCCGAAAATCAAATATTTCTATCACTTAATATGATTAGTAGATTTTTGTCCTCTATGAATGGAGAGCTTATTTAAGAAGTTTGAGAATTAAGTTTGCAGACGTTCTATAAGAATTATCTGGTTGACACTTGTTCATCATCTTATCACCTCTCCAACATTTCAAGTCAAGAAAGGAACAAAACAGGTGCTATTTATCTGCTCTGAAAGTTTTTTAAAGGTAGTTATAGTGACCCATCTTTGTAATCTGATGCCTTGCTAAATGACATTGAGTTTCATTATATTCTTCTATTTCTGAGTACAGCAAGGAAGTAATTTGTCTTTGATGCAAAATAGAAAGCAAAGAGCTCATTTGGGCATTTTGGAGAGAATAAAAAAAAAGAAGGGGCTGACCTGGTGAAAATTACGTATTCATGGAATATATTACACTAAATTGCTCTGTTTCTAAATGCAATCCTATAATCTTTAAATAGAAAATCTCCTTTCACTATAGTGAGTATTTCCTGCATATGGACCACATTGTTTCATCTTTAGTTGCTTTGTTAATATTACATGTTGTTCATTTTTCTAAAGCAAGCCATGTGGGGAAGAAAAAAATATTTGAAAGTGAAAACAAAATACTAGGCAATATTTTCTTTAAATGCCTATTTATATAAATCAGTTACAGTCTGTTTTTTTTCCTTAAAAAGTTATAATATCTAAGTACCACTGTTTTTTCACTATGATAATCTTAGTAACTGAGTAGACTAAATCTTTGAATTTGATGTTTCTTTTTACTCCTAAAAGATAAATTATAATTACCATCTTTCTCATATTTTAAATACAATTAAAAGTCATTTCTTTTTGCTTTTTTTTTCTTTCAATGTTTATTTATTTTTGAGAGAGAGAGAGCAAGCCAGGGAAGGGCAGAGAGAGAGAAAGGAAGACAGAGGATCCAAACCAGGCTCTGCACTGACAGTAGCTAGTATGATGTGGGGCTCGAACTCATGAACCATGACATCTTAACCTGAGCCAAAGACAGACATTGTGCTGACTGATCCACCCAGGGGCTCCCAATTAAAAGTCATTTTAAATATATTTTCCATGCAGTACTTAAGATTGTGTCATATCATAAGATTTTAGTTTACTATAGCTTATGTAAGAAAATTGTATATATTTATATATTCTCTGTGTATACACATATAGAGAAGTAGATTGATGGATAAGGATTATAAATATATTTATACATATATAAAATATAAACATGCACACACAGTTGTATCTATATACACAAATATATTCACATGTATATACACATATACACACTGATATATTTTAACACAATTGTTCCCATGATTATATTTTAAAATATAAATGTATTTTAGGTTCACTTTGAATAAATCCTAATTAAGATATTCACAAAAATCAGAATTTCTATTACAAATTAAGTTAATTTCTTGTTGGTAAATTTCTGTGGCTTTCTATGTAAATGTCTTAGAGTGTACTTTGTCTCAGATTCTAATTCTTATTAAAATTAAGTAACAAAAATTATTTTTCTGTTTTGAATTCTTCTACATATCTCCATCTTATTCCCAAGTTATAGAGTCAACAAATAATTTCTTCTGAAAACTTTATAGTGTTATAAAACATGACTTGAAATGTTAATTCCATAATAAGAAACTTAGGTCTCAGTTATTTATACTAATATTGGAAGCAGATAGGAATAATCCTAAATCAATTTGTGTTCAACCATAGAGAATGATTGAATTGAAAAAAATGTGAAAGTGTTGAAGATCTGGAAACTCATCTAATACAATATAACGAGAACAAGAACATAATTAGAAGTTGTTAAATTGTCAAATACCCTCCTCTTCTCCAATACATAACTACTCTTCGAAATCTCTCATCCGCAAGTGCTTTGTTTTCTCAAATTTTCTTGTAAGTTTTCTTGAAGTGCAGCTTTCTTTAAGTAATTGTGATTTATGTTCCTTCTCTGTCTTTTAATGTTCATTTTCGAGAGAGAGTGAGAGACAGAGGGCGAGTGGGGGAGGGGCAAAGGGAGAGGGAGACAGAATCTGAAGCAGACTCCAGGCTCTGAGCTGTCAGCACAGATCAATATGCGAGTCTTGAACTCACAAACATTGAGATCGTGACCTGAACTGAGCCACCCTGACTCCCCATATTTTTAAAATGTTTGTTTATTTATTTTTGAGAGAGAGAGAGGACACATTAGCAAGTGAGGGGCAGTGGAAGAAGGAGAGAGAGAGAATCCCAAGCAGGCTCCATGTTTTTAGCACAGAGCTCAATGTGCATCTCAATCTCATGAACCCTGAGATCCTGACCTGAGCCAAAATCAAGAGTAGAATGCTCAACTGACTAAGTGCCCCAGGTGCCCCATACATATATGGTATTATATTTGTTTTTTAAATAAGAATCAGTGCTTTTTGGCTATTTGGCTAATTAACTACCCAACTAGTTGGCCTAGTGAAGTTGCTAAGAATCTGGTCTTTCTGATTCTAATCTCCATTGGATATTATTGCTGTAGCTTTGTTTACTTTCTTTCTCCATGCTCAATATTTTAGGCTTGACTTGCATTCTGAAGCATTTAAAATACTCTATCCTATTAAGTACTTTTATTATAGAACTTAATATTTATCCAATCACCCCACTCTTTTTCTGCTCTTGTTGGTAATTAACATATGCAATCTTAATGTTAATTAATAGTATGCACATCCATATTTCTAATGTTGAAAGACATACTGTTGTAGAAACCTTATACAGTCACATTTATTCATTACTACTCTGGATATTATCACTTCAGGTTTTATAAAAATGGTTTGTTACAGTACACTGTTTTATTTCTCCATTACAATTATTTCCAGACTTCCCCTCTAAATAATATTTCATGTATAAACATCTTAGATTATTCTGTTTGTTTCTGAATATTTATTTGCAGTTTAAAAGACAGAGAAGGAGGGGGTCTGGGTGGTTCAGTCAGTTGAGCCCCCAACTTTGGCCTAGGTCATGATGTCATCCTCCTGGAGTTTGAGCCCCATATTAGGCTCTGTGCTGACAGTTCAGAGTCTGGAGCCTGTTTAGAATTCTGTGTCTCCCTTTCTCTCTCTCTGCCTCTCAAAAATGAATAAAAATGTTAAAATCCTTTAAAATAAATTAGCAAATAAAACTAAAAGAATATATGTGTGAAGATTAAACATAGTATTTATAAAATGTTAGTGTGAAAATAGTAAACCATGTTCAAACCACAAATTCTGAATTACAAACACCTCAGTTCCTTGTTATCTTTTAACATTCAAATTTCCCAGTCTGTGGAAATTTTCTGTCTCCTGCTCCCTTATTTCTTCTTTTACTTATTGTATGTGAGATATGGTCTTTGGGATTAAGGCTAATCCCATTAAGATTACTTTAGGTGCCAATCCTTACTAGTTCAGAGATCTGAAATTTATCACTTATCCTCTGATACTTTCTTTGAATGAATCACAACTATGAGAAGCAGCAATAAATTTTGCAATTACTGAATTTGTATATGATTGACTTTCCTACTCAAGGTTTTCTCATATTTCTACTCTTTAGAATTGTACTATCACACACACACAGACACACACATGCAATCAAATAGTGTTCCTGGATTAGAATTTTCTCATTGCGAGTAATTTCCAAGTATTTTTACCTTTGGCTTGCTACTTCATAGGAATATAATTAATTTCTCATAATTTTTGGCCATTTAATGACTTTTCTGGAAAATTGTCTATTCAAATCTTCTGCTTATTTTTAAAATTAGGATATTTATTATTCTGTTATTGAGTTGTATGAGTTTCTTATATATTTTGGATATTAACTCGTTATCAGATATGTAGTTTGCAAGTATTTTCTGCCATTTCATAGGTTGTTTTTTCATTTTGTTAACAGTTTCCTTTGCTAAACACAAATTTTTTAGTTTGATATAATCCCACTTGTTTACTTTTGCTTTCGTTGCCTTTGCTTTTGATGTCGAATCTAAAACCTCATTGCCAAGACTAATATCAATGAGCTTAGTAACCCTTATATTTTCTTCTGGAAATTTTACCACTTCACATCTTACATTCAAATTTTTAATCCATTTTGAATTGATTTGGGGGAATAATGTAAGATAGTGTTACATTCTTTTGAATATTACAGCCCCAGTTTTCCCAACACTATTTTTTAAAGTTTTCTTTACTTATTTGAGAGAGAGAGAGAGACAGTGAGAGAGAGAGAGAGAAAGAGAGAGAGAGAGAGAGAAAATGACCAGGAGAAGGGCAGAAAGAGAGGGAGAGAGAGAATCCCAAGCAGGCTCATTGTCAGCTCAGAGCCTGATGTGGGCTTGAACTCACAAACTGTGAGATCGTGACCTGAGCTGAAATCAAGAGTTGGAT
Organism: Crocuta crocuta; assembly: GCF_008692635.1. Lineage (NCBI taxonomy): Eukaryota > Metazoa > Chordata > Mammalia > Carnivora > Hyaenidae > Crocuta > Crocuta crocuta. Next base: position 51,822 of record NW_027531885.1, read on the forward strand.
GCTGAACTGAGACAGCAACCCCAACACCATTGAATGATGATACTCCTTTCATCACTGTGTATTCTTGAAGAAATTGGCTATGTACGCATGGGGTTATTTCTGGGCTCTTTTCTGTTGCACTAATCTATTGTCTACTCTTTCACTGATACCACGTTGTCTTGATTACTGTCACTTTACAGTAGGTCTTAAAGTCAGATAGTGTCAGTCCTCCAACTTTGCTCTTTTCCTTCAATACTGTATTGGCTACTCTGGGTTTTTGCCTCTCTATATAGACTTAGAATCTGTTGATAAACACAAAATAACTTGCTGGGATTTTTTTTAAGTTTATTTATTTATTTTATGTCTTTAATTAATTAATTTTTTTATTTTGAGAGACAGAGACAGAGAGTGAGCAGGGGAGGAGCAGAGAGAGAGGGAGACACAAAATCTGAAGCAGGCTCCAGGCTCTGAGCTGTCAGCACAGAGCCCAACACAGGGCTCGAACCCACGGACTGTGAGATCATGACCTGAGCTGAAGTGGGACGCTTAACCAACTGAGCCACCCAAGTTTATTTATTTATTTTAAAAGAGACAGAAGCAGCACAAATTGAGGAGGGACAGAGAGAGAGGAGACAGAGAATCCCAAGGAGTCTCCATGCTGCCAGCACAGAGGCCTACATAGGGCTTGAATTCACAAAATGGCAAGATTGTGATGAAAACCAAGAAACAGACATTTAACTGAGCCATCCATGTGCCCAACTTGCTGGGATTTTGATTAGGCTTACATTGAATCTATAGATCAAGTTAGGAAGAACTGACATCTTGACAATATTGAGTATTCTTATTTGTGAACATGGAGTACCTCCACATTTATTAAGTTCTCCAGTCATCATGATTTTTGTGGTTTCCTTCTTATAGATCTTGTATATATTTTGTTATAGCATTCCTAAGTGTATCATTTTGGAGGTGCTAATGTAAATAGTATTGTATGTGTATGTTACATACTTTATATGTAACATGTAAAATCATTCAGCCCTTGAATACTTTATACTTTTTTAAATCTTTATTTTCTTTACTTCTATGTTTTGGCAGTTTCTATTAGGATATCCTCAGACTCAGAGATTCTTTCATCAACTGTGTCCAGTCTATTGGTAATCCCATCAAAGGCCTTCTTCACTAGCTATAGTATGTGAGCCAGGTTTCACATTAGGACTCCATGGTCTCAAGGAGAAGATGGGTCTCCATAAGTAAAAATGCGGGACTTCTATGGTAAATATTTGCAGTAATGCCTCCCCACATATTTCCTTTCAGTTATCAAAATTGTTACTCAGTTAACATGGGAAAATAAAATATCTCAACATGTTGAATATCTCAACAGGTCTCATCAGATCTCTAGATACAGAGTCTGAGTTCCCATAAATGCCTCAGGCTGAAAGCATCATGATGGCTCTGCTTTTAGGAGTATATACAGACAATGTTAACAAAATGGATCACTAACTCACATATGGCTCACAGAGTTTTCCAAAACTTAAAGGATCTAAAGGGAGTCTCCATCTTATTCCCATTTATTTCATCAATCTGGTATTTAAATAAAAAAAAAAGAGGAAAGAAGGGAGAACATATTTTAGAGGATAATAACAGTAGACTACTGGGGATCCTAACAAGTGTGGCCATATTTGTAAGTGGTTGCCAAATGTAATATCTTTGTTAGATTGATATGAACTCAGTCACATTGCAAACTGGCAAATGTGTTGTGTTCTATCTCCATCCAAAACAAAGACCAGAGGGGCACCAGGGTGGCTCAATCCATTAAGTGTCTGACTCTTTTTTTTTTTTTTAATGTTTTATTTATTTCAGAGAGAGAGAGACAGTGTGAGCAGGGGAGGGACAGAGAGAGAGAGGGAGACACACTCTGAAGCAGGCTCCAGGCTCTGAGCTGGCTGTCAGCACAGAGCCCGATGCAGGGCTCGAACCCACAAACCGTGAGATCATGACCTGAACCGAAGTTGGACGCTTAACTGACTGAGCCACCCAGGCTCTCCAAGTGTCTGACTCTTGGTTTCGTCTTGGGTCATGATTTCACAGTTCATGAGACTGAGCCCTACATCAAGCTGCTTGATATTCTCTCTCTCCCTCTCTCTCTGCCTCTACCCACTCATTCTCTCTCTCTCTCAAAATTAGTAAATAAACCCTAAAAGATGAAGACCAGAAATAGCTCCTATTCATATGATTTGGATAACAATATACATGTATAGTTTTCCATAATACTTTCATTTAAGTCCTCCATCCCCCCTCATAATATATTCTGAAAGGACATAAATCATTTGGATTTTAAGCAGAACATCGTGATATATTATATAATCCACTATGATGACTCCAACATGTTCATGTATTGAATTTTAAAAATCATCAGGACAATTGGAGATTTTGGTAAAGTACATATGCTACAGAGAGTAGAGACAAAAACCAAAAAGTTTTAGTGCCTACCACATCAGTGAATATTTTGGGGGGAATGGCCTATTAAGTTTGAGAATTCTGGGGTTGGGTCACCTGGGTGTCTCAGTCTGTTAAGCATCCAACTTTGGCTCAATTCATGATCTGCCAGTTTGTGGGATCGAACACTGCAACAGGCTCTGTGCTGACAGCTCAGAGCCTGGAGCCTGCTTCGGATTCTGTGTCTCCCTCTCTCTGCCCCTACCCTGCCCATACTCTGTCTCTCTCTGTTCTCAAAAATAAATAAATGTTAAAAGTTTTTTAAAAGTAGAAAAAGAGAGAGAATGCTGGGGCAATCCTTGCAAAGTGCAAATTACTACACTGTGCACTTCCTACCATCAGGAACAAAAAAAATAAAATTGCTTCCTTAATGTATCAAGACAGTATATTCTACACTTAACCTATTTACTAAGTAATAACACAACAAAAGACTAGTAGCTTTTACCTGGGTCTCAAACAGGAATGTTTTCTGCCTAGATTTCAGGAAACAAAATAGCAGAAATCACTTGAATTTTCTGGCAATTCTTACCAAGAGGGATGGCATCAGTAGTTTGAGGCGAGCTCCTGCTCCTCACAACAGCTAACTGTACACCACTGGGAAAGAGCTCCTTATGTGCTCAGAGCCTTAGTTGAGATAGAGAAGCTGATGATGGTTCATCACAGAATCTGACAGCCAGAACAGCTATAGTCAGCTGGTATTGTCACATCTATTAGATCATAGTCTTGAGTATTCCCTTTAATGATCTGTCACAAAATGAAAAGGAAACAAATGGAACAGAAAAGAAAATGGGACATATGGGATCAGGTACAAATAGCCCAGAGAACCGAAATACACTGTAAAGTCACTCACTCTACTGTTACTATTTATGTTAAAATATTCACGCACTATCACGAGATTCAAATTTTTAAAAGCTGTATATATTTACCCATGTGGTGATTATTCTTAAAGCTCTTTCTTTAGGTGGATCCAGATTTCCATCTGATGCCCCATTCCTTCTTGCCTGAAGGATTTTTGTGTACCTTTTTAGGACTTAGTAACTTCCCGTAATTCCGTCAAGATCCTTCTTACACTCTAACCTATGTCCCATAAACGTGATGTTGTCCAGTCAGGCAAATGAGAACAGGCACTATTCTAAGCCTTGTGTGAATATGTATGTCTGGCCTTTGGGCAGTTCTTTTCCTGTGATCCAGGAGCTCCTCACAGCATGCACTGAGGAGAACCTAAGCAAATGACAAAGGAGATCCTTTGCAAATGTCTGATTTTTTTCTTTTTCTGTGTGTGTCTCACTTCTCTGGTACTCTCCTTTGCAGGATACAGACTCTCTCAGTCTCTGTATTTTCAGCTCAGTCTTTACTCCTCTGGTTTCCCCCTCCCTGGTCCATGGTCTGGAAACCCCCACAAGAGTAAAAGGAAGTAAGCTGAAGCAATAGTAGGGCGAATGTACTTCGCTTCCTGTCCTTCAGGATCAGTGTTACACAAATAGCTTCACGTATTTTATCTTTTTTTTTTTTTAATCAAGTATAAGGGCAAATCTGGTCACTGTTATTCATGATGGCTGGAAGCAAAAGCTTATATGATAGGATGTTGAATTAGATTGCTTTTAACCTGTGGATATGGGGGCGTCTGGGTGGCTTAGTCGGTTAAGCGTCCGATTTTCGCTTAGGTCATGATCTCGCGGTTCGTGGGTTCGAGCCCCGCGTCGGGCTCTGTGCTGACTGCCAGCTCAGAGCCTGGAGCCTGTTTCAGTCTGTGACTCCCTCTCTCTCTGACCCTCCCCTGCTCACGCTGTCTCTCTCTCTCTCTCCTAGAAATAAAAACAATAAAAAAAAAAAGAAAAAAAAAAGAAAAAAAGAAAAATTTTAAACTGTGGATATGGGGCTCCTGGGTGGCTCAGTTAACTGTCCAACTTTGGCTCAGGTCATGATCTCGTGGTCCATGAGTTCAAGTCCTGCATCGGACTCTGCTGACAGCTCAGAGCCTGGAGCTTGCTTGGATTCTGTGTCTCCCTCTCTCTCTGTCCCTCCCCCGCTGATGTTCTGTCTCTCTCTGTCTCTTAAAAATAAATAAATGTGAAAAAAATTAAAAGAAAAACTGTGGATAGATTTGTGGAGAATTTCTATATTAACAGGTGAAGTTCTTCTCATCTGTGGTACAGGTACATTACTCCAATTATTCTGGTTTTGTTCATTTTTCTAACCACAGTTTTGTCATATCAGTACACAGATAATATCAACTTCTACTAAATTTATTCTGAAGGTTTTTTATGTATGCTCTTACAAATGAAGTTATTTTATTTACTTTTATTTTCTAATTGTTGTATGTTGGCCTTTGTGTATTAGCCAACTATGTTGAATAATTTCCTTCATCTATTGAAATGGTCATTTTTAAAATAATTTTCCTTTCAACATGGTGAATTATGTTGATTGTTCTTTTAAATGTTAAAATAGTCTTCTATTGATTCAAACAAAAAAAACTTTGGTAAGGATGTAAGATAATTTTTATATTATTTTGAAAAAATTTGCTAAAATTTTGTCAAGGTATACTATGTCTATGTTCATGAGGTTTATTATTCCTAGTTTTTTTTTTTTTAATATGCATACTCTTTGTATATATATTTGGGGAAGGTAGGGATGAATAGGCAAAATACAGAATTTTTAGGACAGTGAAAATATTGTGCATGTTACTATAATAGTAAATTCATATTATATATTTGCCCAAACCTATGGACACACACAGTAACAGTGAATCCTAATGTAAGCTACGGATTTTTGAGTGACTATGATGTATCAATGTTGGTTCATCAATTGTAACAATTAGAGAGATTAATACACTGAAATTTAGTATTAAATGTTTCCAAGATTTTTTTTAATTTTTTAAGCTAAATTTTTAATATAATATCAGACATCATGTCATTAAATATCTGTGATGTCATGGATTTTCTAAAAGCTACAGTGACATTACCATACTTAATAAAATTAGTGATAAAAATGTAGATTTTTCTTCTAGTTAGACTATATTCAAATTCTCCCACTCTATTAAAGATGCCTTTTAAGGCTCTATTTTTTCTCATTAAGAAAAAAGATCATTAAGATCCAAAGTCTACACATTATATTTGTTCATTAGATCCCTTGTCTCTTTTTAACTAGGAGAACACTTCCTCTCTATTTTCTGCAATTGACAGATGATGTGCTCCTTCAACATGTATATTCAAATGTTTGTTTATTTGTTTGTTTGTTTAATTTTTGAGAGAGAGAGAGAGAGAGAGAGGGAGAGAGAGAAAGAGAGAGAGAGAGAGAGAGAGTATGAGCAGCAGAGCAGCAGGGAGAGAGAGAAGAACACAGAATCCGAAGCAGGCCCCTGGCTTTGAGCTGTCACATAGAGACTGACTGGGGGCTTGAACCCTCTAACCACGGGATCATGATCTGCGTTGAAATTGGATGCTCAGCCAACTGAGCCACCCAACAGCCCTTGTATATTCAAATATTTATTAAATACATGTATTGTAAAATACAATTTTAAATATTTTCTGTAGTATGAATTTAGTTTTGCTTGACAGCTACTTTTATTATATGCATAATGGATCTCCTTTGCCTGACTCCAATATCACTTTCTCTTGAATCCGTTTGTAATCTCTCTGATTTTATTTTTCATTTTACTATTTCATTTGACATCATATATTTTCTATCAATAGTTTTCTGTGTCTTCAGTTTGCTGTTGTACACCTTCCAATTTATTCAAATTTTTGCCTCATACCAGTTTCATACACAGAGAGACCCACTCTATTAAATAAAGACCAACCAGCAGGTCATTATGAATCATATTTCCCTATATAATTTTTTAAATGTTTATTTATTTTTGAGAGAGAAAGACACAGAATGTAAGCAGGGGAGAGGCAGAGAGCAAGGGAGACACAGAATCTGAAGCAGGCTCCAGGCTCTGAGCTGTCTGCACATAGCCCAATGCAAGGCTTGAACACATGGACCACAAGATCATGACCTGAGCTGAAGTCAGACGCTTAACTGACTGAGCCACCCAGGCGCCCCCATATTTCCCTATTTTAATTCCTTGTCTAGCATTAATCACTTCCTGCTACATTTTTTTGTTGACTCATCTGTTTAGTTATTTGACTGTCTCATCACACTTTCATTTTAATACAACCTTCTTGGAAGCAGGGACTTGTCTTTCATATTCACTACATACCCTGGAATGATTTCTGGGCACACTGTAAGTATGTAACAGGAATTTCATGATGACTGTTTTATAAAATTTTATTTATAAAGTAATATTTATAGAAATCTAATGGAAGAATATTCAATCCATTCATTGTTCTGGACATGCTTAATTTATCTGTGACATAAGTAAATCCCTCAGCAACTCCATGGTCAGCATGTACTGATGTTGTGTAGAATTGTTTGAACTGAACCATACTTTGGCACTGTACCAATGGTTCACATTAAGAAATATTATAAGAAATAAACCCCTGAAGATTATTTACCGTAAGAATGTGATTGAAGGAATAAGTCACTGCAAGGGTCGCCTGAGTGGCTCAGTTGGTTAAGCCTCAGACTTTGGCTCAGGTCATGATCTCGCTGTCTGTGGGTTTGAGACCCGTGTCGGGCTCTGTGCTGACAGCTAGCTTGGAGCCTGGAGCTTGCTTAGGATTCTGTGTCTCCCTCTCTCTCTGACCCTCCTCTGCGTGTGCTCTCTCTCTCAGAAATAAATAAATAAATAAAATAAGTCACTGCAATATACAATTTTCACAGGATGAACACAGGAAGAATATTCCTCTCTCTGGTTTAATATCAAAAATAGTTTAGATTCTTCAGAAAAAAAGTATCGTAGTGTTTATCGCACAAAACTTATTTTCAGAAGATTCTATCAAAAATCATATTTCTAAAGTATCAGTTGTATATTTTATAATACCATGGTTTTTGTGTGTGTGTGTGCAGAAACCTCATCACTTACAAATTTTTTTTTATCTTTCATTCTTTTTCACTTTTTTCACTTGAGAGTTTCATTGACATCCTCCAAATATCTTTTTCCAAGGTAGTCTATGTGCACGTTTTAACAGCGTTTCGAAAATAATTAATTTAAATATATGTTGGACCCTGTCTCTGTGTCCACGTGTGAATAAATGTAAATAGTTTAGAAATGAAAAATAGAGGGGTGCCTGTGTGGCTCAGTAGGTTAAGCGTCCAACTTCAGCTCAGGTCATGATCTCATGGTTCAGGGGTTCGAGCCCCACATCGGACTTTGTGGTGACAGCTCGAAGCCTGGAGCCTGCTTCAGATTCTGTATCTCCCTGTCTCTGACCCTCCCCTGCTCACGCTGTGTGTGTGTGTCTTTCTTTCTCTCTCTCAAAAATAAATAAAACATTTAAAAAATTTTAAAAAAAGAAATGAAAAATAGATAATGACAGTGTAAACATATTTCTGAGTATATGTGGTATTTATTTTTAAATTAGCTGAAATAGTCAAATGTCTTATATATCTTGAATTATGATTATTATGTTTATTTTTCCATTGTAACTGAATATTTGTTTCTGTTGTCAAAGTAAGCAAAATCATAATTGTTACCAGGCTGACATTTTACACACCACACTGTGCATGCAATTGATCTCTCTTTCAATTATGAAATTAAGGAATTGTATTACAGTTATAGTCCATATATTTTTATCACTTCAAACAATTTAAAGACAGTGAAAACTTTATGTACATTAAATAATGGCATTTCAAATTTAGTATGGTGTCAGGAAAATGGTCAATATAAATAAATCTACAACGTTTTTTGTTTGGTTAGTTTTGCCTATCATCAACCAAAAGTTTATTAAAAAAAACCAATATTAACATAGGCAATATCTAAATATCAATATTTTATAAACAATAATGTTATGTTTCTTATTTGTTTCTAAAAGCATCCATAAGTTTTACTTCTAATTAATCTTTCTTTAGAATCATTCATTCAATAATATTTTAAATGATCAAATTTGAGATTTGAAGTGAAAATATTTTGGAAAAAATCCTCATATTTAAAATTCTTGTGATATTTCTTAATGGTTCCTTTTTTATGATTACATTATGAATGACACATGAATTTACTTTGAGAATGACCATGAACTGCCTCTATTACATGCTTTAACTTTTGTGCCTAACAAATTATACTAATGAATCTTAAATGGATTATCATTTCCAGAAAAGATACTAGAGTCCATACACAAAAATGGATTTCTTGTAAGCATAATTTTCCAGAATATGCTTTAAAAAAAGAGAGAGAAACAAAAGAAAATTTCCCTGTCTGTAGTCATGCAGTTATTCAATAAGAGCAAATATTGGATTTATCTTTCTTAGTTTGGTGTACATTATCTCAGTTACAGGAATTTTTACTGAGATCTTCAGGATTTTCTGAAGTAGAACATGAAAAAATGTGCAAATTATTACTTTTAATAGCAATCTTCTCTCACATAATTGCCAGTGTATAAAATAGGTTTTGGTCATATTATATAAACAAATTGACTAAATTTTATGTTTTCCTTGGGATACCACTGGCCAGGAATGAGTAGAGATACAAAGTTAAATAGTAATCTTTGTTTGTGTAAGTTGTATGTAATTTATATGTTTTTCTTTTTTAGATCATGTTAACTAGTCCTCGAAAATAGTAAGAAATTGAGATATTTTATTATTATTTTGATTGTGATTTGACAAACTATTTGATATATTTTCAATGAATTCAAATTGATTTTTAACTTACTACAAATAGGTCTTCAAGATTTCCTCTTCCTTAATCTAAATAAATTTAAAACTTCTTTTATTGATTTTAATATTTACAGCATTGTTTGATAAATTTCTGTTTGCATTATTAGCATGAAAGGAATAAGAACTAATATCATGATCTCCTCTTATTTTGCTTCAGCTTAAGAAACTACAAAATTTGGGCTAAACTAAAATATTTTTTTAAATGATCAAGTCTTTAATTACATATATATATATATTTTCCTGAAATATATCTGCTTCCCAGATTCTTTGCCTGAGTTGTTTAAGCTGATAGCTACCAGTTGTTTCTGTAATCAAATCACAAAATCCATTACTTCAAAGGAACTTACAAGTCATTATCACATCCCTAACATATATATGCATCTTCTCAGAAATTTTGGTCATTGTTGATAATTTACTCAAGTGACATTTGTGATATCAATAGGGAGTATTTTTCACTTAGAAAAGTTCTGTTAAAAAGAAATTCACCTTATTAAGAAAACGGTAAATTAGGATGTAATATCAAGTCCATGTAAATTATCTTCCGATTCTGTGTAAATTGTTCATTTTCTAGAAGCTTAAGTATTTAAAGATAGTTATATTAGGCATATTTCAATAGTTTAAATGGGTGAAATTATTTCATTCCTCATGAGTAAGCCTAAAATAGGAATTCTTAACTGGGAATCCAAAGGGATGTGTTCAGGTTATTCAGAGATCTGTAAACTTGGATTAAGAAAAAAAAATCTGTATTTTTCTTATCTTCAACTGATATTTAACATTTCTTTTAGTTGGGATATAGGCAATTGAATTAGTTTTCTATTGTGGCATAACAATAATCCTAAAATTTAGCAGCTGAAACAATAAACATTTCATCTCACTCTTTCTATGGAAAAAAGGAAGCTAGGTGTGTCTTAGCAGAGTTTCAGACTCAGCTGGCAGCCAGGGAAGTAATTACCTAAAGGCTTAACTTGGGGAATATCTCCTTCTGAACTCACTTGCCTATTGCAAGCTACAGAAGGTAGACTTCCAAGTTTAGTCATGTGGGCATCTGACCAGGGCCGCTTCATGACATGGTACCTGGCTTCCCCCAATGTGAGAGACCACATCAAAGAGAGTGAGAAAACAACTAAGGAGAAACTATGGTCCTTCATAACCTAATTGCATAAGAGCTATCCCAGCACATCTGCTGTAATTTGTTTGTTAGAAATGAATTACTCAGTTCAACCCACATTCAAAAAGGAATCACACATGGATGTGAATATCAGGAGATGAGATCATGGAGAAGGGGGTATTTTAGAGGCTGCCTACCACAGCCGTAACCATAGTAATATTAACTATGTCTATATTGTTGTAAGCATTAGAAATTTACTTCTCATGTTTTTTAAGATAAGGACAAACCAAGCCAGAGTGTGACAAAACAGAATAATAATGTAGGTCTTCCTAAGGCTATCATTCTTTAATTGTAATAAGTTAATAAACATACAAATACACATACTTATCTTCAATTAGCATAAAAATAAAATTGGAAATTGATACCCATATACCACCAAACTCCCTCCCCATAAAGGACATATCCACTATTAATAACTGAAATATCTTTCTAGATCTTTACCTCACAATTACACTATTGTCTTTCTTTTGTTAATTGGAAACAGGACCGAATGCTAAGTACTGACAATCCCTCTCCACTTACTTTTTTTTTTTATTTTTTAGGTAAAATTTATTTTTAATGTTCATTTACTTTTGAGAGAGAGAAAGAGAGAAAGTGTCAGCGGGGGAGGGGCAGAGAGAGAGGGAGATACAGAATCTGAAGCAGGCTCCAGGCTCTGAGCTGTCAGCAAAAGCCGGATGTGGGGCTCGAGCCCACGAACCATGAGATCATGACCTGAGCCGAAGTTGGACGCTTAACTTGAGCCACCAAGGTACCCTGACAATGTCTCCCCATTTAAGACATAATTAAATTATTTCAAATGCAAAAACTGAATGATAATTCAGTTATGTATTTTAAGACAGAAAGCATTAAATTATTACGTTTCAGTTTTAATTCTTCTTTATGCTATGAAATATATAAGCTCTAAGGTATAAAATGTTTCTTATGGATTATCCTTAGAAAACAAGAATTATTAGAAGGTGCTATTTATCTTTAGCTTAAACTGCCTTCAGTTGCACTCAGTAATTGACATATTGAGTGCATGGCAAGTTGGCAGACCATTACATTCTAAACGAGGAGTTTCAAATTTCCAGACTTTTGGTTTAGTTGCCCGTTCCACCTATCTGAAATTTAAATCAGTTACTATGTTGTGTCCCGTTTCTAGGAAAATGTTTCCAATCCAGTACATTGTGGTTTTTCCAAGTGATGAGCAAAATGAACGAAAGCACTGTCAAATGGAATTTGACACTCTGGAGGTTTTATTACCTTCCCTTAAAAACAATCAGATTCATTTGAAAAGAAAGAAAATGAACAGCATGAGTCCTTTTCTACTTTTCTTCTCAAGTTTAGAAACATAAATGGAAAAGAAATCAACGACCTGGATTATAAGAGTGATGTTGTTAAAAGAGTTATCTAAAGTGAAATAGCAGGGAGAAAAAAGACCCTCATTTAAAAACCAATACAATTTTGTTTTGCAGCTTAGATTAGTCCTTATAACTAATAGAGAAGTCACAAGAAAGCAGGGGACAATGTCGCAAATTATTTTCAATAGCTGTAACATAACAATTATTACCGTCTATGACGAGAATATATTATGTGTAATACAATGCTTTATTTATATTCCCTCAGGACCATTGATGGTAATTAGAGCAGTTGGTCCTTCTTAGATGAAGTTGTTCAAATTAACTTTAGCTAAATGCTGATATTTTCAGTTTACTTTAAAAGTGTAATGGAAATCCATCTCAGTTGATACTACTCTATACCAAATGTTTTGATTTGTTAAACCAGTTCTGAGGGCTGCATCTTTGTATGTTTCTGTAAGTCATGAACAAATGTGCTGTTCTTAAAAGGGACGTAGTAACTCACACGAATATGCTGGGTGTACTGGCTTGATGAGAAGTGAAGCTGTGTATCTAAGAGGTAGTTAAATAACAGTATTGGCTAACACATTTTTAAAAATAATAGGGGAGGTTAATGTGATTTTTGCCTTTGACAGTTTCTCTAAATACTTCAAAATATATGCTGTATACCATCGTTATGTTAATCGTTTGACACTGAATTGACTCTGATTACAATGATTTATATTACAATTCAGGTATTTGCATTTATTATAAATCTCTAGGCATTGTAGAAACAAGGTCAGATTTAATTATTACCTTTTTGTCAATGTTAATTTATATTATCATAATTTATTTTTCTACATAGAAAAAGCCTGTCAAATTCTCCTTTATTCAATATGCACAGCATCCTCGGAATGCTGTATCACACCAAGAATGCATGGATTGAAAGAGAAAATTGCATTACTTCTCAACTCTCTCAATGATTTCACCGTGTTTTATTTTATTTTAATTTTTATTTTAGACATTTATTTATTTTTGAAAGAGAGAGAGAGCATACGTGCATGGGGGAGGGACAGAGAGAGAGGAAGTCACAGAATCCAAAACAGGCTCCAGGCTCTAAGCTGTCAGCACAGAGCCCAACGTGGGGCTTGAACTCACAAACTGCAGGATCATGACCTGAGCTGCAGTCAGATGCTCAACCGACTGAGCTACCCAGGAGCCCCAATTTCACCATGTTTTAATACACATTTCTAAATACCACACACATACACATTTTCTTTAAAATTAGTGTATAATAAATAATAAATGGAACATTTCCTTCATAGCAATTATTAATTATTTCACATTAAGTACAGTTATTAAAATTAGAATAGCAGTTTTACATTTAAAAGCAGTCAGGATAACACCAATTACAATACAAGAGGATTAAAAGACAGCTGTTATACACTCCAGGAGCCAGGTGCACAAACAATATACTTTTCTCATTTTAATTAAATATTTCAATAAATCCTCTTTTAATACACTGAACATTGCACATAAAATATTTCCAACTCAATTAAATACACTGAAGTTTGCACATAAAATATTTCCAACTCAACTGAATACTATTTCAACATTAATTTATAGGTAGAATGATTCTGAATTTTAAATTAAATAAAAACGTTTTTCTAAATGTAAAGTTAATTAAAGCAGAAAAATCAAAGGAAATATTATGTTAGTTAGCCTTCTAGAATCCCTAATTAACCAATGAACATTTCACAATTCTCTTGAGGAAAAGTTGCTTGAGACAATTTTGTGGGCTGGTGAAGCACTTGGTTAAATCTTAGATTTCATATTAATACTGCAGACAATATACATCATAATTTTAAACTATCGTGTAAAAAATAACAACATTCAATTTAAACAAAAACATAAGCATATGTAATTCACACTTAATAACTCATTATTTTTCAAATCCATTAAAATCTTGTTACTTTATCCATTCTTCCCAATACTCCTCAAATTTTGAATCTGTGAGTGTCCAAATGTAAATTTCTGATGAGAATTCTGATATAACATTTAGATACAGATGACCATCAGCTGTATAAAATATAGGTTCCTTAAGCAAAAAAATAACATTTTAATCAAATTATTCTACTTGCCCTACCTAGAAAAGTTAGATTAGGCATGGTTATGCTGCGGTAGCAAATAAACCCCAATGTAACAGGGCTATGCACAATAAATGGCTTATTTCTCAATTATATCACAATCCAAGTATGTCAGGTGGGTATCTCATCCAGTAGAGCTTCAGGGTTTTCCATTGGATACACTGTATTCAACCAGCAAAAAGACAAGAATGCAGGACCTCACAACAGGTCTTAGACATGTAGCCTGGGACCATCACTTGTACCCATGTTCCTTTGCTCAAAATTCAGTCTCATGACTTTCTGTATTAGTAAAGCTGAAAAAATGTAGCTTATCTCCATGCCCATGAAGAAAATAAAATGCATCTGGTGAATTCATAGCATTGTCCCAGTTTCACGGGCATATTCACAAATAGACATGTCAAACTGTGCCATTTTGCTTATTGAATTATTTTATGGAGTAGTTGCATATTTGGCAGTGCGTGGATTGCAAATCCATCACCAATATCTATGTAAAATGCCAACATGAGCTGCTACTTTTATATCAGCATTTGCTTTTAGTGATAACCAACCTATCTTTATTTTCAGGCAAGCAATAATCCAATCATGCACCCAGATCCATATAGATAATAGGACTATTAATCATCTCTATATTAAAGGTAAATTTTCTAAAGTGAACTGTTACTTTCCATCTCCATTTAGAAAAAAAAAATGTGTATGTGCACAAATATGTTCACCATTAAGTACTGATCATAAATATAATAGAAATCTGTGCATCTCCCCTATGAGACTATTAGCTCTTAAAGGTAAAAGTTAAGCCTTAAAATCTTTATATCACAAAATTGGCAAATATTAAAGTCATATAACTTCCCCAGCATGAAAAATATGTGGCTTCAGAGTAAAGCCATTGGTCCTTTGAATTATATATACAGTCCAATGTGATGTTACTTGCCCTGCTTCGCCGGCAGAAATTAGTGATACGTGTCTCTTTTCTCTACCCATTATATTCCTCCCTTAAGTTCATTAAATGACCCTTCCTACTCAGAATTCTTAGGCATGTCCTTGTCTTTCCAGGAATACTCCCTTAGCACCCTCATAATCATAATTTTATATTTGATCAGATGATTATATATTTGAAAAACATAAATATAATGCATATTATATGGTAATATATTAAACATGATATATGATATAATGCAATATATAAGACATATATATAGCTTTGCCTAATACATCCTGCTTCTCTTTCCATTTCTTATGCCACTTGCCCTGTAAGCTCTGTAATCTTATAGCATGTTGCACTTCACATAATTATAATTACTTCACATAATTATCACAATTAAATCCATTAAGTGTTCATACATGTTTCTTTATTGTCAATCTCACCCATAAAGCTGGCAAGGCTTACATATGTCTTCTTCATATGTATCCTCAGTAAAATATATTGCACATGATACATATTAGTCACCAAAATATTTCTAGAGCCAGTGGGTGGAAAGTAGATACCTATACTTTTTTCTGTATGTAACATCTGTATATATTACAATAAGGATGTTGGACACATGTAATAAAGACACAATTATGCATACATAATTTTAGGTTCTTGGCATGGTTGCCCCACAACTTATTTTATAAACACATGGACATGTGCAGACACACATCCATGTCACATATACAGACACTTAAGTTCTAATTTCTTATTTAAGAGAATTTGAACATTGCCTAGCCAAGAGATTACATAAAAATTTTAGATGATAATGTGACAAGGGGGACTCAAATATTCTCTCCATACTTCTATCTAAACTCACAAGCATATTTAAATAAAAGATAATAGGGGCGCCTAAGTGGCTCAGTCGGCTAAGTGTCTGACTTCGGCTCAGGTCATGATCTCATGAATCGTGGGTTCGAGCCCCACATCAGGCTCTTTGCTGACACCTAGCTCAGAGCCTGGAGCCTGTCTTCAGATTCTGTATCTCCCTCTCTCTCTGGCCCTCCCCTGCGCACACTGTCTCTCTCTCTCTCAGAAATAAATTTAAAGAAACATTAAAATTTTTATAAATAAAAATAATAGTTAATTGAACCAGTTTCTAAAGATGAAATCATGCATATGGCAGATCACATGTATTTCATTCTTATATTTACAAAATTCAAGACAAATATTTCCAGCTAAACAAATTATATTTAATGCTAATTTTTAAAATGGTCATTTGGTCTCAAATGGTTTCACCCAGGTATCCATGGTCAGCCGTACGTCATGTAGATTGCCTTGTTTGCCTTGGCTGGTTATTCTCACTTTAGGAAATGGCTTTGGTAGACTGTTAAGGAACCCAAGAGTGGAGAAAATGAGCTTTCTTCCAAGTGGTGTCTTATCTTTCACCAGCTAGTTCACACTATTTTCCATGGTAGTGTCATCATCCTAAGACAATGCGAATGTCTCTTGAAGCCTAGTCTCAGAATTTACAAAAGCATTTTCATCACATTGCCTTGTCAAAAGCAAGTCATAAAGCAAGTCCAGACTCAGAGAGTATGGAATTAAATTTTTCTTCTTAAGAGGGGAAGCTGCAAATACACAGTGGTTAAGACACTGATACAAGGATAAATACTTGTGGGAAGTTTTGCAATTAATCTACCACAAGCCCTCTCACTAACTGAATGGATTAAATTCATTACATAAAATAACACCCCTCCCCCCTTCTCAGTCCCATCATTATTATAGAAAGGGGAAAAAAACACTGCTCTCTGAATCTCTTGAATAGTTAAGGTCAAAGAAAATGTTTACCAGCCAAAATTAAATAGGCAAAGGAGGCTCTTCAAGGCTGTTGTAGATTTAATTCAACTCCACTGACACAAAGCCAGGAGAGTTTTAAGTGTAGAGGTCAGCTAGCAGAAAAGTACTGGAATACATAGGGTCTAGGTGGAGACTGATCAATGGTATGAGGACTTTTGTGTTATTTCTGAGTTTCCAACACTCTATGATTATGCTGTCTTGTGTTTGCTACCTGGCACCTAGAGAAGTTAGGCTTGTGCCGCCTACAGAGACTAAGAAATGGGATACTACCTTTCTTGATAATAACATTTGAAAAGGAAGGCCTCAGGTCCTTAAGAAAGACATTCCATGGGCCCTAAGCCTAGCAAGAACAGATTTATATATATTTAATGGGGTGCCTGGGTGGCTCAGTCAGTTAAGCATCCCCCTTTAGCTCAGGTCATGATCTCACAGTTCGTGGGTTCGAGACCCACGTCAGACTCTGTGTTGACAGCTCAGAGCCTGGAGCTTGCTTCAGATTCTGGGTCTCCCTCTCTCTCTGCCCCTCCCCTGCTTGCTCTCTGTCTCTGTTTCTCAAAATAAAATAACGACATTAAAACAATTTTTAGTTAATAAAAAGAAGAGATTTACATACATTTCAAAGAAGGTCAGAGAAAAAATTTGCAATGACAAGTCATTGAAGGTAAATGCTCTAAGAAAAGGTAGGTCAAGGAGCCTATAGTCAGGAATAAACTTACATAATGTTTAGTTAGCTTGAAGGGCATATTAAAAGCACCGTGGGCACTAAATACTTTCATTCACCCCATCACCTTCTTTCTCAATTGCCTCTTCTGATTACTTTATATGTTAATTCTATCACTTGAAAAACCTTTCAAGTAATCTTTCTAATCTTACTAACTATGCATGTGCATATATATACACATATATATACACACACACATACAATAGGCTCTATTTATACTGATTTTATAGTCTATATATCTTATTTTTTCCAAATTTATTAAAATTTTTTAAAATCCATTTTGTTTTTATGTTACATACATAAATATCTCAAACACAGTAAAATTATTTTTCTAGATTTACAATTAATTTATTTTAAATAAGTGACTGAATTATTTACATTAAGAAAAAGAAAACTCTACTTCAATTGCTATTTTTATTTTGGACTAAATTAGTCAGCACTTTTCACTATCATATGCTATTTCTTATAAGTGGAGTAACATTTATCCTCATGAACAAACTTGTAGAAGAAATAAGATTTCGCCATTTAGACTTTGCTCATGAATAAAGTGCCTTTAGGGGAAAATAGAAATGACTTTTTTCTCCCCATCTCCTTACCCAGAATAACAGCTCGACTGACATAAGTGAGGTTTTATAAAAAAAGACACATTTTGTTTGGAGACAAGTATGAAATATTCCAACCTTAAAGGTGGACTTTTTAGAAAATGGTGAGCGAAGAAAAACAACTATGTTAATGGGAGAGCAGTTACAGGCTCATCTATGTTGTTAACATAAATTGCATTGCCATAAAATTGTACCATCCTTTTCTACACAGAATCAAGAGCATTTTATCATAACAAAAGACTATTCTTTTCAAACTCAGTGGGAAATAGGCAATAGTGGAATTCTATTAGAATGCACACTGATAAAGAATTCAGCTCAGCTATGTCTTGTAAATGTACAAGTTAAAAGAAACTTTCTTATAAATGGACTGATCTTCAAAATAGTAATATCATAACTAAAACAAATATCTGCTCTCTATGCACCTCGAGACTAGGATATATATGTAAATGAACAGGTACAGCATGTATTAATACAACATTGTAAAAACCATCTTTGAAATAAAGTAGTTTTCCAACTTTAGAAAAATACATGAACAGGTAATGTGTCATCAATTCATTGATGTGTCATCAATATCCAGGTCTTCAGAGTAATGGTGTTGTCCCTCCTTTTTATGACTCTGGTAGTTGAACTTGCCACAGACATCCATCCAGTGTCCTGAGTAGTCTCATCAGTAATCTATCAACCAGACTTTACATCATAAGGCAAGACATGATCAACGTCAGTGAAGTAGTGAAATGCAGTCAATCTATCAGCATTGATATCATGTTAGCTGTAACCCAGCTCTACAAGGCTGATCATGTTCAAAAGATGAATGTACTTGGATATATGAGCAACTACTACAGGAGAGTTAGGGCAGCATGGGTGCAGGCAAAGTGTAGCAAAGTGGAAAAAAACTAATGAATAGTACCAACCATTTCAGAGCTTGGAAATATTATTGGTCAAATGATTGAAAATATTCTGGTACAAATACTCTTATCTCTTTCTTTTTACATTTGATATATTTGTATTGCTGCTACAAAACCAAGAATAAGAAATTGAAACCTAAGAAGAACACCTTTCTTCATTTTATTTTATTTTTATTGTATTGTATTGTATTGTTTTAAGGGCGTTTATACTGTATAATCTGAGGCAAGAGAAGGAAAAAAGAAACTTTCTTTTAATATTGTTTAAAAGTTACTTCAAATAAATTAATTCTAGTTACCAGTTAAATCTATAATTTAACTTTCCAATAATTCAAATGGTTCCCAATTCTTTTTAAACAACAATCAATGGCAATCTCTTCTATTAACTATCTCTGGTAACATATAACTATTAATTCTCTTGATACTAAAATACTTGCTAACGAAACGGTGCTAAATGTCTAACATGATTTTTACTAACTTTGACTAAATAAAATCTCAGAGTTTGTATGCTTTTTTTGTATTGGTTAGTAGAAACTAATACGTAATAGAAACTAAGTGTTATATAAAAGATTCATCCCCATTCTTTTGTGTAACAGAAATTAATTTATTTACATCATCAGGTAATATTTAATTGAATAAATATACCACAATTTATTTTGCTTAAAAGTTTTTGCTATTACAAATAAAGGATCAATGAATGTTCATATATATGTCTTTTTAAAAATATATATGCGGTTTGGGGGTACCTGGATGGCTCAGCTGTTTGAACACCTGACTCTGGATCTTAGCTCAGGTCATGATCTCACTGTTCACCGGTTCGAGCCCTGTGTTGGATTTCACACTGACAGCACAGAGCCTGCTTAGGATTCTCTCTCTTTCTGCCCCTCACCGACATGCTCTCTCTATCTCTTATTCTCTCTCTCTCACACAATATAAATTAACTTAAAACATATATGGTTTCATATAAAGTAAGTGTAGGGTAAATCTAGTGTGGAATTGCTAGGTCATCAGGTAATACTTTATTCAGCTTCAGTAGATCCTAGCAGTTTTTCTAAGTGGCTGTACAAATTTACACACTCACATATAATATATAAGAGTTCCATTGCTTGGGAATGTTTCTAACACAGCTTATTGACAATCTTTCCCTTATGAGTCATTCCCATGTGCTTGTATTATAATGCTTATATTATTTTGTATTGTTTTTGATTAGTATATTTTCATACATATTGATATATTTTGGATATATACAATTTTGTGTATTGTATGTATTTCAAATAACTAATCTAGTCTTTGATTTTACACTAAAAATGGTGTAAATACAGGGGCAGAACATGTCATATTATTTATTTTTTCATATTTAAATCTATAATTTTAACAGATGAACTTTCATATTTAGATTAAAAACTTAGATATTAATTTTTGTGTATAACATTTGGTAGGATCATGAATAATTTCTCTTCATGTCAATATCCACTTGACACCATCATTTACTAAAAAGTGATCTTACCTAAACGTAAACTTTACTAAAATCAAGTATTTCTTTGTATATATAATTCTAGACAATTTATTTACTACTTCATTGATCTTACTCTGTGACAATATAACACTGTCCTGATTGATGTGTTTGTCCTAATTAATGTATGATAAATGTTGATAACTGATTGAATTTGACTAAGTCCATGAATACTGCTTGCTGGTTTGCATTCAAGATCTCATGGTGATTCCTGGCCATTTGTTTTACCCTAATTATTATATAATTAACTTCTCATTTACTATTCAAAATTCTGGTAAGGTTGTTTTGAGGAATATATTGAATTTATAGATCAAGTTGTGGAGCATTCACAGATTTGGAATAATAGCATAAAACATATATGATTTTTTACTTTATAATTCTGTGTGTTGGCAATTTGGCCCAGCCTCAATGGAGGGGTTCTACTCATATAGGTTTTGCTCAGCTGATCTTAACTGAATTCACTCATAGGTCTGTGATCTAATTTGATTACTTTAGCACATTCTTTTCTGTATCTACTACAGGCTTATCATTTATGGTTACCTTAGACTCACATAAAAGAGCTTATATTTGTGACATTTAATTTTAAGTTGACATCAACTTAACTTTGATATTTTTTTAAAAAATTTTAATGTTTTTATTTATTTCTGAGACAGAGAGAGACAGTGTGAGCAGGAGAGGGTCAGAGAGAGAGGGAGATACAGAATCTGAAACAGGCTCCAGGCTCTGAGCTGTCAGCACAGAGCCTGATGTGGGGCTCAAACCCACAAACTGTAAGACTGTGACCTGAGCCGAAGTTGGATGTTCAACCCACTGAGCCACACAGGCGCCCCAACTTAACTCTGATATAATGCAGAATATATATCTTTACTTCTCACTTCCTCACATTTTAAGTTAATAATATTTTATTTACATCTTTTAATATTATGCATCCAATATCAATAGTCTAGTAATGGTTATTTTTAATGTATTAGTTTTTTAACTTTTAAACTAGAATTGTAAGGGAATTCTATGCCACCATTACAATGTTAGAGAATCTGACTTTGAAAATATGTTTATTATTACCAGTAAGTTTCAAACATTCATATGTTCTATATTATTTTTCTATAACAATTTAGTTTTGTTATTTTTCATGTTTACCACAGTATAACTCCTTAATACCCATTGAATCTTTATTTTTTTAATTTTTATTTATTTTAAAAGAGGGAGAGCACATGAGCAGGGGGTGGGGCTGAGAGAGGAGAGAGAGAATCCCAAGCTGCCCCCAATTTAGGGCTCAGTCTCAAGAACCATGAGATCATGACCTGAGCTAAAATCAGGTCAAATGATTAACCCATTGAGACACAAAGGCACCCTTGAATCTTTACTTTACTATATCTATTTGAACTAAATTTCCACTGAAACCTTTATCCCTTTTATATAAAATCCATTTTTGAACCCAATGACAGTTCTTATTTCCATTCTCTTTTTTAATGTCATTATTATTCTCTGTTTTTGGAGTATTGCTCTGATGTTGTGTTTATTTCACTTAAAACTGAGTAATGTATATTGGTTTTTCAGAAAAGATGTTAGCCTCCTGCTAACTCCATGGAATCCAGCAGTTAGCCTCATATCAACTTCACGAATTTTAGTGCTTAAGATACTGACTACTTCAGTCACTGTTTAACCAACTATGGACAGTAAGGCAACAAAAACAAGTTTTACAGTGTATTTTATTACTATTTTATTTAAGTCTCTAATTGTACAAAGTGAAAGGTCAATGGTTTCTTAGGCAACTTGAATTCCCACACTCTAATAGAGGCCATGAGCTTCTCTGTTCTGACATCTAGTCTGCCAGTTTTCCAGTTTCTGGGCCACATAGCATGGGATAATGAGGAACTTTAAAATTACTCCCAATGGATGATTTCCAAACAGTATAATAAATGAACTACATGGTCATTTTCTATCATTTGCACTATAATAAAACTTCTTAAATTTTATTTGCAGGATATTATGTCAGATAAATTGTGAGGGACCCAAATATATTAGTGTCTTTTATACAATGATTTTATGTATGCCTTTTTAAAGATTATTTTAGAGTTTAATTTATTTTTACTTCCTAATATTTGTTCCTATTTATTAGGAAATAGATAAGTTAGAAAATATAAGCAGTTCAAGGTGAGTCCAGTTTTGCACCTCCTGATCCTGCTGCAGGACATGAAGGGAATGCCACAATAATGTAATCATTAATGTCAAGAATCTTTCTCGATACTAATAGTGGATGACACCGAAAGTCAGAGACAGTGTGGGGCTTTGGTTCAGTCCAAAGAATTGGGGCAGAGGAAGGGAGACAACAACTGTTTATTCAATAACCCCCCCATACACGTACACACCTACTTCTGCAATCAAAGGAAAAGATTTCATATGCTATTTTGATTAAAATTTCTCTGATTGTTAAATATTTCAGATGAAGAATTATATTGAAATATTTCAGTAACATTGAAACATTCCAATAAGATATTTCATTCTAATATATTAATAATGTCAAACTTAGAATGTGGTTCTTATACCCTTAAGTGGCTAACTTAAAGGAAACAGAAAAGGAAATTAAAATTCTTTGAACTTGGCATTATACCAGATTCTTTTCACATAATTTTATATTTATGTACATTTAGAAAAATATTGACATTTGTGTTTTATAATGTAAAAATTATATAAGGAATATATAAATTTAAAAACTGAGCTTTCAAATATAGCTTGGCAAAGTAAGAAGTATTTTTAAAAATTGGAGAGTAACACAGAATTATAATTATTTCATATTTGACAGTCTTTATGAAAATTGTTATCAAAGGATTTGAAAGTACGTGGCAGAGAAGAGACCTCACATAATTTTACAGGAGAAAACTTTAACATGAGTGATATAGATAAGTCAGAATGCTATGTGGGTAAGTTAACACATCCATGTAACTTGATCTCTTTGATTGTATTGAATTACACACACACACACACACGGAAAAAATAATAGAATATCTTATTTCTAATAAGATAGGATGTTTTAAATTACCACTGCTGTAACTATTTAAAAAGAATACACTTTTGCATTGAATTCTGTGATTTATTTTTGGCCTGTAGACTTTCCAAAAAAGGATACATTTAATAGTTTTATATGTTAAAAATAGAGGCTCATAAGACAAAATGTCAAAATGTTTTATATAAATGCCTGAAACTCTTAATAATAATTATTAAATCTCTGCAGTTATTCATTTTTCTGATCATATTTGTTAAACTCCAACTATTGTTTAACTGTTGTCAGGTTCTATGCTTGACATTAGAAGACATCAAAGACAAAAGAATGTGATGATAAACTATACAGTGACTACCCAAAATATGCACACACCCTAATCCCTGGAATTTGTGAAAGCTACTATACATGAAAGAAACAAAAACAAAGGACTTTGTAAAGATGATTGAGTTATGAATTGTTAGACAGGAAAATTATCGAGGTTTATCTGGGTGGGCCTAATGTAACCACATATATTTTTATAAGGGAAGATTTCACACACAGAGAATAAAGCAATATAAATTAGAAGTAGACATAGATTTGAAGATGCTGCCCATCAAGTTGGAGTGACTCAGGTAAGGAAAACTGGGCCAACAGAAGCTGGAGGAATCAAAGAATAGATTGTCTGCCAATTATGGCCTAATCAACATCTTGATTTCAGCCCAGTGATACTGATTTCAAACTTCTGCCCTTCAGAACAGTAATAAAACAAGTTTCTATGGCTTTAAATAACAAATTGGTGATGATTTGTTGCAGCAGACATAGGAAACTACTAAAATTAGACTGGCTTTCAAACTTGTCATTATGTGGTTAAGTATGGATTAATTTTGGTTATTTTCTTAGACCTTATTAGTATGTCTTTTCTAACTGACATTGGAATTAGAGACTTTTCATGATTTTCGTAAATTTGTACCAGATTATAAGTAAAAACTTTTAAAATAGCTACTTGTTCAATGAACACAGATGACATTCTGGCTGTACAGATTCTTTTTGATTCTCCTAACATTGTACATATATTAGGAAAAAGAAAGGTGGATTCATTTTTTTATGAGTGTCTATTCTTTGTTTTTTATCCTTTCTATCCACATAGACAGTGCAAATATAAAAATATAAACTTGGGAAATTGCCATAGATAGCCTGTCACTATTATATTTTTTGAACAAAACCAAGAAATTCTGATAATGTTAGAGGCCATTCTATACGTAAAAAATAAAAAATACACTAATATGTATTTTATCTATAGCTATTTTCACACATTTTTCTAGTTTATCCAAAACATTATACTATAAAATTATTGAATATGAAAGGGATACTTAGTAATTTCAAAATTTTATTCATGATCATTTTTAAAAATTAGATTTCATATATCTTCATTATTTATAAGGAACGTATACAAAAAACCCAAAACACTCTTGAAGGTTTAGAACTATGCTTCTAATGCATAAAGACATGAAATGGTTTATTTAAGATGATTATATTTTGGCATATGCTGGGATAATNAATAGGAACGTATACAAAAAACCTAAAACACTCTTGAAGGTTTAGAACTATGCTTCTAATGCATAAAGACATGAAATGGTTTATTTAAGATGATTATATTTTGGCATATGCTGGGATAATTGGACGTTTTCAATTAATATTAATGAGGTACATTTAATTATCCCACTACTAATAGATCACTTCTGATGTTCAAATATAATGCAAGTCATTATCTAAAATTGTAAGGCCATTAGTCGGGACCTTGATGGGTGGTGGCAGGAAATTGAACATTAACATTGAGCTTTTAATGAAAAAAAAATTACAATCTATGTAAAATGGTGAGGGAAGGATTTAAGAAAATGAACCATGTATACATGGTCCAGAAAACCTGAGAAAAAAGTGAGAAGAAGTACCAGGCGCTCAGGTTACACAGGCTCCATCAGTTACTAGAAGTGTGGCCAGATATGATATACAGTGTGTTTCACTGGTGAGTTCTTGCAAAACACTTGCTTAGCTGCAGCAGAGGAAATGGTTGGAGTTTACAATATTCATAAAAGATTGCAGGAGCTGTGGCAAGTTCTGAGAGCCACCAGATACCACATCAGAGGGGGACTTTTACTGTTAACCTGGCCTTTGTTGGCAGCTTCCTTAACCTCCAGCCCATCAGCTCTTCCTAGAGACATGCAAGTCATTAGTTATATATTAAATTCTGCATATCAGGCCTACAGTAGCATGTGCTCAACCAACTGAAGCTTCTTTCTCTTTGTGGCTTGAAGTCTAAACTTCCTTGTGAATAGCATAAGGCTTTCATGAATATACATTTAGCTTTATCTTCAATTCCCAGTGTCATCTATTTTTTGAATACCTTGTTCCCTGAACAGTGATAGTGCCTAGTGCCTAGCCGAATGGAGGAAAACTCCTATAACTGGATAGGAGTTAGTAATAATTGTGTGGCCTATAGTCCTACTTTCGGGGATCAGAACAAAAGTCCCATGCACCTGGCTGAGGGCATTTGTGACATAAAATATGTAGGAAAAAAACTATAATTTCACTTGAGAATCGAGGTAAAGTTGTCACTTTATATGACTGCATATATGTATTCCAGTGTTGCATAAGTGTGTGTGTGTGTGTGTGTGTGTGTGTGAGAGAGAGAGAGAGAGAGAGAGAGAGAGAGAGTAGGTGTGTGTGTGAGCACATAGAGTCAGGTTATTGTTTTGAAATGTGTTTATCACTTGCATTAACATCGATGTAGTTGTATTGTCCTCACCCTAGACATATTAAGTAGGAATCTTTATGAAATGGAGCCAAAGAATATACATTTCTAATGAGCTCTCCAAAATATTCTGAAAATTATTAAAACTTAAGAGTCTTTTTAAAAATTAATCAATAATGTTAATAGTGTCTTTATTAATATTCTTAAAATAAATATATGTATGGTATTTTATGATGCAAATTTTTAATAGTATTAAGAAACTTAGTTATCTGAGGTTACTGGTACAAAGTACAGTACTGGTGCTGGTACAAAATTAAGGAGAGATTGTGTATCTTTGAAGGTTTTCAATATTTTATAAGCCCTTTTCTTGCAATCAAAGTTGATTTTCTAAAGAATAAGATTTCTGCATTCTTTGAAACAGTAATGACAAGGCAGAGGGAAATCACAAGTATTACAAAGATAAAGAGTGAAGAATAGGGGTGCCTGGGTGCCTCAGTCGGTTAAGCGTCTGACTTTGGCTCAGGTCATGATCTCACGGTTCGTGGGTTCGAGCCCTGCATCGGGCCCTGTGCTGACAGCTAGCTCAGAACCTGGAGCCTGCTTCGGATTCTGTGTCTCCCTCTCTCTCTGACCCTCCCCTGCTCATGCTGTCTCTCTGTCTCTCTCTCTAAGAAATAAATAAAAACATTAGAAAAATATTTTTAAAAAAGAGTGAAGAATAACCAAAAAAAAAAAGAGAAAATATTAAACATTAGATAGACAAAACTAAAATGAAATATCTTCTAAAGGTCTCTTTTTCCAAGAAAGAAGTATAGAGCTAAAAGAATATATAAAAATCCTGTAGACATACAGACAATACCACAGATGTCCTGGGTATGAGGAGAAAGGAGCGGTGTGGGGGGTGGAGACAAGAAAATAAAATAAAATATGTGCCCATGTAGTAGTTGTAGATAAAGTTTATGGTAGGCAGAATTATAAAAAAACCCAAAAAACCAAAAACAAAAACAAACAAAACTTTGCAAGATTCCATCGCCTTATTTTTCAGCTACTGCTAATATAGAATTTTGCAGATGAAATTGAAGTTCCAACTCAGCTGACTATTGGGTAGAAGATGATCTTTGACTCAATCAGGTGAGCAGTTCAAAATCAGAAAGTATCCTCTAGCTGGCAGCAGAAAGTCACATAGATTCGAATCATGGGAAAGATTTGAAATGAGAGAGATGCCATTGCTGGTCATGAAATGGAGGGGCCACCTAAGAGGAATTGTAGGCAGCTTCCAGAAGCTAAGACCAATCCCCTGCTGATGGTAAGGAAGGACACAGAGATGTACAACATAAGGAGCTAGATTCTGCCAGCTTGAATGAGCTAAGAAGCTGATTCTCTCTGAGAGCTTCTTCCAAAGAACCCAGTTCTACCAACACATTGTCTTCACACTTGTGAGACCCTAAACAGAAGATTGATCTGCACCTGCCTAGACTTCTGACCTACAAGTTTGAGCCATAATAAATGCATATTATTTTAAGATGTTAAATGTATGCTAATTTATGAGCCCACAATAGAAACTTAATACAAACTCGTGCAATCATACAAAATGTAAGAGTTAGTTTTACAAAAAGCCTATTTCCCAAGTATAAGATTATAAGATTATAATAAAACTAGTTACAATATTCAAGATATTGTGGTATTGGCAAAATAATAGATAAAAAGAATAGACAGTCTAGAAATAGACCCAAATAAATATAGTCAACTGGACTTTGACAAAGGAGCAAAGGTAATGCAATGGGACAAAGATAGTTTCTTCAACAAACGGTGTGTGGAAAACTGGATATCCATATGCAAAAAAAGAAAGGTACGTCGATCTTTCACAAAAATTAAACTCAAAATGGATGACAGACCTCATGTAAACATGAAAATATAAACTCCTGGAATATAGCATAAGAAAAAATGCTAAATTACCTTGAGAATGGCAAAGACTTTCTAGATACAGCACCAAAGGCCCAATCTATGAAAGAAATAATTGATAAGGTAGATCTCATTAACATTGAAAATGTCTGGTCTGTAAGACACAATGTCAAGAAAATAAGAAGACAAGCCACAGAGCAGGAGAAAATTTTTGCAAAAGATACATCTTTTTAAAAATGCTTATTTATTTATTTTACAAGAGAGAGTGTGCATGCAAGTGGAGAGACAGAGAGAGGGAAAGGGAGCAAGTCCCAAGTAGGCTCTGCACTATTGAACTCAAGAACTGTGAGATCATGATTTGAGCTGAAAATTAGGAGTCCGAACCTGAACCAACTGAGCCACACAGGTGACCTAGCAAAAGACACATCTGACAAGAGACTGTACATCCAGACATTGGAGTAGAATTCAGTGCTAAAAAGAAATGAGCTAGCAAGCCATGAAAAGACACACAGAAAACATAAGTATGTATTATGAACTCAAAAATGCAACCTGTAAAGGCTGTACACTATATGATTCAACTATATGACATCCTGGAAAAGGCAAAACTATGGAGACAGCATAAAAAACAGTGGCTGTCAGGGGTTGGTGAGGGAGAGACGAATAGGCAGAATATAGAGGATGTTTAAGGTAGTGAAACTGTTCTGTATGATACTTCAGTGGTTAACTTTTGTCATTATACATGTGTCCAATGCTATAGAACGTACAATCCCATAAGTGATCCTAATGTAAGTGATTAACTTTGGTTGATAATGATATATCAGAGTGGGTCCATGTATTGTGACAAAAGTGCCACTCAGGTAGGGTTATTAATGGAAGGGGGTTGTTGTGCATGGGTAGAGGTAGAGGATGCATGGGGTCTGTCTCTATTTTCCACCCAATTTTGCTGTGAACCTAAAGATACGATATATGCATGTATCAAGGAAGTATCTCTAGGGATTAGAGATGGTATTGAAAGAGCAATCTATATTTTTTCATCACAGCTTCAAAAATAGAATAGTGATACTTTGAATAATACATGTCCTAAGAACAGAGAAAAATTAAATCACCCCCAAATTAACTTTCTTAATAAATCATACATATGAAAAAGAAGAAAATTCTTCAGTTAAAACTTAAAATAACTATGGAGAAAAACAAACAAGGACAGAGAAAAGGAGAACGTGCATATAAAAATGAAAACAGGGTCAGTAGTTATTTTTTAATAACTAATAAACTAGCATCTTTTAATACATTCTTTTGAAAGCATAATAGCTAGCTAGCAGTTCATACGTATTATTTTTCCCATATCACAGTCGTGGTGCTAAGTAGTGTACAGTCATGTCAGTTCACAATTTCTCCTCACAAAAATGCAATGTTGGCAGGAAGACCCAGCATAGTCATCATCAATTAGATGTGTGTGGAAACACACAATCTCAGTCCTGACTCTCGACTTCCTAAATCAGAATCTGCACTTGAACCAAGTTCTCAACTGATGTGTATGCCTATTACAGCTTGAGAAGATTCGCTTACATCTCACAGACCTTTCCTAAGATCACATAGATAGGTGGAATCTTATGATTAAAGAGAAAAATTGCCTCAAAACCTTAATTAAAAAATCCACCTGATCTTGATGACTTGTCTTGAACTGTCTCCTGGTAGTCACGATGATTAATTCAAATATATAAAAGTGACTGACGTAATACCTGAGTACCCTCCCAGATACATAGTCAATGGATTCAAAATGGTACAATGTAGACACCCTGTATGATATTTTCATTTATTTTTTTCTTCAGTATTGACCAAAGGAAGGCACAAATTAGCTTCCCGTACTCACAAAAATCAAATGCCTTCTTTAGTGTTTGAATGGAAAGAATGTGTTTTGGAGTTTTCATTCTTTTAGGTGCTACATTAATAAATGCTTGCAGTAATTATTATTTTTAAAGAAAAAAATGAAAATAATCTAACCTGCATTCTACTTTAAATCATGGATGTGATCATTGAGCTGCATATTTGTGGTGTTCGCTGGAGCAACTAGAGATAGATAAGAAAGGTAATTTTAAAATTAATTGTTTGAGACATAGATGTTTTGTGTCTCTCTAGCTAAAGAATATTTAGATTTCCAATAGTTACAAAGGGTTTTGTTATGTGAAATATCAAAATTATATTGAATCTAGATGCAGATTATATGCTTTAAAAGACCATCTGCTCTTTTACATTGTGTTATCTTAACATTTACACGTAGCTCTGAAAATAACCATTTAAGATTGAAATCTTAAAACACCCATAAAAATTAATTGATTTTTTTTTACTACCTTTCTGAGTTCATTGCATTACTGGTATGGATATATATTATACTGTATTATCCTTTTTCCATCTCATTACTCTTTTTTGGCACTGTAAGAATAGAATATTTTAAGAATAAGAAAGCTGTGGGATTTAAAACTCTGTGATAGTTTACTTTATAAAAAATATGACTATTTTAAAAGTCAATTAATTTTTTCTGGGTCTACCTTTGTATGATAGCTACAAGGCACCAAATGTTGTCTAAATCATATAAACAACTGACATTCATTTTTTGATACATTTACAAACCTATTGATATTAGTTACATACTTTTCCAAATTTAATTGACATTTTGGTGATTTTAAAGACAACTGTCACTGTATTGCCAAATAAACTTATTCGAATATGGTTTTAATTTATCACTATCATATTTTAATATTCTATAATTTTGATTTATTAAAACATATGAAAAGTGAAAGGCTGAGAATTGCAAGTTTTAATGTAGCGAATAGAAGTTCTCTTGCTTCACATGATTCCTGGTTCATTGCTTAGATTTCACTCATTTTTCAGGCACATCTATAATAGGCCTGTAGAGATCACAATGAACTTTACATTTATAAAGGAATTAAATGACCATTTTATAGATACTGGAAAGCTTAACGCTGTCCCCAAGTCTTCTTGCCATTTCTGGGTTTTTACAGTCTCATAAGCACATCTACCTATGAGTTTAAAGAGTCCACTGTCTATCTGCTGTTTGGTTCAGCGTCAAACAAGCTGTCCTGTATCAATCACAACTACAATAGATTTTGTCTAAGCTTTGTGGAGCCAGCAGGCTGCTTATTATACAACACATAAAATTGAGTTGATATATTGTTTCTAGAGATGTTCAAGTGCCATTTGACACGGTCTGTTTGCTATAATTTTTATCCCTCCTTTTTTTTCTCTCTCTAAAACAGATTTTCTCAACATCGTACCATTGAAGTTTGGGTCCAATAATTTTTTTGTTGTGTGGATCCTGATGGTGCATTGCAACAGTTTAGTAGCATCCCTGCCCTCTACCCTCTAGATGCCAGCTGCAACATCCACCAGGTTAGGACAGCCAAAAATGCCTGCTGACATTGTCAGCTGGGCCCCAAGAGAGGCCTAATTCCCTCATCAAGAAGCATTGGACTAGAAAAAAAAATATTTAAAAAGAAAGTGTGTAATTTTCAAACATACATTATTTTTTCCATTTCTTCTTCTTTCTCATTTCTCTTTTTTCCCCCAAGAAGGAAATACATCTATTAAAGAGTATTTAATAGAACCATAGAACCTCTAGCTGAGCCACAGTATCCAACCAGGAGCCGATATAAAAAGGAGAACCTGTATCAATCACACTGCTCCACCGCCCGGCAGAGACCTTACCGCTGCTATTGTAGAACACCGTAGCTCACAGCCTACAGTCATGGAAGGATATGTCCTCAACTGTGGCTCCTGCCCCTATTGCCTCTGAAAGTTTGAGGTCTCTTTGCCAATCTCACCATCCTTGTCAGAATGGAATCTTCATTCATCATGCTTTCTTCACAGTCCTCAGAGCTGAAATCTCAACAAGGTGTGCTTGTCTGGTAAAGGAAGCATCTTCTCGTTCATTTCTGAGGACTTGGGTCCACCATAGTTTCTGTCAGGGAGTGTAAATTCATAATTTCATGAATGCATGAACTAAATGACTGATTTGAATCCATATGTGTAGACACATCTGTACGTATTAGTGTGCATGTATGTTTATATTCAGTCAAAATTTCTGAAGTTTATAAAATAGATAATATCCCCAATAAATATCAATTTTTAGTAAATATAATACATTTTGAATATCCAAAGGTATATAAAATATAACCAGCATAATTTTGTTTCTAAAATATCTCAATCATGCAATGTAAAGGTACCCATAATAGACAACTATTGAATATCTTGAGTATCTATGTAATATATATTTGGATAATGTAATATGATTTCTTTTATATACATATGAATCTATTTCCAAATTTCCCTAAAGCCCTCAAATAACCATGTTGTCCCCACCCCCCAAAACATGTAATGCTATTTTTGTCATGTTGATATGTTCATTTGCCAATTGATTGGTTACAGTACACTTTCTAATTCATCTTACCAATACACATTTGTCCCCTAGTAACAGATGTCAGTATCTGGAGATTAATTAAGAACTAAATTATGTGTATTTTTAAAACTTTTACACCATTGTAAATTTTTGAATAATTAATTATTATTTGGAAAGAAAATAAGCTATAGTTCCATGGAGGTGGTAAAATAAGGGTAGGATTTTTATTAATAAATTTATGTTTTAGGTCAGTACCCTATTTATGGAAAATTTAAGAAGATAGCACAGCGAGTTACCACATATGCCCCCCATACACATGCACACAATTTTCCCTGTTATTGGCATCTTTTATTAGTATAAAGCAATGGTACATTCGCTATAAGAAATCAACAAACGAACAAACAAATAAATAAATATTGGTACCTTATTATTAACTAAGGTTTGCTATAAGAAATCAACAAACGCACAAACAAATAAATAAATATTGGTACCTTATTATTAACTAAGGTTCACAGTTTATTAATATTTCCTTAGATTTTAGCTTGTGTATTTTGTTGTTGTTGTTGCATTATCCCAGCCAGGATGCCGCATATCATTTGTTGTCTTGTCTCCTTAGGTACTCCTGGCTGTGAAAGTTTCTCAGAATTGCATTGACTGACTTATAGTTTAAAGAAGTATTAAGTATATTATGGGATGGTTTTCTCTTGAATTTTCCTAATATTTTTCCCCTAATTAGACTGAGATTATGGGTTGTTGGGAAGACACAGAGATAAAGTACCATTTTCATCACATCAAATAAAGTGCATATATTGTCAACTTGTTACTTGATCACCTGGACACAGTAGTGTTTCCAGATCTCTCCACTATAATTCTATAACCCCTTTTATAGTACACTCTTTGGAGGAAAGTCACATGTGCCACTTGCACACCAGGAGTAGGGAATATGCTTTTTTTTTTTTTTCATTTAGAGCAGAGGATCTACATAATTATTTTTGGAATTCTGCATGAGATATTTTCTCTTCTCCTTTAGTCACTAATTTAATAAATCATTATTTATATTAGTATGAGTACATGGATAATTATTTTATACTTTGGGTTAAAATCCAATAATGCCATATTTATTTTGTTGCCTAAATCGTTCTCACTTTGGCCATTAGGTACTCTTTCAGTTACATCTTGTGCCTCCTTGACATACCTCACTAGAAAGTGTGTGTATGTGTGTATGTATGTGTGTGGTGTAGTGTGGTGTGTGTGTGAAAGAGAGAGAGAGACTAGGTGTGGGTGTTCCTTACTTTCTGNGTGTATGTGTGTATGTATGTGTGTGGTGTAGTGTGGTGGTGTGTGAAAGAGAGAGAGAGACTAGGTGTGGGTGTTCCTTACTTTCTGGCACTACAACATGTTCAAGGCTTATCCTGTATATTCCCTATCCCAGTCCGAACATCACCGTTTCTCTGCAGTGCCTTAATTCCTTATATTAACTAATGGTATTAAAAATCAAGATCTGGGCATTAGGCATGATCATTGCAACTGGGGTGTCATTTCCTTCAAATCCTCTCGGCTAACAGAGTAAATGAAAATATGTGTGCTGACTAAACTTTGTATATATATGGATATCTGTAAATACTAGTTCTTTATACAGCCATCTACAATTACATCAAGTTAAAAATGAGTTCTTATTGATGTCCCAACTCTAATCCATTACCATATATATCATTCATCTTCTCCTGAAACCCTGAATTGCCGGCAACTACTTATTTTTTACTCTTATAGATTTGCTCTTCCAGAATGGCATATGCTTGAAATCATACAGTATGTAATCTTTTCAGACTGTTTTCTTTCACTTAGTAATGTGCTTTGAATTTTCACCTAAATTGACACATAATTATAAAATCATCTGGCAAGACTATTTTGCTTTGAAAGAGACTACCAAACTGTCTTCCAAAGTCACTGTACTGTTTACATTCCACCAGCAATGAACATGATTTCCTGCGGTTTCACATTCTTGTCAGCATTTGGTGTTGCTTGTTTTTGGATTTTAGCTATTCTAACTAAGTGTGTAGTGGTGTAGTCATCGTGGATTATATTCGCAATACCTTGATGACATAGGATATTGAGCTTCTTTCCCTATGCTTAGTTGCTGTCTGTACATCTTCTTTGCTGAGGTTTCTGTTCAGATCTCTTGCCCAGTTTTAATTGGATTTTAAAAAAAATTTTAAACCTTTATTTATTTTTGAGAGAGAGGGAGAGAGAGAGACAGAGCCCCAGCAGGAGGCAGGCAGAGAGAGAGGGAGACACAGAATTCATAGCAGGCTCCAAGCTGTGAGCTGTCAGCACAGGGCCCGACGCAGGACTCGAACCCACAGACTGTGGACTGTGAGATCATGACCTGAGCCGAAGTTGGATGCCCAACCGACTAAGCCACCCAGGTGCCCCCCAGTTTTAATTGTTTTTTTTGTTTTTACATTGTTGAGTTTTCAGTGTCCATTATATATTGTGGATAACTGTCTTTTATCAGGCATATGTTTTCTATTTGTCTGTTAACTCTTTATTAATTCTTATAACAGTATCTTTTGCAGAGCAGAAGTTTTTGTTTTAATGAAGTCCAACTTATTATTTATTCCATTCTTGGATAATGCTTTTAATGTTGTATCTGGAAAGTTATTGCTACACCTGAAGTCAGATTTTCTCT
This sequence comes from Crocuta crocuta, assembly GCF_008692635.1. Taxonomy (NCBI): domain Eukaryota; kingdom Metazoa; phylum Chordata; class Mammalia; order Carnivora; family Hyaenidae; genus Crocuta; species Crocuta crocuta. The sequence goes on from NW_027531885.1 coordinate 86,917, forward strand.
TATTATCTCCTAGGAGTTTTGTAATTCTGCACGTTATGTTTTAGATCTGTGATTTATTTTGAGGTACTTTTTATGAAATATGTAAAGTCTGTGTATAGATTATTATTTTTTTTGCATGTAGATATCCAGCTGCTCCAGTGTCAATGCTGAAAAGATTTCCCCGTTGATTTGCCTTGCTCTTTTATCAAAGATCATTTGACTGTATTTGTGTGGGTCTATTTCTTTGCTTTCTATTTTATTTCATTGATCTGTCTATTCTTTCTCAATACCACATTGTGCTGGTTATGGTAACTTTGAAGCTTGGTAATGTCAATCTTCTGCCTTTTTTCTTCTTTTTCAGTATTGTGTTAAATATTGTTGGGTCTTTATATACATGTTAGAATCAGTTTGTTGATATCTGCAAAATAACTTGGTAGGATTTTGTATAGGATTGTGTAGACTCTCTGGATCAAGTTGGGAAGACCTAATACCTTAACAATACTGAATTTTTTATTCATGATCATACAATATCCCTCTATTTAGTGAGATCTCTGACTTCTGTCATCAAAATTTCGTAGCTTTCCTTATATAGAACTTGTACATACTTATGAAGTTTTTTACTTATGCAATCTAATTTTTGTGGTAATGTACATAATGTGTTTTAAATTTCAAATTAATTTTTATTGCTAGTACAAAAGAAAGCAATTGACTTATCAAAATTAACATTGTATGCTCCTACCTTGCTATATTCAGCGGTACCAGGAGATATTATATTTATTCTTACGGATGTCTACATAGACAATCATATCATCCATGAATAGGGACAGTTTTATTTCTTCCTTCCCAGAATGTTTATCTTTTATTTGTTAACTTTTTCCATCAGCTAAGACTTCCAGTATGGTGTTGAATAAAAGTGATGACATAGACAATCGATTTGTTTCCCAGTCTAGGGGGGAAGGCATCTAGTTTCTCACCATTAAGTATGATATAAGCTTTTTGTAGATGTTACTTATCAAAAATTTTTGATCAAAATTTTCAAAAAAACCTATATTTTAATCACCATTTGATTTCTATCCAGGCCAAGGGGAAATTTAGAAAAAGTTTTACTCGACATGTGTAACCAAGGAAGTGTGAAAGGGCTGTCTATGCCTTTGTTTTCAGATTAGCCTGTCAGTCACTGGATGGAAACAACCACCATGACTTCCACAAGTGTAATAAAATGCTTCACAATAGGTTGCAGAGCTGTGGGTTGTACTAAAGTCTGCTTAGCATTTCCAATGCTGCAGAGTCTTAGAGAATGGGTGCCTTTTCTTACTGCCTTGTAATTTGTTGGAGTTACTTTCCTGCCGGCCCCACTGAAACCAAACCACAGCCTCGGCTGCCATTTTTTCCTCTGGTCTCCACAAATTTGATCACTTTTCCTCCTCTTCATCATGGTGCTGGAGCTCGTCATAGAAGCTGTCATAGAAGCCGTTGTTTCTGTGGACATCTCTATCCTTCCTGAGAGGAATGTGGGTGTGAATGTGCTTTTTGGCTCATCCTGCACTGGGGCCATCCTTTATGGAAAAGGTGAGAGAAGTCCACAGGAATTGCTTCCTCACCACCCTCCTGATTCTATGGGTTGCTTGAAACAAATTAGCCACTTCATCAGGACCCAGATTTTTAAAAAGCTCCCTGGCTGAAGGGGATACACAAAGACAGGTCCTGATACTATACATTTCTTGTTCATGTGTGCAAAGGACAGTTCTGCTTTGAGAAAGCCATGGAAGACTTGATGAATTTGAATGCCATTTTCTCACGGTTGAAGTGTGGAAATTCCCCTCCATTTTTAGTTTGCTGAGAGGTTTGTTGTTGCTGTTGTTGTTCTTTATTTTTTTTCCATGATAAATGGGGGTGTTGGATTTGTCATATGTTTGTTTTTCTGATTCTATTCATATGAGCATGTGATTTTTTTTATCCTGAAGATCTGATTGATTATGTTAATTTTTCTAAACATTAAAACAGCTTTATATACTTGGAATAAACTCACTTAGCTGTGTTGTTTTATACTTTCTTAAATATATTATTCAAGTTTACTTTCAAAAATACCAAAATACCTAGTAATATTCTACTGAAGATAATGAGTTCAGTAGCTGTGGCTTGAAGCACACATACAATTAATTACCTATCTATCGATCTATCTATCTATCTATCTATTTATCTATCTATCTATCTATCTATCATCCATCATATATATCTATGTCTGTTTTTATTCTGGCCCAAGAAATCATCATTGGGCTCTTAGCANAATGAGTTCAGTAGCTGTGGCTTGAAGCACACATACAATGAATTACCTATCTATCTCTCTATCGATCGATCTATCTATCTATCTATCTATCTATCTATCTATCATCCATCATATATATCTATGTCTGTTTTTATTCTGGCCCAAGAAATCATCATTGGGCTCTTAGCATTATCTCTCAAAATCTATTTTATCACCTTAATTGTTGCAAAACAGTGGAATTGATAGAAGCACTCTGTGTGGAGAATCAGAATTTTATTTAATTTAAATTTTACTGTATGCCATTTATATCTAAACAACTTACTTAACCTTTCCAAATCACAGATTATCTGAATTAGAATGGTAATTTCTTCATTGTAGTATTGGGTCAGTTTAATCAATACTGTTTAAAACTCTTCTTGTTCCCAAAGTTTTCAAGAAACTAACCTATTATAGAATGTCATTTCTACTGAAAATATTTTCCGTTTTTCTAGATTAGCAAATATATTCATGGTACAAGGTGCACCTTTGGATAGAATATATTTACTCTATGTAATCACAAAGGAGCATTTAGATCAATGCAAAAATATTTAAATCATCAGAATGCTCTGAAAAGAATACTTACCCTTATTATGCAAATATTTAATTATGTTTTATTCTTGGACAGATTAAATCGATGAATAAAGCAAGAATATTTTCTGACCTTGAGAACTTCTGCTTTAAAAATTTAAACAGAGAAAAACCACCTAAGACAGACTTGGAAAATGTCAGCATTTATATCGTGACGTTTTATTTTGTTTTATTTTTGTCACAGAAATGGCTCTAACGGTGAAATGGCCTTCTGAACATTTGAAGGTAGTCACTTTTCTGTGCAAACTTTTTCATCTGGGAGTCCTTATGCATAACATTATCTTCTTTTAATTTATATTGTTTTTACCCTTAGAGTTTTGCTTAGTATGTTCTGCTAAATGTTGACCATCAAGTGACCAATAGCCATGTTATCTTCTTCTGGATTTAACAGTAATATTTTTCAAGTTTCGCATAATGTTGTTTGTGTAGCATAATATTGTTTGTGATAATTTTCTAATATATTCATCATATTGAGAAAAATCATTTTTATTTATAGTTTGCTAAATACTTGTGCAAGAACTTTTCATCATTTGTATATTTATTGAGCATCTCTCTAAGAAAAACTTCCATAAAAAACAGCTGATTAACATGATTCATAACATTTATTGTAATGATTGAATATGAATATGTCTCAAGCAAATAAGAATAGTCTCTTTTTTAAGATTAAAAAAATATTTATTTATTTTTGAGAGACAAGGAGACACAGCATGAGTGGGGGGTGGGAGGGGCAGAGAGAGGGAGACACAGAATCTGAAGCAGGCTCCAGGCTCTGAGCTGTCAGCACAAAGCCCGAGGCAAAACTCACACTTACCAACCAAACCAGGAGAACATGACCTGAGCTGAAGTTGGAGGCTTAATCGACTGAACCACCAAGGTGTCCCAAAAATAGCTCCTTTCTAATAGAAGGAGATCCAGGAAGAATTTTCAAATGCAACATGTGCTCCCATTAGTAATTATAAAAATTATGTTAGCTTATTTATATAATAAATTTACTGTTACTTTTTTTTACAATATGTAATTTTTAAATACAGAATCTCACATGAATTACTTTATAAAACATATTAAAACATTAACAAATGTTCACATGCACACACACACACATACACACACACACACGTACACACTGGAATATTATTCAGCCATGAAAGAAATGAAGTTCTTTCATACAGTATGGTTTGACCTGAAAACATTATGTTAAGTTAAATAAATCATACAGACAAGGACAAACAGAGTCTGTTTTCACTTATATGAACTAGCTAGAATAAACAAATTCAAAGAGACAGTATAGATTAAGGATTTGCCAAGGACTAGGGAGACAGGAAATGATGTTATTGCTTAATGGATATTGGATTTCTATTTAGTGTGATAAAAATTTTTAGAAACAAACAGAGGTGATGGTTGTATAACATTGCAAATGTAATAACTAATTCTAAAATTCCATTTTTATTATTTAAGGTGGATCCTGAAATAATAATGGATACTAGTTGAATGATTGAAAGTCAGTCTTTGGCACTAGTCTTAACATGAGAGTTGTTCTAAGACCTTCTTTAAGTTACTAAATCATATGCAGTCCCATTTTTGCAAATCTGTAAATTAAGGGCATTCTAAAAGATGGTCCTTGGTGATTTGCAAACCCAAGTGTATTGTGATTATATACCATTTTTCTGTTCATCCTTAAAAGGTGATATAAAGATCATTAAAAATGTGAACTCTCCTCAGGATAAAACAGTTCCTTTAGAAACCACTACTATGATTATGTTGATTCCAACGGGTTCAGGCATTATTAGATTATTAGATTGAGTAGAAGTATTGAAACTTTGAACAGGTAATATAGAAGAAGGCTAGCATTACTAGTATATCACCTTGGAAGTTCGCAGTTTTAGTCACATTATGAAAACAGAATTTCTTGTCATGTGTTAAGAATGTGAAATAAATATGGGAAACTCTGTCTCCTTTCAGTGAATAAATAAAACCAGAACTTTCAGATTTCGTGGATGGCTGATCACTTATAAATTGGTTCAGTGGCCTTTGCAGAAAGGCTGACTTCCTCTCTCAGAGTCTCTGACACTCAGAAAAATTTCATAATTATGACAGTAAGTTGTATTCTTCTTTAAAAGATTAATCAAATAAAATATATGTATTATTTAATATTGTTTTAAATACAAGGAAATCCTGTATGTTGATAGGATTTAAATTAGTTCTCAAAAATGTAAAAGAAGCACATATGATATCAGAGAATAAATAAGGAATTAAACTTATCTTGAAAATTTGGACCATAATTGTCATGGAAAGATTTCCTTCCTGTACCAGTTAAAAAATGATGAGGTTCATAAGAGAATGTAAATATAAATGCATACTATTTCACTATAAATCAATCCCCATTAAACAATCATATTTACTTCCATGAGTTGATGTTTACAATATCTAAAATTCTTTGTTTATTATGAACCTTATTATTGTGTAGATGAATAATTATTCTCCATACTCAGGAATCAACTAAATTTGAAAGGTGAAGCTAAAATTTGATTTCAGCTATTATTTCAATAAAATGAAGTATTTGATATTTAGTTTTCAGGCTTTCTGATCCAGATTTTTGTCTTCTTAGCTACTATATCTATTTATAATTCTTTTCTGCTCCCATCGATGTTGGTCACAGCCTGCTGTGAGAATCTTTTTTTTGCTCACAGGTTTACTTTATGGAGATAAGGGTTAATGGTGGCAGGCAAAACTCCCTGCAGTAATCTGGGTCACCTATATTTTACAGATCAGTGATTTCTTTCACCAAAAGAGTCTTAAATTATAACAATGACTACACACACACACACACACACACACACACACACATGCATCATTCACTTTTTACAAGGGTTAATATGAGGATAATGCAATGTTTATGAAAAATGAAAATAAAAAGAGTAATGGGATGAAGAGGAGGCATGTAATATTATGATTATTATTTCTATGCTGTAGTTTCTTGGATTTTCTCCTACTTTCAGTAGTCTTCTTTATGCAAAGATCTATTGTCCAAGAGAACATGTAATTCCATGGCAATTTCTCAGCTTTGAAAAGATGTTTTACTCCACCATCCACAGGTGCTATTATCATAGCCGTTATGGACTGTAAGCATGTAGATTAGTAAGAATATTTAGAAATATTAGAACTCTGCCCACACCCGCCATACCAAAGCTGAACTTAATGGCACACGAACTTAATCTTACCCAATCCATTGTTTACTAATACCCAATAATTAAAATAAATCAATTTTTAAAGTTTATTTATTTATTTTGAGAGAGAGAGAGCATGAGCAGGAGAGGGGCCGAGAGAGGAGAGAGATATTACCAAGCAGGCTCTGTGCTGACGTCAGCACAGAGCCTGATGTGGGGCTCAAACCCACCAACCATGAGATCATGACCCTCACTGAAATCAAGAGGCAGACACTCAACTGACTGAGTCACCCAGGTGCCCCTAAATAAAGTAATTTCTTATTTGCATGCTATTCTATGATTTATAGGCAAATGTTTATTCTCATAGGTAAATCTTGTGAATGAATAACAAACTATCAAAGATAATTCAAATATAAACAGATATTTTGATACATGGAACAAAACAAAATTAGCACTTTCCACTTTAACAAGACTATTACGTTTAGTTTTATTTCTCATGCTTATGCTTTTTATTTATGAATTTGTTCATTTTTTAAAATTCCACTATGGGATGATATGATATTTGTCTTTCTCTGACTGATTTATTTCACTTAGTGTAACACCCTCTAAGCCCGTCCATGTTGTCAAAAATGGTAAGATTTTATTTTTTTTTTATGCCTGAGTAATATTCCATTCAATGTATTTACCACATTTCTTTTATTCATCCATCTACTGAGGGAAACTTAGGTTGCTTCCATATCTTGGCTATTATAAAAAAATGCTTCAATGAACCTAGGGGTGCATAGAGTGCATACATTTAAATGACTGAACATTATATGACTGAGCATCATATAGAATTAATTTAATTTTTATAAACCCGTCTTCTCACTTTTGGATATATCCATTTTTTCATTTCAATAACCTGTGTGATGACAAATTGGCGTCAAGTTCAATTAATATATAAGTAGTTATAATTTTATGGAATAAATTTCTCTAAGTAAAAATACAAAATTTTACTGTTTCTGATATATACTGTGAAATAGTCTTCTAGAATACTGTTCTGATATGCACCCTTACAAGCAATACAATCAATTTCTTGTTTTACCACATCCTTGATATCATTTGTGTTATCTATTTATTACTATTTTAGAAGTTGACACTGTTTAAAAAGTTAAAATTTAGTTTATTTCTATTCAGATATTTTATTTATTAGACATTTAGTTTGTATTTGAAAATTGCGATCTTTTTGCAGCTATCTGTATTATTGATGTCTTTTAAGAAAGAATTGATATTTGAAAAAATAGTTTACCAACAATAATGTTAATCATATTATATTTATATATCAAATATATGTTTTAGTTTTATAATTATGGAACCAGTTTTAAGTTATTTCTTATAATTATTAAGTCACCAAAGTAACTAGTCTTTTTTTTACAGATTAGAATTTGACGGATTCAATAATTAATAACCCTCTCTAAAGGGAAATAAAAACAACTAAGATTTTCCTAGATAATTTCTTTGAATTATCATTATAAAATCTAATTAGAATACAGTCTCCACAAATTAAAAGAGTTAGCAGCAGCACAAGTTTTAGTATGAAATAGTATATCACTAATTGAATGTGAATTGGACCATATATTCCAATTACAATCCTTTATACTATATAGGAAATAGTGGTATATTATGAAGTATAACATTAAAACTTCATTAAATCAAACTTGAAATCTATTAAAAGATAAATATTCATGCATTTGTCTCAGTCTTACCAAGAATCAAAAGACTTTTATATGTCATTAATCTTGGATTTCTAAAGCAGGAAGTTAAATATTTCTTATATATGACCCCTTAACTTTATTATCCAAATGAAAATATATTGTTATAATTATAATTATAAAATTAAGAATATATGGTTACTGTGCAAAATAAATTTCTGCCGTTGCAAAATGCATAGAACGATCAAAAATCACCAACACCTAAATAAAATAATTACTGCTTTGTATTGGCGTGCATCTTTTTACAATGTATATCTGAGCATGGGTATATGTGTAGCCAGTATGTGTGGGTGTCTATAATTATTTACAAAATAGGACCAATATATTGATATTCATGCTAACCACAACATTTTGTCAAAGTATATGGACATTTTGTAAAACTAGTCCTCCATAGTCCTGCATTGAAAACTTACACTTCTGAAATGTGTATATTATCACAAACTCTAAAGAAGAGTGCATTGAACCTGGCCATTGTCACTATTAATATGCTTCATCATCATACAAAATGAAGTTTCCAATTGTAACATTATTTTAGGTTGCATATCTATAAATAACAGTGGAATGAAACACCTTTTTGTCTATTTTTACTTAATTTTGGATAATTTTTGTGAATTTTCAGAACACACACTGACCTTTTTTCCTTTGAGTTATCCATTTTCTATATATTTTTAATTTTTTAAATGTTTATTTTCAGAGACAGAGCGTGAGCGGAGGAGGAGCAGAGAGAGGGAGGGGCAGCGAGAGAAAGAGACACAGAATCTGAAGCAGGCTCCAGGCTCTGAGCTGTCAGCACAGAGCCCTACACGGGGCTTGAATTCACAAACTGAAAAACCATGACTTGAGCCGAAGTAAAACGCTGAACCAACTAAACCACCAGCTGCCCCATCCATTTTCTATATTAATTAAGACTAGTGTTTTTCTCTAATATAGGTATAAAGTTAATATCAGTTATGGTGTAAATATTTTTCATAGTTTGCTATTTTGTTTGAATTCATTTTTGTGTTTTAATTTTACCTCCTTGGGTTGTAATTTTTAAAATAATTTTTAATATTTATTTATTTTTGAGAAAGAGAGGGAGAGGGAGAGCTTAGGGTCAGAGAGAGAGGGAGACACAGAATCTGAAGCAGGCTCCAGGTTCTGAGCTGCCAGAACAGTGTCTGATGGGGTCTCAAACTCATGAGCTGTGAGATCATGACCTAAAGCAAAATTGGATATTTAACCAATTGAGCCACCCAGGTGCCCCAGTTGTAATTTTTATTCTAATGTTTTTATTTTTTCCTTACAGAAAACTACAGAATTTCTAGATTTTCTATAATTCATGTTTAATCCTTAAATAGCCATCTGTGCCAAAGCTAATTAAATATTTACCTTTAGTTACTTTGTACTCCATAGTGTCATTTTAAATGCATACTTTTAATTTAGTAACCTTTTATACCAGATATAAAACCCATAATAATTTTTCAATATTTTATGTTATTTCTACTTAAAGTTCATTATACAATAGATGCAATATTATATATTAGGCTACGTATAATAGNCGAAAGTCGGACGCTTAACCTACTAAGCCACCCAGGCGCCCCTAGCACTAACTTTTTAAAAATGTTTATTTATTTTGAGAGAGACAAAGAGCTGGCAAGTGTGTTCCCACATGCACTTGTGAGTGGGGGAGGGACAGAGAAAGAGGTGGAGGAGAGAGAATCCCAAGAGGCTCCACAATGTAGGCACAGAACCTTGATATAATATCTGAGCTGAAATCAGCAGTCAGTTAACCTGATCAGCCACCCATGCACCCCTGAGAGCACTAACTTTATATTTGGGTGTGTCCTCCTAAACAATATATATGATCCCATAACCAAATATATTTCAATATTGATGGAAACACATTGAAAATTAGAAAACAGTTAATTAAGTTAATGGTTTTGAATATTAATATTACTTTAGTATTTGTTAAGACTCTTATTTATAAGACTCTGAATAAGAGATTAACATGTACAATCTCAATTGATTATTGTTTATCCCTATGAAGAGAATTTTCTTATCCCCATTTTACAGATGAATAAATGTTTGCTCAGAGGATTACAATAACTTGATTAATGTCACAGACTCACAGCAATCAGAAAATCTAGTCCACAAGCAAGAACCTCAAAGCTTCCCATGTTGCTTCTATAGAACGTGTTAGGAGCTTGTTCTCAGTGAGAAAGGCTTGCGCTGTATTTTAGTTGTATGCTCTAATATATCAGCATAAATAATTCTGCTGCTTGAATTAAACAGAGTAATAATGAAGCCATGAAAAATAAACAAAGAAAGTTCATTCAGTGGTATAAAATAAATTTGAGAATGCACTGTATAGTAAGGTAATATCTCTTTGTTAATAGCGCATTTGTGTTTTAACCTTATATATGATTTTTAACAGATCAATATTATAATTTCTTTGAAGTGTACCTCATTTTACCAAATTCTGCAGTGTATGTCTACTCAGTTTCCATAATATGTGTCAGTAAAAGTAATAACTGAAAATATTATACTTGGAGATTCTAATAATGACAACAGCTAGCCAATACATACCTCAGAAAAATAAAATTTGTCACATATATTCACAGTACATTTGTCCCTCCAGCTAAATTTTTTAATATTTTGAGATACCTCTTTTATTAAAACAGAAAATGAAAAAGTATTTTAGGAGTTATTGAAATGACAAAAATGCTATTTTTAAATCGAATGGCTTTATTATCTGCAAGAGATATTATATTTTCAAATGAAGTTGTGAACATATTAACAGCATTCTAATCACATTGTTCTGGAAACCATGGCTAAGATGAGTGTGTTTTCCAGACATAGGGATTATACAGTCAATGATATTGTATATCCACCTACAGACACAAATTTGTTCACATATGGGCATACCCATATATTTGCCAGGACATTTCTTTCTATTATTACCTTCTAATAATCATGTACCTTCTAATATAAATGTACTAATTTATATTAATACAGATTAAAATATTTTCCAATATTTGATTCCTTATGGCAAGAAGCCACACATAAAAAGGAAGAAAATAATCTTAAATATTCTAAAGCCACATTTATGTGTGGCCTCTAACAACAAAAAAAGTTTGGATTCTATATTTTGAAATACTTTATTTTATCCAGGATTTCTTATTAATAGTAGAAATGGGTGTCATCTTATACTACCACTTTGTCGAAGTATGAAACTTCTCCTATGTTTTTCTTTTGTGAAATAATTCAATGTCTGTCTTATCATTCTTCTAATGGCATAAAACAGGACCCAGAAAAATTTTTCTATAAAGGTCTAGAGAGTAAATATTGTAGGCTTTGCAGGCTATATGACCTCTGTTGGACTACCCCACTCTGCCACCATACCATTAAGGAAGCCAGAGATAATAAATAAATAAATGAATATGACTGTTTTCTAGTAAAATTGATTTATAAAAATAAGTGATGTGGTAGAAAGGGCTTGGAGACAGTAGTTTGCTGACTCATGACATAATGCATTTCATAACCCTTACAGAATCTAACATGAACTATAAAGTTGGCTAATTTTTTCTGATTATTCTCATGAAAAGTTTTCTGATTACCTTACCTACTTTAATACTTATGTCTGTATCGTTCATATGGTGCATTACATCATACTTTAAATTCATACATACTGTATTTCTTGATGTAAAACACTGTATGAGCTAATTTTATTATGCCTCTTTTATGTTTAGGTGCTATGTTGTATATAGACTTAGAATTCACATTGTTGTTGAATATTATTGAAAAAGAATGTACTAACCATATACATACATTGTGCTCTAATCCTAGATGCTCTACACTCATTTACAGAAGCCACAGGGCTTACTTTTATATTGGCAAATATATTTGTCAATAAATATAAATAAATAAATAGTCAATAAATAAAAGAAAAAAACCCACGTTGTTAATAACCATCCATTTGGGACTTAGTGTGATTAAGCCATCAAGGAGATGACTAAATTTAATCCCTAAAATCGTAACTTAAGAACAATGTTTAAAATATCCACTTTTTGCTCTCATCTATTTGTACTTACCATTATGATTGACACAAGGGCAGGGGTAGCACTTAACACATTTCTGAAGGCAGATTGCTTCATTTGCAGTTTAATATATGGTGTTTTTAAGACTGGTCACTTCAGAAGAACATAAATCCATGTATTTTCATCTCTCAATTTTTGGTGAGGGTGAGGTGGAAATAATGGTATCATGTTTTCATCAGAAATGAAATTGTTTCTATCAATTTTCTGCCTTTTCTGATAATGAATAATAGTCTGAAAAAATCATCAGACGTCTAGACAAACTTGGAAGTTTTTGTCTCTGGATATTATCATATGGCATTTTCCCAAATGGGTAAGTGATGAACATCTACAATTAAATATGTTTTTATGTACTGTGTGAGTGGTAAGTAATTCTCAAAGTGATCTGTGAAAATGTTTCTAATTCTTCTACTCAAATAATAATGCATTAGCTAGTTATTAAATATTTCTAAGGGAGGATGGGGACCATCCTTGCTAAGAAAATAACAATCTTACAATGAAGGTATTCCAGTAAGAGTTGAACAATGGTACCATTTTATCCTGCTACAGAAATATCTTCTGATTAACAAGGATGCTCGAGATATTCTTTTATCACAGTGTGTTTTGTTCGTGTAAATTTTAGTAAGTTTCAAAAAGTTCTTTTAAGCTTTAAATATATAGAGCATTATTGATAATCTTGATTTTAAAGAACAATGGAATTATCAAAAATAATAGTAACAAAAACAAATATTTATTTTATGCTATGGATTAAATAGGTGTAACAGCTATTTAATAACATTATCACTTAATAAATAATGTTCCTTTTGTATTTTTTATGTTCACTCAACAGTATAAAACACAGAGAAACATGTTCATTGTATAGTGACACCACATATCCTTTGTGTACAAGATATTCTAGAAATATGAGAGTAGAAATCTCCCAACAGAGGGCACCTAGATGGGTTGGTTGATCAAGCATCCATCTGGATTTCAGCTCAGGTCATGATCTCACTGTTTGTGAGTTTTAGCTCCACTCTGCTAGTGCAGAGCCTGCTTGGTTCTCTCTCTCTCTCTCTGCCTCTCCTCTGTTCACATTATCTCCCAAAATAAATAAATAAATAAACTTAAAAAGAAGGAAGGAAGGAAGGAACAAATGAAGAAAAGAAAAAGAATGAAGTCTACTTCCAGGAAAATAGCAAAGAAATGAGACATGGCAAGACAAACTTAGGTTTCCTTTCAGTTCATTGTGTCATGTTGTTTTTCTTTTTAAAATAATTGATTAACATTAATAATATAATTAAAATTTGAAATTATTCATTTTGTTATGTATATTACATATCCTAAATTTTATAGCTATCTAAAAATGTTATAACTCTTATCTTGAACAGAGATGGGCACATAGACTGAACTGGTCATCAACATGAAAAGAAATATCTTGTCTCATTCTTCATATGTGTCCATCATCAAAATGATGACCATAAAGAAAAGTTTACTTGAAAACATAGAATGTAAAATCTTGCCTGAAAGGCTTCAATTGTCTGTGTTTATTTATTTTCCACCTATAAAATGTGCAGTATGTTTCAACAACAGTTTGTAATAAAATGCAATCTATAAAGCTGAAAATAATATTTTAATGGTTTGTGTGAGCTTACTAATGGTGAGCTTACATGTAAACAAAATACTTTTGCAGTTTCCTTAATGTAAAGCACAAATATAGCAAAATAAAATCTCAAATATACTTTCAAGAGTATGTAGGTGGTGTGGTATTGGGGGGAACAGTAAAGAAGGCAACAACAGAAAAAAGGCAAGTGTTTTCTTATATTTACAATGTTAAATAGGTAACATCAAGTCAGGATTAATATCTATTGACCTCAGAAAATTGACAAAAGTCAATTTACAATAATTGTAAATAACAGTTATTGATCAAGACAATCACCACAATTAATAAAAAATAGCAAATAAAAATTTATAAAAAATATAATTTATATTTTTAATTTTTAATGTTGCTTTATATATTTTTGAGTCAGAGAGAGTGAGAGTGAGCATGAGCAGTGGAGGGGCAGAGAGACAGGGAGAGAAAGAATCCCAAGCAGACTAATGCTGACAGTGCAGAGCTCAAGGCAGGGCTTGATCTCACCAGCTGTGAGATCATGACCTGAGTCTGGAGGCTTAACTGACTGAGCCACCCAGGTGCCCCTAGGAAAGACGATTTTTAAATGAGGCCATTCTATTTCATATACAGTTCTTGGACATATCAGCTAGTTTCATAAATTTACTCTAAGAGATATATGTGAGTAAAGCTCACATTTGGAAAGAAAAGTGTTGGTTATTTCATTTAGAAATTCAAAAAGAGAACAGTTCAACGTTTCATCTCCCAAGTCATGAAAATGAAACACTAGTCTTAGAAAAATATAATTATGGGGAGCTATATTTTATGATATATAGCAAACGGAGGCCAAAGCATAAATGTCAATTCTATGTCATCTAAAGAGTGAGTGAAATATAACTCAAAGGATGTCTCATTTCTGTAGCAACATATTTAAAACTCCTGGATCTCATAAAAATAGGAATGAATAGTGAAATATTGCTTAATTTTGTCATTAGGCCCACAGTTTCTGTAAGATACAAATATCCACATTCTTATTAGCTGTGAAAGAGTGATTTCCATCCAAGCATAAATCCCAGCTGTGAGAATAACCAAAGTCTTACACTCTGCTATTTTTTAAAGCCAAGTTTAACTTGGAATCAAGTTTTCCAAAAGCCAATTTTTCCTATTATACTCTTAGGCTTAGATGTTACATTCTCTCATGATGATCTTGGTGAGATTTATGGTTTCTCACCAGGTAGGAAAACATGCAAGGTTTTTTCAATGAGGCAACTGAGGCCAATCTCTGTTTCTTGCAGAAAGGGGAAAAAAATAAAGCATTCCCTATCAAAATAACACCAGCATTCTTCACAGAACTAGAATAAATAATCTTAAAAATTGTATGGAACTAGAAAAAACCCCAAATAGCCAAGGAAGTCCTGAGAAATAAAACCAAAGCTGGAGGCATCACAATTCTGGACTTCAAGCCGTACTTCAAAGCTGTAATCATTAAGACAGTATGGTCCTGGTGCAAAAACAGGCACATAGATCAATGGAACACAATAGAGAAGCCAGAAATGGACCCACAAATGTATGGCCAACTAACTTTGACAAAGCAGGAAAGAATATCCCATGGGAAAAAGACAGTCTCTTCAGCAAATACTGTTGAGAAAACTGGTCAGCAATGTGCAGAAGAATGAACTGGTACCACTTTGTTACACCATACATGAAAATAAACTCAAAATGAATGAATGACCTAAACACAATACAGGAAACCATTAAAATCTTAGAGGAGAACACAGACAACAACCTCTTTAACCTCGCTACAGCAGCTTCTTACTTGAAGTCTCTGAAGGGAAGGGAAACAAAAGCAAAAATGAACTCCTAAGACCTCACAAGATAAAAAGCTTCTGCACAGCAAAGGAAACAATCAGCAAAACTAAAAGGCAACTGACTGATATCATGGGAGAAGATATTTGCAAATGACATATCTGATAAAAGGTTAGTATCCAAAATCTATAAAGAACTTATCAAACTCAACACCCAAAAAACAACCCAGGGAAGAAATGGACAAAAAACATTTCCAAAGACTTTTCCAAAGAAGACATCCAGATGGCTAACAGACACATGAAAAAAATTCAACATTATTTATCATCAGGGAAATACAAATCAAAACCTCAGTGAGATACCACCTCACAACTGTTGAATGGTAAAAATTAACAACTCAGGCAACAACGGATGTTGGCAAGGATGCAGAGAAAGGGGATCTCTTTTGCACTGCTGGTGGAAATGAAAACTGGTGCAGCCACTGTGCAAAACAGTTTGGGAGTTCCTCAAAAAATTAAAAATGGAACTAACTATGACCCAGCAATTTCACTACTAGGTATTTATCCAAAGGATACAAAAGTGCTGTTTCAAAGGAGCACATGCATCCCCAGTGTTTATAGCAGCACTATCAACAATAGCCACAGTATGGAAAGAGCCCAAATGTTGTCCAGAGACTGAGGAATGGATAAAGAAGATATGGTATATATTACTTGGTGATCAAAAACAATGAAATCTTGCCATTTGCAACAGCTATGAGAGTATTATGCTAAGCAAAATAAGTCAATTAGAGAAAGACAAATACATGATTTCACTCATATATGGAATTTAAGATACAAAACAGATGAATAAAAGGGAAGGGATGCAAAAATAATATAAAAACAAAGAGGGAAACAAACCATGAGACTCTTAAATACTGAGAACAAGCTGGTTTGCTGGAGGGGTGTTGGTGCTGGAGGGGTGTTGGTAAATTTGACACAATTAATGGGCAAGGGGCATTAAACAAGATATTTGTTGGGATGAACACTGGGTATTATATGTAAGTGATGAATCACTAAATTCTATTACTAAAATCATTATATGTTAACTAAATTGGATTTAAATGTAAAAGATAATAAAATAAATTTTAAAAAGACAATTTGAATATCAAAGCAGTAGTAATTATCCTTGAGTGAAGGGGTTATGTCAAAGTGATGGGATAATTTTAATTTTGTTTCTTTGCATTGTCTAAGTGTTTCTAATAAGCTTATTATGTATAAACAAACAAACAAACAAATAATGCAAACTATGTTGCAGGATGTTTTACTTCAATAGCTGGGGTTCAATGTCTTGCCACATCAAAGAATGAGGAGGTGGACACAAAATGAGCAGTAGGCAAAAATTTATTAGAATAGAAGCTCAGAAAGGAAAAATAGTAGGAAAGTTCTCTTCACAGAGAGGGGACTTTTGAAAGTCAATGCTCATGATAATGGGCAAGGGACCCTGTTTATAAGGTTCTGGCCCAGCTTCCCCCACCCCTTCCCCCTCATTCCTTCTCAGGTCCTACCCTTATTGGTGCTCGGTTGTCCATTCCTGATCGGCCAGTTACATCTTTTGTCAAATTCCTGAGGGAAGCCTGAGGGGAAGTAGGTGGCATCCGTGACATTCTTAAGAGGAACCTTATACCTGAGGGGGTTTGCTGCAGTCAGATGTTCCCAGCATTGGTCCAAAATTTGTGTTTTTCCCCACCTGGAGACCTCAAGCTGTAAACTTTTCCTATCATAACTGTTTTTAGTGCACCTGAAATAAGCAAGCTTCTATTGGCTTGTACCAGTTTCTCAACATCTTTATATTTTATTTTGCTCTTAGATATTTCTCCATATATATATAATGTGTGGGCTTTTCTCAGGTTTGAGAGTCCCTAAGCAACATCTCCTCCACTACCTTCTCCGCATCCTTTTCTACATCGTCCTCCTCCTATTCTTTCCCTGTTATTTGTACGTCTTCAATTGCTTTGTAATTTTTTAACCTACCAAAAGACAAAACAAGATAAGACTTAAGTGTTTTTTGAATATTTCTTTTAATACAAGGTTATGTGGCAGAGCCAGCAATTAATGGGATGGAATACGACAAGGTGAGGGGTAGATATCAACGGGAAAGAATATTTGGACACAGACAGAATTGTAAAAAAGATATAAGAGTCATCTTCAAAATGTTGCACTGAATGACAAAGGCTTCAAAAAATGCTTCAGAGAATGACTTATATAAATTGAATGAGGCTTGCTCCCAGACTAGGAAGTCTTTATATTATTTCTAAAATCATTGTCTATTCATATTTAATTTTTACTAGCATAACCACATAAACATGTCTGTATCTAATATTTATTATCCCAGCAAAAGAAATAGAATGTATTTATTAATCTTTTAAAATCAGAAATTAACTTCTCAATTATTTCTTCACAATAATTCCCTTTTTAAAAAATTTAGTTACCAGTCTAATCCTGGTTATCATTATTAGCTTCCAATACTACCCAATGGCCTTGTAAGTGTGCTTTCTTTTTCTAGTATTTCTTTGTAAATATATATATGAATACATATATATGTATATTATTTATATATTATTTATATATATAAATTAATATATATTTATATTATATCNCACTGGCTTTCTACAGAGTTACAAAAAAGTTATTTTAAGAGACATTTCAAATACTCAATAGTCTAACAAGTCATATCTACAGACTTATTCCTCTTTTTCTACTGGATTAGAGTCTCTGTTTCCACATATTTATAAGTAGTTGAGATATTTGTTGGTTAAGCTGTTGGTTGCAAACTAATATAATTAAAATAATTCCATCAAAATGTCAGTAATTTCCTTTTATTATGACAGAGTTAACTACTCTTTAATTAAAAGACAATTAGAAAAAATATGTGAGAATAACAAAGCATAAATAAAATGCATTAAAACTAACAAGGTTCTATTCAAATCAGATTATTTGCTATAAATTTGACACAATTTAAACAATATGGAATTGCCAATTGTGTGCTTTGTAAATACTATGAGTACTTTCCATGCAATGCCATATACACAATAGAATTTTTTCTGACTATAATAATGCCAGATATAGATAAAGTAAAATAAATCAAAGTAATTAATCTTCATGATCTACTGACAAGATAACTTCATGAACTATAATGTGTTATGTTGAAAAATTGCGTAAAGAAAAAATGAATGTAGAAGAACCTGGGTGGCACAGTTGGTTGAGCTTCTGATATTGGCTCAGGTAGGTCCTGATCTTACAATTAATGGGTTCAAGCCCCACACTGGGCTCTGTGCTGACAGCTCAGAGCCTGAAACATGCTAAGGATTCTGTGTCTGCCCCTCCCCCACCCATGCTCTGTCTCTCTCTGCTCAAAAAAATATATAAACATTAAAAATTGTTTTTAAATAATAAAAATTTTAAAAATGGGAATAAGTGGTTAAATAGCTTTAAGAATAAAAGAAATTATGGCATGTGATAAAATGAATAAAATTAATTTTGGAGAAATATCTAATAGCAAAATATAAATATTACAATGGACTATCAATTGTTTGAGATATTGGAATGCTAACAAAATATTTTCAGTCTTATAAAAATTTAGAAAAGACATAATTCCATGAAATTACAATGCTAGTAGTAGATCATTAAAGTTATGATAAAACATTCTAGAATTATTGCCATTAAACAACTTTTTACATATAATTATAAAACTATTTCAAATAATAAATATTTAAATTAACAACTGAGTCTTTAATAATCATCCCAATGTTTGATTTGAAGCATTTCACATTGAACAAGTGAACCCAGGAAATAATAGGAACTACCTTATTGTTTTCCTTTTCTACTTGTTTCAACGTGCTCTGTGGGACTAGGTATCTAATTCCTGAGTACTTGGATGAGATCCAAGGCAGACCCCAAGACTTCTCTCTTCACCCAGATAATGAAAACCCTCTACCATATATATAATACAGATATATATATTTAATTGTTATTATGTATCCCATTAAGTAGTCAAAATTCTCTACTTAAAACTGATGTGTGTCTTACATTGTTGGTGGGAATGCAAACTGGTGCAGCCATTCTGGAAACAGCATGGAAGTTCCACAGAAATTTAAAGATAGAGCTATCCTATGACCTATCAATTGCTCTACTAGGTATTTGTCTAAAGGATACATAAATACTGATTTGAAGGGGCATGTGCAACCCAATGATTTTTGTTTCTGTTTTTGTTTTTTATTCTTTTAAGTTTAGTTATTTTGAGAGACACATTGAGAGAGAGAGAGAGAGAGAGAGAGAGGAGAATACAAAGCAGGCTCCATGAGGTCAGCACATGGAGCCCAATGCAGGCCTCAATCCCACAAACCGTGAAGTCAGACCTGACCTAAAATCAAAAGTTTCATTGTTGCACCTGAATTTAGCCTCAGCCCTTCCATCTTGACCCAGAGTTTACCTTCGGGGCCTGCACTCGAAGGGCTACGAGACTATCCTCAGGTGCAAGGAAAAAAAAAAAACAAGAGGACAAGGGCTAATGTCCCCTGCTAATGGTTATGTATGACACACTTTGCATACTTTGTCCTTGAGATAATAACTATTCCCTTGAAATTCCCCAAAACCCTAGACCTTGCCTGGAAAATAACGACTGTTTTCCTACACAGCAGGATAAGGACCGCTCTCTTTATCACTTTGTAGCCTTTTTACAATAACAGCTCAAATCGGCTTCTGTACTGCCCGCCTGCCTGCTTGCTCATTATAAAAAGCCCTAAGTCCTTGGACTCGGGGCCGCACATCTAGAGTTCTGTGGTAACTCTGTGTGTTCCTGGCCGGTAATAAAGACTCCCTCAATTCGGCTTCAGGGGTCTCGGTTGGTCTCTGTGTCTCTCGGCATAATAGTATGTTTAATTGACTGAACCACCCAGGTGCCCACCCCACAAATTGTTTATAGCAGTACTATCAATAATAGCCAAATTATGGAAAGATCCTAAATTTCCATTGATTCATGAATGGATAAAGATGATGTGGTATATATACCATAGTACACATACACACACACTCACACACACAAACACATGTGTGCACACACAGACAGGAATATTATTCAGCCAGCAAAAATAATGAAATCTTGCCATTTGCAACAACGTGGATGGAACTAGAGTGTATTATGCTAAGTGAAGTTAGTCAGTCAGTGAAAGAAATAATATATGATTTCACTCATATGTGCAATTTAAGAAACAAAACAAATGAATATAGGGGAAGGGAAGGAAAAAATAAATTAGATAAAAATAGAGAAGGCAGCAAACCATAACATATCTTTTTATTTTTAATGTGTATTTTTGAAAAGAATGTAAGCAGGGGAGAGGCAGAGAGAGAGAACAAACTGAGGGTTGCTGGAGGGGACATGGGTGGGGGATGGGCTAAATGGGTGATGAGTATTAAGGAGGGCACTTGCTGTGATGAACACTGGGTGTTATACATAAGTGATGAATCACTAAATTCTACCCCTGAACAAATACCACACTATATGTTAACAACTTGAATTTAAGTAAAATCTTTTTTAAAATGATGTATGTCCTTTGCTTTTTCTCCCTCTACCTCTCCCTGTCTCTCTCTTTTTTCTCTTTTTGTATGTCTTTTTCTGTAGTTCAGAATTAACTCTGGAAGAATTTAATGAAATAAGGAATATGGTTGGCTTCTTCATTTTTCTACTGTGCATTTCTTTCCTATGCTAAATATTTATCATAACCTCTTACATCAAAGCAAGATAAGGAAGCAAGATTAAAGAATCCAGGTATGTCTTACTTTACTGATTCTGCAATTAGTTTGAGCTTGTCAGGAATTGACAACTAATTGTCTTCTGGGTTGCCTTTAGAGGCCACTGAGAATCCCCTTTAATTGGCCTCTTTGGACAGCTGTTTCCTCCTTTGGGTAGCAAATGAATAAGTCCAATTTATTTCTGCTGAATTCTCCTTACATCTTCAGGCAGCTGTCATCTAAAAGAATGTGAGGGTGACACTCTCATTTGGTGTGGTGATGTTATAGAACTTTGTCCTTTTATAAATGGGCTTTTAGTTATTTCCAGCCTACAACCCGCATATCACTTTACTCAGCTCCCTGACTCTGAGACTGCTTATGCATTACTTACTTAATAGTCCAACATGTTTCTCAAACTATAGAAAATCATACATATTCCTAAGGAGTCTTCTTGAAGTAAACATGCCAGTAAAGGTGGACTCGCAGCACATATTGGTAACTAATGCCTTAGACTATTAGTTAATAGTCTAACTCCTTTTTAATGGACTGGAAGTTGTTGGTGACCTAATTGTCCCTGATACAACTTTTGGATAGCTCCTTTGCAAGTCCTGAGGAGGTGATTTAGAACTTAACGCTTAGAATGTGAGTGTGGTTGACATCTCTCATTTTTAGACTTCAGCACAAACTGATACAAAGTCCCAACTTAATATCCGGTTATACATATTTATGTATTCTTTTTATTACAGTTTTATTTTATTCTTTTGCATTCTGTAGAATCATAAAAAGTGATCACAGAATAGGATGTTGACTTAAAGAGAGCCAAATAAGAGGCTGTCATGAATGTTTTGAAATGGAAGAAAAAACTATACTGAAACCAATTGTAAGTATGAGGACATGTGCAACAGATGCATGAGAAGATGCTCAACATCACTCATCAGAAAAGTGCAAATCAAAACCACAATGAGGTATCACCTCACACCTGTCAAAATGCTTACCATTAAAAGCACAAGAAACAACAAATGTTGGCAAAGAGAAAAAGGANCCATCACTCATCAGAAAAGTGCAAATCAAAACCACAATGAGTTATCACCTCACACCTGTCAAAATGCTTACCATTAAAAGCACAAGAAACAACAAATGTTGGCAAAGAGAAAAAGGAAATCTCAGGCACTCTTACTGGGAATTCAAAATGGTGTAACCACTTTTGAAGACTGTATAGAGTTTCCTCAAAAAATTAAAAATAGAACTACCCTATGACCCAGTAATGTCTCTATTAGGTATTTACCCAAAAGATATGAAAACATTAATTTGAAGGGATATATGCACCCCTATGATTATTGCAACATTAGTTACAATAGCCCAATTATGGAAGCAGCCCAAGGGTCCATTGATAGATGAATGGAGAGAGAAGAGATGGTACACACACACACACACACACACACACACATTGGGATATTATTCAGCCATGAAAGAGAATGAAATCTTGCCATTTGCAACAACATGGGTGGATCTAGAGAGTATTTAAGCAAAATAAGCCAAAGAAAGACAAACACCATATGATTTGACTCATATATAAAATTTAATAAACATATCAAATATAGAGAAAGAAAACAAAAAACAAAAGAGACAAATAAAAAAACAGACTCTTAACTGTAGAGAACAAGTTGATGGTTACCAGAGAGGAGATGCATGGAGGAGTAAGTTAAGTAGGTGAAAGGGATTATGAGCACACTTATTCTGATGAACACTGAGAAATATATCGATTTTTAAATCACTATATTGTACATTCAAAACCAATATAACACCACATTAACTACACTGGAATTAATTTTTAATTATTTTTTAAGCATGAGAGTATGTAAGGAAAGCTGATTAAGACTGTTTATTCCTGTGGAACCATTTTGATCCTTACATGGATATGTACTTAATCTGTAATATTTTTATGGGATGCTAAAGTTGTAGAATCTTTAAAATGGGTAATACGTAGACACATATTCAATTATAATAGAGAATCTGATACAACTGAATGCCTTTGTGTTAAAAATAGTATCACTGAAACATACACCTTTTATATCTAAGCCAATAAATCTTACAAGATTCATGTACACATGTACAGGGTTTGAAACTACATTTTAAAAAATGTTCGCTGAATTATCCAAAAAGACCCCATATTTCAATCTCCCAGTTTACTTCAATGGAGTTTTAGTTTGTAACTGTCTTTCCAATTTACTTCTTTTCTTCTTAAAAAAGCTTACCTCTCCTTTCCCCCAAGACTTGCCTCTGGTTTTGCCACAGCTCATTTGTCCCAGATTGCAAAGCTCTTACTCCTGAATAAACACACATATTGTGCTGAAAAAACCACCACTACCACCATCACCAATAACAACAACAAAACAGTGTCTGATGATTCTACTCTTATCTACACACAAAACAAAAACATTGTGAATAATTACAGATTTAATAAAGTATTTCTGGTAGTACTTCATTTTCTCTTTTCCCACTTGATCTTTGAAAATCCTTAGTGTTAGATGATTACAGCTCCCTCCAGAAATGTCATTTGATTTTATTTATTCTTTCAATCCCTAATTTATGGCAAACACAGTTTTTTAAAAATCATTTTACTCAAAGAGTATTTATGTATTTTTAAATTTTATATTAATTTTTGAGACAGTGCAAGTGAGAGAATGGCAGAGAGAGGGGGACAGAGGATCTGAAGCAGGCTCTGTTCTGACAGCAGTGAGCCGGCTGTGGGGCTTGAACTCATGAATCTTGAGATCATGACCTGAGCCAAAGTCGAACACTCAATCGACTGAGCCACCCAGGTGCCCCCAAGAGTATTTATAATTTACAATTAATAGAAAACAATAGACTTTAGTCAAGGCTAATGTATACATGGGGTGAGTGTAAGTACAGAATATTAACGGAGTATTAGTTTTAATAAAACGGTAGAAACAAAAAGCCTGAATTCGTTATGACTTTGGGGCATAATTTCTTTACTTACTTAGACTAAACACCAGAAGTCAGTATGAATGTCAAGAACAGAAGGTAACTATGTATGGAAAAACTCAGCATAGTTTTTAAGGTAATAGCTTACTGCTACATGGTAGAAATGGAATTCCACTTCTGTAAAAGAAGAGCAAATATTATCTGAGTTTATTGAAATTTTAAAGCATCTTTTTAACACAAGTATTATATCTGGACATGGCTATCAGAAATTATTTTTACAGTTAAAGAAAATGGCATGTTATACAAGAATTATTATTCCATCATAGTGTATGACGAATTAGTAGAATAAAGTATGTATTTGCATCACGTGAAGAGAGCATTTACATTAGGCTTTAGTTTTTTTTAACAGAATATTAAAAAACCTCATTCAGATTGTGGTTTGAATTTGGCAGAGTCTATAGTACTTCATTTTATATTTTAGTAATTATATCAAATCCAACTTTTCTTTTATCCTTTGTAAAGTTCCTATTATGGGTAATATTTGATGCAGGCATAGTTTTAAAATTAGAAATGAGAAAATGAGCAGGTTTTGTTTCCATGAAAAAATAATTAGTTGACTTCACTGGGTCACTGGCACTTTAGAGAGAGGTTTCTATAGCAATCCTAGCAAATAATTTTGGAGAGTAATTCTAAGACTTTGGTCAAGTTTGCCACCCAGTTTTGTATTGCAGCTCCTTCTACTCTTTTGTAGAGTGAATGACAATCAATGGATCATAAGCTAAAGATAATGCAGAGCATTGAAGAGACAAGGAAGCGGGGGGAAAACATTGGCTTCATGAATGCACCATATATTGTGCATGATAGTTTATACTGTCTAATGCTGTGTGTATGTCCTGTTAAACTACACTCTACCTTACTAAATGGAGTAAAGTCAGAACAAAAAGAAAGAAAAAGGTCCTACTGTAAATGAATTAAAAATCCAGTTACTTAAGGATAGAGCCGAGAGATGCTGATGTGATAAGAGGGAATGTATTCAACAAGCTAATACAATTCAACTTTGTATGAGGTCATGGCCATTTATAAACCGAAGGACCTATAATTAAGGATGGACCCAGAGAAAGCACTGAATATAAGTATAAATATATATATATATATTTAAATACGTTCTTTATAATATAGCACATTTTTGAGAGGTAATAGTTTGATAAAGCACAAGAATATTCTACAATGATAGAAGAACATGGTGGGAAGATTGAAAGTTACACTGGCTATATGATTCCTTACTATTCCAAGATAGAATGACACATGTAACATGTTAACAAATATATTATGTACGTATATTTGTACAAAGAAATATTTCCAAAATGTTTTTGTAAGAAAGCAAAACATTAAATTATGTTCTAAAATTTTTGTGATGTTATTTTTAAAAAACTAGAGAAAAACCCTAAATAGTGAAGCTTAATAAAGCGAAAACCATATTATGATCAATGGTTTACAGTAAAAAAAATCTGTTTAATTAAAAAAAGAGAGGTGCCTGGATGGCTCAGTTGGTTAAGCCTCCAACTCTTAATATGGGCTCAGGTTAATATCCCAGGGTTGTGGATCAAGCTCCACGTAGGGCTCTTTGCTAAGCATGGAGCCTGCTTAAGATTCTCTCTCTCCTTCTCTATCCTTTTCTCACTCATGTGTGCTCTCTCTCTCTCTCTCAAAATAAATAAATAAACATTTTAAAAAGGAAAAAAATAAAAAAAAATTAGAGATAGGCAAATGCAATAGGTTCAGAATATGATCTCAAATTTTTTTCATGTGAGAAAAGCTACAGTTTTTATTGACTATTTTCCCCAAAGTATAGTATCTCATCTAGGGTGCTAATAAAAGTCCCTCTGAACAGCAATTCCATGTCTTAAATGTGAACACTCACAAATTTTAAAAATAAACTCTGATTTATGTTTTTAGCATGTTTTCAGGCTGGATATATAAAGCTGGCTATATTTTGATACAATGTTATTTCAAAACCTAAAGAAAAGAAATGGAAAAATAAAATACCAATATTGTGTAACTAATGCACATGTCAGATTTAATATTACACTTCTGTGTGGGAATTACTGGTTCAGTAAAACTTTTCTGTGTTTAATTATAATCTGAGCTTTTAAAATGCTTTTGTTTTCTTTTTTGTTATTTTGTGTTTTTGTTGCACGCAATATAATACCTATTTTAGAGTCACTTATAAGAAAATAATTTAGAATACAGTGACCTGTACTTTCTTTGTACATGTTATTATTCATCAGATACAGAAAGACAGTAATATATATATATATATTTATACATATGTATATATACACATACACATATAGATCCATGTTCTCACATGTACTTAATATATATACTCTCATATATTTACCTAAAAGTATATATGCATGTGTATATATGTATGAGTATATAATTTTTATATGTTTATTTTGAAAATGGAAAGGAATACTGAATAAATGAATTATTTTTTAAAAGTCCGGCTTTCAAAATGCAATATTTAACATTATAATAATAAAAATCTTTTACTTTGATTTAACAATATAGTCACTTTTCCTTAATACCTGTAATGATTACACAATTTTTAAGTGATCTGAGAGAAAAACTTTGGGAGATCAATGGAGGTCAAAATATTGAAGTTTACATTTTTAGTAATAAATATAAAAGAAATGTCAAAAAAGATGTGGTCTAGGAATGAAAATACACAAGAATAATAAATTGTCATATTAGCAAAAACTCTGCCTACAGTTTATTATGAACTGTGTAAAGGTAAAAATCTCATAGAGGATATTTATATGGCAGTACATGTATAGATATGCAAATATCAATGACCCATTTGTTCCTTTTTAAAAGCAAATTTGGTATACTGTGGGAGGTATCAGTTTATGTGCTGTATGTCTTATAAATATTAGTAACTTTTTTGTTGTTTATGTGAGTATGTTGGTGACCATTGAGAAAGATTCATGGAGAACTGAGAACACAGAAAGAAAATGATTTCCTAGTGTCAGAAAACTTCACACTTTTCCCAATATATTAAGGGTTACCAAGGTAATTCAAAATAAAGATCAGTCTAACACATAGATTAGAGTTGATCTTTTTTCTTGATTCTTGCTCGGGATAATTTATAAGATATATAACACCTGAAATAGGGAATTATATATGTCATTTTCCATCCATCAGGTAAAGATCAAGATTATATAAATCCTTCAGGGAAAATATAGAGAAGCTTAGTTTCAAATCTAACAAATTAACTATATCCAAGTTATAACAAATAATAGGTAAGGAAGCATTCTTAGACATCAGGAAATATAGGGCTTCACTGAGAAGCATAATCTCAAAGACAGGTGGGATGTTTGAGACTATTTTATAGTAAAAAGGCAATCTCCAAGAGAAAGAGAGTGAAAGCAATTAAAAGCACATTAAGAGAAGTTTTGAGATCTCCTTTCTTCTTAATTCTGTGCAAACAGAGCTCATCTAATTAAATGTATGTATCATCTCCATCTTTATAGTAGCCACTCTCCCAAGCATATGAAGAGACCAAAAATGATTTTCTGAGGAGTAAAGATAAATTCTGAATGTATAGAAATAAAATATTTAAAAATATAATAGTAGTAGGAAATATTTTTTAACCTTTGGAATCCTGAAAAGTTAAAAAAATAAAAAAAGGCTGTTGCCAAGGAAAGTGAGATCAACAAGACCATGGAAAGGACCCAGCAGTATGGACAAGGGAAATAGCAGCTCTACGAGTTATAAATTCATTTAAGGTAAAGCTAAACTGGTGTGTCAGATGAAGAAAAACTTTCCTTGAAGTGGAGAGCCAGAAGAGTGTACTCAGTGCACCTGGAACAGAAAAGACAAGCCCCAACACTGGAATCATCAAAAATAAAAAATGAATCTTTTCAAAGATGTCGTGTGAGTTTAATGGATTGTTAAACTCACAGGTTCCTGGGAAGAAAGAAAATACAAAAGAAAAAAAAGTCTCAAATCAAAAAAAAAAATGATACAAATTCAACTTTCAAAGGTTTTGACTATGACAAAAATTAGACAGAAACTAAGACAACAGAAAGTAAAAATGAGTATGACATTTTAATTTGTAATATTAAGAATAGGCTAGGATATAGGGTTAATTGGGTTTTAGAGAAATGTGTTATAGGGATATAAAGCTATAGTTTAATTGTAAAGTTTGTAATTCAATCTAATAATACAATGCTACAAATAAGAATAAAAATAGGGGTGCCTGGGTGGCTCCGATGGTTAATTATCTCAAAATGAAAGATATCTCAAAATTATCTCAAAATTATCTTAAAATGTGGGACGCCTGGGTGGCTCAGTCAGTTAAACATCTGACTTCAGCTCAGGTCATGATCTCACGCTTCGTGGGTTCGTCAGGCTCTGTGCTCACAGTTCGGAGCCTGGAGCCTGCTTTGGATTCTGTGACTCTCTCTCTTTCTGCCCCTCTCATCTCTCTTTCTCTCTCAAAAATAAATATACGTTAAAAAAAAGAATAAAAATAGATTTGTAATTATAATGGGTAATTTTGAGTCATAATATTAATATTTATAGTAATGTTATAATTGCACAATATGGAAAATGAAATTTTATTTCATATTAGGGTTGCTCTTCCAGAGACCATTAATGGGAACCAAAAGATCACATATTTCTGTGCATAATACAGCTGTTTGGATCACTTCAGGTTGCGATGACAAATTACCAAAAACTGGATGGCTTATGAATACCAAAAATTTGTTTCTCACAGCTCTGAATGCTGAAAGTCTGAGATGTGTGAAAGTGCTAGCATGGTGAGGATCTGATAAGAGCTCTCTTCCGAATTTATAGATGACCATTTTCTCATTCTATTTTCTCAAGACATAGAGCAGGGAGAGAGGAAACAGTATCTCTTGTGACTCCTGTAAGTACAAAAATTTCATTCTTTGAGGGCTCGATCTTCATGACCTCATTAATCCTAATTATCTACAAAAGGCCCTACCTCCTAATACCATCACACTGGAGAGCAGGATTTAAAAAAAAATTGTTTTATTTATTTCAGAGAGAGAGAACGTGAGAGAGTGTGAGCAGGGGAGGGTCAGAGAGAGGGAGACACAATCTGAAGCAGGCTCCAGGCTAGCTGTCAGCACAGAGCCTGATGCCGGGCTTGAACCCATGAACCCTGAGATTTTG
Source organism: Crocuta crocuta (assembly GCF_008692635.1). Lineage (NCBI taxonomy): Eukaryota > Metazoa > Chordata > Mammalia > Carnivora > Hyaenidae > Crocuta > Crocuta crocuta. The sequence goes on from NW_027531885.1 coordinate 116,084, forward strand.
ACCTGAGCCGAAGTTGGACACTTAACCGACCTAGCCACCCAGGTGCCCTTTAATGTATGCATTTTGAAGGGATTCAAACACTCAGTACATAACAGCATCATTCCATGCCCTCATAACAATGACTCCAAAACACAGGGAGTTTTTTGAGGTTGATCAATTGCAACAGATAAAACAGTAATTGACTATATCAGTCTAAGGAATCACTTTAAATGGTGTGCACTGAAAAATACGCTTTCCTGGTTATTTACTAATTATCGCTTTTACATATATTTTGAGTAAATAAAATGTTTATGTACAAACGGGACACATATGTAAAACAGTCTATAACTTGTGGAATAAATTAAATAAATTCTAAAATACATAATGTTTATTGTCAAGGCACCCAATATCCAGGAGAATTACATGTTAGTTAGCAATCAGGACCTCATAATGAACAACATGCCTGTATGCACAAAATTTCTTACATGCAAAACCAATGAGTTATTTACTAATTATTTTACTCCCTCCATCAAATATGTATTTAGGACATTCTCAGTGTGGGTACTGTGCAAGTTTATGACAATGAAGAAGACATAGAACCTGTCCTCAAAAAAGTGAAATTGTATAAACAACGATAAGACAAAGATATTGAATCGGTTGAAAGTACAATGTTAAGTTAATTGGACTAACAGCTCTAATTCTAATAACTTTCTTTCTCTTTTTCCTGTCTACGTCTTTTGGTATGTTCAATTTTTAAATAGTTAAACATACCAAAGCCTGATAAGGTCCCTGGATAACAGAAGCTTCTCCTTCCCTCTCCTAGCATAAATTATAACCACATCACCTTGTTTTTAAAAATTATAGGCATTATCATGTTGAAATTATTGTGCTTATTTTTTCTCTCATTTGATTTTCAAACCAGATCTTATAACAAAGAATGAAGAGGGAAGATCTTACCAATTTTATTATTTTTTTTTCTGTTGGGTCTTCTTTAACTAATCCAGAATAAGCCCTCAATAAATAATTTTGGAATGAATAAATGTTTTTTAATAGTAGGTTGTACATTACTTATAATACATTCTTGAAGTCCCTTGAAATCCTGTTAATGATGTTTTTACCCTTTTTTTTTCCTTCGAGGGCCTATATATATACTTTGCCTACTGTCATAATAGACTACTTGAGAAAAATAAATACTATAGCTTTAGCAAGTTGAATTTCCCTAACTGATGGCTATACAATTTTTTCAAATGTAAAAGGTAGAATTTAAAAAATAGAATCAAGTATCTCATATCCAAAATATCATTAAAATTTCTCTTTTTTCTAAATAAGTTAAAAATATGAGTTTTATATTTGTATACGAAATCATTAATTATCATGTATAATTCTTCTAAACTTTTTATTAATGGAAGCATGCAACCCACCAGAACACATTCAGTTCAGTCATATTTAAATTAACATTATTAATATTTCAAAAAATCATTAAGAGATGAACATTTATAATTAAGTAATCTAACATTTTGGGTATCCATATTAAAGTATTTGATTTAATAGGTATAGTGCCTCACTATATTTAGCATGGTAATTATGTTTGATTTTCCAAGTGGAAATGATATAGGTATTTGAACCACGAATAATAAGTCGTGTTTACTCAACTGAGTTATTCAAATTCCAAAGGCCAGAGGGATATACTCTTTCTTATATATGTATATACATATCATTATGTGCTACTACTAGTTATGTGCTTTTAAAATGAGTTAATTAAATTCTAAAAGTACAATTTTATCCTGAATGCAGTATGATATATGTTTCCAGGAAAGGAGGAATTAATCAAAATGCCTAATTTTAATTTATCAAAAATAATTTAACAGACATGGGAGATAATGAGAAAAGCTTATAATCTTTGCATGCCACTACTTAAAGATTCTTAAATATGCCCTACTTTTATATAAATTGAAAGTCATATGAATGAGATGTTTCTTTTCATTCATCTTATAAAAGGAAAAAAGATATAAAACAATGAACTCAATCTTTAAATTACTACCATAAACAAGGTGAGCTGTGGTAGTGATTTGAATGATCACTCCTTTTATAATAATTTTATTTTTCACTTAAAATATGGAAGCTGTGTGCCTACTGAACAAACCAAGAACATTTTACACTCATTTTAATAAAAAATAGAATACTTAACATTAAAATATTTAGATTTATAGTAATGAACTAATTACAAACTTGACTTATTATTAAAATCTCACTCAAAACTGAAGATAAAATGTTCTCTACCCTTTTGTCCTCTGCAATGTATAACGTCTAACACTACAAAATAAAGAGAAACAATATAAAGAAACTTAATCTAGTATTTCTATAGAAGTTAATTATACTCATTTCTCAAAAATAACATGAACAATTTAATTCACTATAGCAACTAATATCCCATTATATTTTGTCTTAAATATATAAGATGATTTTATAGGGTTTGAATGTGGTTTGTTTTATAAATATTTTCCTGGTCATCAAAATAATTAATCATACATAAGAACATCTGAGTTTCATATTTGTGCTCTTGTTTAAACACTATGTCAAATGTAGCTTAATGCAATTTATCTTTCAAGTTAATTATTTAAAAAGTCAGATTTGGAGATTAACTTAAGATACATTTTATCCCTTTAATTAATAGAATATTCCAAATGTAGAAAAGATAGGTTATATACATAATCAAAGTGACAAAGTTTACTTTAAATACATGGCTATAATAGAAATACCAGCAACAATTTGGTGGAAAATTGTTTCATATGAAATTCTATGTGTAAGTGAATATTTTTGTATATAATAATATTTTGTATCCTGCTTTGCTTAATTACAACTCATTTGCTTTCTTAATTTGTATTTATTATTTTTTTAATGTTTATTTTTGAGAGAGAGAGAAACAGAGCATAAACAGGGGAGGAGCAGAGAGAGAGGGAGACACAAAATCCAAAGCAGGCTCCAGGCTCTGAGCTGTCAGCACAGAGCCTAACACAGGGCTCAAACTAATGAACTGTGAGATCATGACTGGAGCTGAAGTCAGATATGTAGTTGGCTGAGCCACCCAGGAACCCCTCAATTCATTTAATTATTTATCTACTTTTTTCTTAAATAGGATTCAGTTAGGTTTTGGAGGTTAGGCTTAGTGTTTACTGAGTGCTAAATATATGCCAGTTCTCTTCTAGGAACTGAGGATAAAGCAGTGAACAGAAGAAACAAAGATTCTAACCTTGAGAAATTTATGTTACAATGAGATAGACTGAGGAAAAACACACAAAGAAATAGGTACATAATGATAAAGAGGTCAGTCCAACAATAGGTTAAAACATTTGTAAATATTCATGAATCCAACTTGGAACACCTATATGTATAAAGCAAAAATTAACCAACTAAAGGGAGAGATAGACAGCAATAAAATCAATAATGGTTGGGGATTTTAATTCCCCACTTACATCATTGGGGAGATATTCAGACAGAAATCAATAATGAAACGTCAACCTTAAATAACAATTTGGGCCAGATAGAGTTAATAGATACACATAAAACGTTCCATATTAAAGTCAGTAGGGCTTGGCAGTAGGGCTGTGAGTTTCTCAGACCAATGAGGAAGACAGTTGTATGGATACAAATGAGAAACTTTAACTACAGATTGGGCTAATGTCTTTGGACCAACATATGCAACACATCTCTTTTGGACAGAAAGGTCTTTCTTCTTTGTCTGAATATCACAAAAAACAAACAAACTCATCTTATGTGGATATTTCATAATATGCGAATGGTTATCTTCCTCAATACTTTCCTTTTTTCCCCTAATTGCTTTTATACCACTAACAAGGTTGAGGGCACAGAGTATTTGTTCTGGGAAAGACAGTCATTACTCTGGGAGAAAGAGAACTTTCTCAACACATTAACAGTTACATCTTAGTGATAACACGCATGGGAATTGTTCTTGAAGGCATTGAACCAGGGAGTATAATACAAGACTGGATAGAAAAGAGATGATTAAAATGGCAGCATGACATGAGATTTAAGATACTGGCAAGAATAACGTTACATATTGTAATACTCTTGTGTAATGGTTTTTTGAAACTTTGCCTATCAACGGCCTAAAGTAATGAAGTGGAGATGCCAAAACTGTCCTGTAGAGTATGAGAAAGACATTAGAATGTACAGGGATGTGGTGAATTTAAAAATAGGCTCCTGGGTGGCTCACTTGGTTAAGTGTCTGACTCTTATCAGCTCAGGTCATGATCTCACAGTTGTGAGATCAAGCCCTGTTCCAGGCTCTGTGCTCAGCTGACAGATTATGTTCTCCTGAAAGGCTAAGAAGACATTCACTTTACTATTGAAAAAGGAAAATATTAGTGAGAATGCACCAACTTATTTGAGTTGATTTCCTCAAAAGGCCGTAATTGACATTGACAGGCATATAACTGGGATTTTTGTGTGTGTGTGTGAATAAGAATGAGGATTCTTGATTAACGAAGACCAGAAAGTGATATTTAAAAATTCAATGCAAGACAGAAATAACTACTATAATAGACAGTAAGGACTACATGGCAGCTGAAGTCACCACATCTATAGGGATCCACAGTGATGGCTAACAAATCATGGTTTTTCTAGAAGTGAGAAAATTAGCAGGTGACACAATTGTTGACTGACTTTGAGAACTGGAAAATCAAATCAAAATATGGTGAATAGAAAGCTCATGTCAGTTGTCAAAATAAAGAATCACAATTTCTCATCCAGTTACTAGATATGAACAGCTCTTCAGCCCGAAGCTTCTAGATTGGAATGGAGGCACGGTTTCTCTGAAAATGACTCTGAAACATAGCAACAAATAAAGACAGTAGGTACTTCCCTAATCATCCCAAATGGATTTGTAGTTATTTATCAGAGTAATTTATATGATGAGGTGGGAAAAGGATCATCTAGACCTTTTGAAGTTTGCATTCAGAGCACAAACTCTGAGAAGACACTGACATCTGGGAACAAATAATAAAACTTTGTAAACAGTAAGCATATGGAAACTCAATGATAAATGGAACCCTAGTCTGCCTATTATCTCTTTTTGTAAATAAAATGCCTACAAGCTCACACTTTCTTCATCCTTTGACTACTATCTAGCTAATTAAGAGAGATATACTAGTAATTGATAGAACTCTCACTTTGGCCCACTGACCTTTCATTTAAGAGCCATTTGAAAGGAAATGTGAAATTGGAACCTTCTAATACTATCTGTTCCCAACCTCTTCACCTTTACACACTTAAAGATATATGAGTAGTGGTCCCAACAATGTCTACATTTATTTTAGATTTCCACCTCCATCCAAAGTGGCAAATAAGATCAGAAAACTTAAACAGTAGCATCAGTTATCACTCAACCAAGCAGTAGTCTTCATCACAGTTTTTGTGGTATGTACACTGAAAGAAAAACATAGCCTCTAGAAATTTTTATGAGGTTATTGGTCCGGATAATGCATTAGTTTTAATCTGTATCAATAAAGAAGATAAAAATGAGACGAGATCATTTTGAGATCATTTTACATGATCTGTTTTGTACCAGAGTTATGTTAACTGCCCCGCTCTTTGGCAGATAGCTCAAAGAGGCCTTGATCATCTTAACATTTCACATAACTCACACTGGTCCACTGTATTGATGCATGACATCTTTGCTGATTATACCTAACAAACAGGAAGTAACAGTATGGATGCTCTAATGAGAAGCATGTATGCTAAGAAGTGAAAGATAGATCCTACAAATATTCAACCTTCTCACATTGACATTTTAAGAGTTGAAAGGCTTGGGATGTGTCAGGAAATTCTATTAAAGACAAGTTATTAAACATTGTAACTTCCATCACTATGAATGAGGCAGAGGTTCAGTTCTTTGGATTTTGGAGATAGCATGTACTCTGGCAGAGTGCTACTGTGATGAATAACTTGATGTGTCAACTTGAGTGGGATATGAGATACCAGATATTTGATAAACACCATTTTGGGGTATTACTATGAGGATGTTTCTGGATAAGATTAACATTTGATTTAGTAGACCAAGTAAAGTAGATTGCTGGTGAGAATTCTCCAATCCACTGAAACTGAATAGAACAAAAAAGAGGAAGAAGGGAGAATTCAATTTTGCTCAACAGCTTGTGCTACTCTTGAGCTGTAACTTAAGCCATCAGATCTTCTGTTCTCAAGCCTTCAGACTTGAATTTGGCACTAGGTTACTGACACCACTGGCTTTCTTGGGTCTCTGGCTTGTAGACAGTAGACAGTGGGACTTTTCCTCCAAAATCATGTGAGTCAATTCTTTATCAATCTCTTTCTCTCGATGATAAATAGATGATAGATAGATAGATAGATAGATAGATAGATAGATAGATAGAGGTATTAATATCAATACTTATTCTATATCACCTGTATCTATCTATTATCTATCTATGTATCTATATATGTATCTATGTATTTATGTATGTATGTATGTATGTATCTATCTATTTATCTATCTACCTATCATCTGTCTCCAATGTTCAAGATTATGACTAGGTGTTATGGGGCGCCCGGGTGGCTTAGTTGGTTAAGCGTCCGACTTTCGCTCGGGTCATGATCTCACGGTTCATGGGTTCGAGCCCCGCGTCGGGCTCTGTGCTGACTGCCAGCTGAGAGCCTGGAGCCTGTTTCAGTCTGTGACTCCCTCTCTCTCTGACCCTCCCCTGCTCACGCTGTCTCTCTCTCTCTCTCCTAGAAATAAATAAAACATTAAAAAAAAAAAAAATAAATTATGACTAGGTGTTAAAGAAGGCAGGTCCAGCACCCAGTCTTGGAGAGAAACAGAAAGGGCCCACACCAGGCGCTCAGCTGAAAACAAATCTACCTTAGTTATCCATATCTCTATTATTTATATTTTAGAGGAGATTTACTTATACTGTGATATGTTTCCCCATGTGTTAACTGATAATGAGAATGGCTAATGTTGAAGCTTAGATTTTTTTCATATTTTGCCTCACAAATTCTGTTTCTTACTCATCTATTGGAAGCCATCACTATTTTTGTTGACTCATTATTAGAAAAGAGTGCTTCTTTACCAGTGAATCAAGCATATTTTCACAAAGAAAACCAAAGTATCTCAGAGGTACAACACCCTTGATTTTATACAATTTATTCATAGTTTTATATGAACATTATCTGATTTGGGGTGCTTTTCAGGATGAGACAGTCAAGACTGTTTATTTTTAGGTATATTTATACTTTTGACACAGAAACTTGCCCATGATACTAAGAAAGCAAGTGTACAGAATGATAGATTAGAAAAAACTACATTATGTACTAAGAACTGATCTAGTGCTATGTATACATAATATATATGTGCATATAATATTAAACATATATTACATAATTGCAATATATAAAGTTACATACATATCTCAAAACTAATGGAGTTATTAATGTATCTCATTGTACAGATAAAGAAACAGGGAAAAGTAGGATTTAAAACTAAGCATGTTGTCTCCAGAATTGTACTCATAATCATCTTGTGCTACTTCTGTTCATATATTTATTATTGTAGTTTGCAATATGAAATTCACACATATGCATGTGTACTTTGGAACAATTATGTAAGCATACGCACTAAATTGTTAGCAAAAACTATCTCTCACAAATGAAATCATAGTTGTGATGGTATTACTTAAGTAGTCATTCCTGGGGATATATTTCATTATATTACATAGAATATTTATTATGTTATGTTTTATTATAATAAAACCTCTGAAACAAAATGCAACATTATAAAGTAAGACACATTTTTAAATTAGCAAGTATAAAAACAGTTCGATCAATATTTCAGGAGGATATAAAAATATAAGAACAACTGTAACAAACATAGAACATTAAGCGAATTAGTTGTAAACAATATTTATCTACTTATACACTATTATACATATAGTGATTAGTGATGTCATAAAAAATTAATATATAACTAGATTGGATCTAGGGGTGAGATCTAGGGATATGTGGATTGTGTGCACATCCCTGTGTGTGCGTCTCATGATGCATGATGGGCAGAAGGTCAGGCAGACACATGTAAGATCGTTAAGTATTAATGTTTCACAACTGTTAGTAAAGAGAAAATATGACATGAAATATCAGGAACAAGAATAATAATCTTGGCTAACTCTAAAAACCCCTTTAGAGTCCAAAACTTTCTTGGAAGCTACAATGTTTGTTAGTAAGGATGCAGTCTAGTAATAATAGCAGCAGTGCCATTTGCCTGTAAATATATACTAGGCAAAGACTTCTCACCAGGACATATGTGACTATAACCACTACTGAGTAGCTCATTTTTCAGCATCTGATATCAAACTGGAGTCCCAGGTTTGACACTGTTTGCTAAACGGAACAACCAGATGCTAGTTATATCACTTCTGTCATGGAAAGGAGCCACGCTTTTACTCATAGGTTTAGGCATTTATTTTGAATATGAAATTCCCTTTCCTGCTCAAAGAGCTTCTGACAAAACCACTATATTTGGACTTAGAAAATATCTTATTCACCATCATGGTATTTTACATAAAATAGTTTCCTATAAACAAACTCATTTTATAACAAATAAAGTTTGGAAATGGCCTCTTGCTTATGAAATTTTCTGGTCTTAGTGCATTTCTTTTACACTAAAGCATCTACTCTGATTTAAAAAAAAAAAGTCTTTTAGAGAGTCAGATAAGACATCAGTTAGCAACACCTTGTAAAGCTGAGGTAGCACCCTCCAAAAATGATATATGTATATTCTAAATCATACACCAATATCCAGTGATATTCCTCCTATATCTAGAATTTATGAGTTTGAGAATCAAAGAATGGAGCCATAGGTGCACTGGAAATTTTTTTCTGTTACTATTATTCTGAATGATTTCTTAGTAAACATTTTGCCTCCAATCACCCCAAATTTGGGCCCTGTTGTTTTAGAGGCCAGTAAAGGTTCCTAATCTGTCACCAAAGACACAGCATTTGTTCCATCAAAATGGAACTTAAATGCATGGAATCCTTTAGGTAGCATCCAGTTTGGCCATGCTTTTTTATACAATTCAGTGAAATACTGTGCTAATTTAGTGTGGGAAGGATAGTTTAAAGAAGAGGCTGTGGAAGATATTATAAATAGCAACTAGGACCATGTGACCAGTGGCAGAAACAAATCCCGTAATAAAATAAATATTTCCTTACTTTGATAAAGGTATATATGTTCATATGTCAACCAATAATTTACTATTTGTTTTACCCTCTACCATTCTCATAGTATCTAACATAAGTCAATAGTGCTTAAACATATCGCTCAGTATTAAAGTTGCATTATTAAATCCCTCAGTATTAAAGTGGCTATTATTCAGCTAGAATGACCATCACCCAAAGATGGAAAGGGTGATTTATGAGAGGGAGGTGATACATGTGATATATTACATAAAGAAAATTAGTGTATTTTAAGTTGTATGAGAGTTATTTGTATCATGTTAAACGAAAGCATGGTTTTTCTCTTGACTTTTAAGAGTTAAATATGCTTAAAAGGATTTTACGGTGATACCACATTGAAAAAGGGTACATTTTGCTGGATTTTGTTCTGTGTCAAATTAGCAATGTGAAACAAAGCTTCTTAGAATTTCATTTCTGCATGATTAAAGGCTAGGTAGGGTTCGGCATGAACTTTATATGCATGATAGTTTGAAAGGTGGTGCTGGAGCAGCAGGCATTTTACTATAAGGGTTTGGATGGGGCATCAGGTGCCATTGCAACTGATATGGCTCACTGACATGCTGGCACATCTTGTCGGTGTAGGCCACCAGTCAGTTCCACAGCTCTTCTACCTTCCCAAGATCTCTTCCTTAAGTTTCTTCAAGTTCTGGCAATTTCAGGCAAATGAATATACAGGGGCAGGGCAAAAAGTGCACTTGTTTCATCTGGAGGTAGTATGCATGAATCAAGTTGGAGTTGATCAAAAGTCAAGTGTAGATTTCAGCTTGTCCCTGGGGGTTTCAGTTCGTTCTTGTGGGATCCACTTGCTTTGTCCTCAGAGGTTTCGGTTTGTTCTCACTCTGTTGATTCACAGCCATCTTTTCTTCCCAGCTGCTGTCCCTGCTGACCTATGGCAACTTCAATTTCACCACCAGATTCAAGACAATAGTCACCCAGAGACTTCTTAATCAACTCTACAATTAAGTAAGGTCAAATCTGTCAGAATCTATCATAGTGCCACCACTCTGATCCAGACCATTATTTCTCACCTGGATGCTTGCAGTCTCCTAACTTTTGGCCCTGCTTCTACCCTTTACCCTTTTAATGGCGATTAACAAGCAACTTATGTGATGCTGTCAAAATGATAATCAGATTATGTCACTCCTCTCTTCAAAGCCCTGCATCAGAATTCCATTTTACTTGCTGCATGTTTTCTGCACTGACCATTATGTTTCTTTGAGATCTGGTTCCTGAATTCCTCTCCTGCTACTCAACCTATAATGTTACTTATTCTAGTCACTTTGGATTCATTAATTTTCCTGTAGCTCATCAGGCTTGGTCCCAACTTAAGGCACATGCTTTTTTTTTTTTTTTTTTTTTTTTTTTAAAATTTCCTTTTTTTTNTTAAACATTGCCTTTTCAGGGAGGACTATCCAAACCATTTAACTTAATATCACAACCTGTTCTCACATTCTTTAATTATCAATACATAAAATTACTTTCTTCAGATTTGTTCTAATGTTACAAATCTCAATGATCTCATAAATGTTTCATATTTTGTCTTCAATTATATTTTTATTATATATCATCTATCTAAAGGAATAACTTTTAATAGAGAACATAATTAACCAAGAGACAGTCTTAGTGAATTGTTATATTATTTATTTTAGAGTCTGTATTAGTTTCTCATGTACTTGCCACAACGAAGAACACAAACTGAGTGTCTTAAAATAACAATTATTGGGTTCCAGTTCCAGAGGCTAGAAGCCCCAAATCATAGTGTTGGGAAGGCCATGATCTTCTGAAACCCGTAGAAGAATCTTTCTTTGCCTCCTCCTCCTGGCTCTGGTAGTTTGCTGGAATCTTTGGAGTTCCTTGGCTTGAAGATGAATCACTCCAATCCTCTCTCCTCATACAGCTTTTTCCTCACACCATCTTCTCTTGTGCATTTCTGGATGTTGAAATGTCGTCTCTTTATAAAGACAGAGTCACATTGGAGGAAAGCCCATCTTAATGACATCATTTTAATTTGAATGCCTCTATAAAACCTTATCTCCAGATAAGTTCAGAATCTGAGGTATTGAGAATTAGGAGTTCAACACTGAGGGAACATTGTAATCCATAACAAGGTCCATGCTGACAACAGCTGACCCAAGGAGTAAATATCAAATGTACTTTTTAAAAGATTAAAAAGGCAGAAATCTCGGGGCGCCTGGGTGGCTTCGTTGGTTAAGCGTCCGACTTTCGCTTAGGTCATGATCTCGCGGTTCATGGGTTTGAGCCCCGCGTCGGGCTCTGTGCTGACTGCCAGCTCAGAGCCTGGAGCCTATTTCAGAGTCTGTATCTCCCTCTCTCTCTGACCCTCCCCTGCTCACGCTGTCTCTCTCTCTCTCTCCTAGAAATAAATAAAAATATTTTTTAAAAAAAGGCAGAAATCTCTCTATAATAGCAGATAAAATAGCTGCCAGGCTGCATCAACCAAATTCTTCTTCAGGACTTAGTCCCCTAGCTGCTGGGCATGTTATCTGTAGATACCTTTTGGCTCTCAGCTTTCTTGAAGAAATGCTTCAGCTAAAAAGCGTAGCCTCACCCAAGATCATGCCCTCTTGAAATAATAATTCAAAATAGTGAATAGCCGATACAAGGGTATGGATGCCAAGTCTCTTTGCCACAATTCGCAATTAACTTGTATCTGTAAAATTTTCCCTGGGGCTACCTGGGACCTTCACTGAAACCATATTACAGTCTTTGTATTCTATCTGCTCAAATTGCATCATAGTTTCCCCTTCAGTAATGAGAATTCCAATAACACTCCTTAACTAACCTTCTACATTCTAATCTCCATTTCAGGCTCTGCTTTAATAAGATTTGCAGAATATTCTTCTTGTGGATATCAGCATGTGATATCTGGTATCAATATGGTTTGAGAAAGTAGACACTAAGGTAAGATTTGGGATTAACTGCTGTTCCACTGGCAATGATATCACCATCCCTATTAATAGGCAACAATAATAGGCCCTGGCATTAAGTAATTAATAGTAAACTTTTAACATTTTTTGGGGGGTGGCAAACTGAAATGATATTCTGCTGAGAGATTAACTAGCAGATACCAATGGGAATAATTTGAGAAGATATTAAAGAAAAATAATGAGGTATTAGTAACTATGAGGGCTTTGGAATTGAGTTGCCATTGCCAAGCACAAAGGGGGCTTTGAAAAAAAGAGAAGAAATAAAGAAGAGTGATTAATTAACAATTAAGTCTTTACCATGAAAGTCAGAAGAACCTCTTGTTAGTATACAGGAAGACTCTCCATTTCTGCGACCAGAAGGAAGAAAAACCTGAGACCTTAATCATTAAAGGATCAGAACTCCATAGAGGTTTCATCTTTCAAATTATATATATATATGAAATTATAAGATCAAGAACCCCAGTTGAGAAGGGATGAGATTTTGCCATCTGGGATTGGAATATGTGCACTGATTCCCCCCTCCCCAATTTTACATGTCTAGATTATTCTAAACTCTCTGAGTTTACAATAGATTTCTACTCCTTCTTAGTAGGAGCAAGTGTCTCCCAATGCTATCAATGCTTAATCAGCAGAAATCAAGTGAACAAAGTTGTCAAAATCAGTGACAATGTAGAAAGGGCAATGTGGGAGACTGATCCATTAGTGTTATGGAATTTCTTAATAGAACATGGCTTCCCTATGATGATAAATATAGGTGGGCAGTCACCAGGGATAATGCTCAGTTTATATAATGAAAAACAGGCAATCAGGTGACTGAGAGCAATTATTTAATAAAGTGCCATGACTTCTTGCATAACTGTCAATTTTGAGGTAATATTCATACAGAGAACACAGTGATTGAGGCTGAGTCTGGGTCTTCAGGAGGAAAAACTGTACCATGACTCCTGGGCATTCATTTCTCAAAGAGACCTATGACTATTTATTCAAGTTTTAAGTTTACAATGGTATGCAAAACACCAGAGTATAATGATGAGGCACAGTTATGGTGGAGACATGAGGCACATGGATACATAAGCATATTGTAGGCTCACAGTGAGTCCACTGGGTCTGCAAAACCATCACATGGCTATCTCTCCAATCACCAAATATGTAATTGAAATAGACACACTGTGTAATTGGAAGGATTTTCCATTTTTTCCTTGCCTTGCAGGGTAAGAGCTTTCATAGCAAAATCCAGGTGCAACACTAAAAATGCCAGTTTCTGTGAAGAAGAAATTTTCAGGTTTCTGCATTGTCAGGATTTTCTGAGGAAAGACAATTGAAATGCTATTAAGACAAAGAATGTGCCATTTTCCCCAAAACTATTTGTTCTTCACATTATAAGGGTGTTATATCTATAGATATATTATTCTCTCTTAAAGGTAATAAAACTCTGAACCATTTGTTTATATTTCAAAATGTTGTAAAAACAAGGACTCGCTCTTATTTTCTAAGAGAAGATTTTTTTTACATTAAAAAGAAGGTCTTCTTTTCTCAGGGAGGTGGCTTTTTTGAGGAATGAGATAGGAGTGCTATAAAGGAGTTCCTATATAAGCTGTTAGATGCATGATTTCAGGGTTTTTCTCCTGTACAATTGCCAGTGACATTTGCCCCCATCGAATCATCCCAGGGGACTGGAATACAGATAATCAGTACTGTTACTACAGTAATAATAAGTCTGATCTGTAATTAAGAAACTTCATGTTTGTTTTCAGGACAAGATAAATAAATATAGATATTAAAAACATATGAGCCCCCAGCCAATTAAATAAATAAATAACAATATTGAATCCCAGGAGAAATAGCTAAAATTAGTAGGTCTTAAAGACCTAAAGGATCCAAGAATTCATTGTTTCCATTTAATTTACCATCTGGCTCCAGAAATGAAACAAAACAAAACAAAACAAACAAAAAACAGATGGAAGATGACAGTAGATAACTGCAAACTCAACCAGGTAATAACCTAAAAGCAGCTGTTGTGCCAGATGTAATATATTTGCTGCAGAAAATTAACATGACCTCTGGTACATGGTATGTAGCCATCGATCTGGCAAATTGGTTCTTTTCCATTTCTATCAGAAAAGAGGATCTGAGACAGTTTGTATTTGCTTGGAACAGACCTCAGTATTCATTTATAATTTTGCCTGGAGCTATGTTGAATCTTCCTTCTGTCTTAACATCAACCAAAAAAGACCAGAACCAGCTGGACATGCTGCAAATGCTATATTCTTCCACTGATGAATGAGATTCTGGATTACACCACCAGTTAACCGCTGATACTAGCAGAATTATTACTTGAGTTTGACAGGAACATAGAAGAGAGATAGATGATAGGGAGAGAGATCGTAAGGAAGACTGCATGCTGGTTAAGCCCAGAGCCCAACTGTAGTAGTAAGGGATACGATTTGTCCCACTAACCTTGCTGTTTCATGCTTCCCTTCAGAAAATAACAGGTTAGAATCTTGGAGCTCATATATGTTCTACTTCCAGTGTAGCATAAGGGGTAGATTGTAGTGGATTGTGTGATGCGCTATCAGATTCCTCCACAGGAATGAAATGACGTTCCCCCCACTTAAGTTCTTTGTATCTCTCCCAACAGACTGTTAGTTGGCAGACCTATTCTGGATTTGCCTCACTTAAGGAAAATAGCTTTGGTTAAGGTTATGTTGCCTTTCTGAGGCCGCCTGCAACCAAAGACAACCTTAAAGTTTTAAAGTTTATTTACTTATTTTGAGAGAGTGAGAGTGGGAGAGGAGCAGAGAGAGAGAGGGAGAGAGAGAATCCCAAGCAGGCTTTGCACTGTCAGTGCAAAGTTCGAACTCAGGAACCATGAGATCCATGAGATCATGACCTGAGCCAAAGTCAGACACTTAACCGACTGAGCCACCCAGGTCACCCGACCAATGACAACTGTTAGATGAATACACAAAGGGCCAGCCTTCTCACCCCAGTTCAGAATCATTCTGAATGGGCCATTCCAGTTTCAGCAATCCCCTCAGAACTGGCTGAGGTATTTGTTGAGACGGCATCACACCTCACTTCTCCTACCACCCAATCCAGCTTCTTTTCCTTCACCTTCAGAGATTTCTACCTCAGGATATTCCTGAAAAAACTTCCATATGTTATTCTACATCTCTGAGTTTGCTACCCGGAAAGCCTAACTTGCCACAATTGTTAAGGATAAGCAAGGTATTCAAACAGATGGCTTTACTTTTGATGTACTTGTTTAGTGTTTTGAAATCCTTAGCAAAGTAAGATTATACAACATGTAAATTCCCATATATAACAGCATCATTATATATTAAAAATGGAAAGTGCAGTTCTTAATATATTTCTATCCATTCAACATTTAGTTCAGCATGAATTTTTAACATTCTCTTGCTTGAAACATTCTGATCATATGTAATATCAGCCAACTGAGCATGAACTGTAATTCCATGTAACCTGTCATCATAACCAACAATGTGTCAAGTCCAAGATATTTAACAAGACAGTTCAGTGAAATTATTCATTGTTTTGTTAGCAACATAATTCTTTTGTTTTACTTCATATTATTTGAGTTTTATGGCCTTTAGAAACAAAAATAAGAATAGACATTCTATTAAAATTGTCTATTTGATAGGACTTTGATATAAAATTGATGTTTTCAAGACATTTAATAACTAGTGCCATAAAATTATTTGTCAGTTAAAGAAAAAATGCTTGGCATTTCCCCTGAGGCATTTGCTCTGTTCTGAAACAATGTAAAGAAAAATATTTCACTGGATATTTAAAAAATTTACAGTGTCAAATGTATTTCAACAAATTACAAATCATTTTCATAAATTTAACTTTATAACTCAAAGAAATATATTTTATATTTCTGAAAAAATAGTCCTCTTAGAGTACAATGAACTAGGTCATGATGATTTTAAGCAAATATATATATTTCTCATCCTAAATAATTTTGCATTTATTTAACACAAAGTATCTTTTTTATAAGACAAAATTAGAATGATCATTTAAGAACTTGTATACATTTGGTTGGGTTTTATTTTGAATTTATTTTTATTTTTATAAAATGGCACTTTGTTTCCAAATAGATAAACCCTTCAATGTAAGATCTAAACTAATTTCTGTGTATTTTTATTGTGAGATGTAATGTAAGTTCAAGTTGCATATGTGAGAAAATTAAATGAATTATTTGATTTTTTTTTGGACAACAGAATTTAGATTGTAAATACCAGCATTTGATAATTAACTGCATTTGAACATAGTGTTTTATAGCTGTACAGATGGGTTACAAACCTGAATGTTTTGCTCTAGGGACCTTTTCCAAAACATCTAGTAAGTTATATTTCTTTGGTATCTCTAGTTAAACAAGCAGGTATCTCTCTTCAGTCCAAAACACCAAGTAATACAAAATTAAAGGACTCACATGGTTTAACCGAGAAAGACCAAGAACAAGAGAGGGGTTAAGAGGACACTGGTGAGGTGTAAAATAACAACAACCACAACAAAGTACCTTACAAGATTAAAAGTGAGGTAGAGCAGATGCCATTGGTTATAGTGGGTGGTACAGCCTTCCAGCCCAATCTAAATTCAGTTTTAGCTTTGGTGGTCGGTTTTTTTTAAGAGATCAGATTCACTACATGTACTAGCTTCTCATCTCAAGTTTGTACCATGGCTTCTGCTTTCTGATTCACTGCCAGCTCTAGAGCAGGGAGGGTCTACTCCATAGCCAAGGACAGGCAGAAAATGCAGAGATCCCCCAGGAGAGGAACTTGCAAACAATGAGATGCATGTCATAAATGCTTCATAGTTTTCTGCTTTAGGTCAACAATTCCAGTTGCATTTGATAGACATTTTAAGGGTAAAAATGAATCAGCAGTGCTAATGGTTAACATTGCCCACACCAATGTCCTTCATAATGGACCTTTGGTTTGCCTTTTCCTTTCCCAATCTGTTTCTTAAATTCTGCTTCTTGTGATCATCTGGCAAATTAACTGATAACAACCAATCCCCTTTCTTATCCCTGCTTTGAGTAGAAACACTTTGATGCTTTATATAAGGAATAGAGGAAGGAGACTCCTAAACTGAGATTTTGGAACTGGAACACTCACCAGTCAGGTGGAGGAAGGAACTTCATTACTGGTATAAGTTAGGGTGGCGATGGCCACTGCGGGGCTGTGGCATCAAGGATAGAAAGACTCCAGTCTACGAAAGACTGCCACTGCGTCTAGGTAAAAAGTGAAACACTGCGTTTTTAAAGAGCTCTAGCACTTGAAATTATAGTTCAAGTATAATTTAAGAATTTTAGACCTAACTTACTTTTGTTGATAATTTTAGAAGCCTCGAATAAAAAGAATATTATCTACTATTTGCTTTTAACTATTTACGATTTTTACTTTTAAATTACTGATTGTTATTATTATCATCATATTATTATTAGTAACCAACTGTATAGATTGTAAAAGACAGAAGGCCTTTGAAGACACATTTTAGGAACACCTTAGCTCCTGTAATAAAAGGGAAAAGGGCTAGAAAATCAGTTTCAGAAATATAAGCTTAGCAGAAATGCAAAGGAGGCAGAGGGTATATCCAAGACGTGTCTCCTATGACACACTCATAGAGACTTTAATGGACTAGGTGTCTACTTCGCTATTTCCTTGGATTTAATAAACTGAACATTTTTTTTTTTTTGCCTCTAGGGGCACTATACTCCATAAGTATCTGCTTAATTCTCTGAAGGTCAGACACTCCAAACTACCAATTTGACCTTGTCACTTATTAAAATACATTTATCCATCTTTACTCTGATGGTTACGGGCCAATATCTGGCCTCTATTATTTTGTAATCTTATCACCTGCATTAGGAAGCACAGTTCTGTAATAGAATTTCCTATTATCAGCCCTGGCCTATAACCTTTCCTAATGGAACATTCCTTATTACTATGGTAATGGAAGAAAGCTCTGAGTCCTCCCATGGAACATAGTAACCAGGTGGGGTTTTTGATCTTGCATAATATATCCATTATCAAATTCCCATTTTTCTTAGACTTTTGATCTATACCCACATGGTTAGCCATGGCAGCCCTGCTAATTCTACTTCAATTTGTGTGGGCTATCATGTTTTTCAAGCTTCCAAAATCCAACCTAATATTAATATTAATATTGCATCATAGGGACCTGGCCAAAGGGACCCATGCTTGATTTTATCCTCTGCTCTCTTAAAATTATTAATAAGTTTTAAAAAAGGAACTCTGTAGTTGCTTATGCTCTAAGCCTACAAATGATGTAGCTGGTCCTGTGGACAGCAAAGTTCTCCAACTCAGAGTACTGCCCAGAGATCATTTATTATTAACAATGTTGTGTAGTAAAATGGGCAGTCACAGTTAAATGGTCATGTTTCTTGTATTTCTTATCAACAAAAATTTGATCATAATTGAATGCAATACACCACTTAATTTTTATTTAAGAAAATATAACAGTTCAATAACATTAGATATTCTTTAAAACTTTTTTTAATGTTTATTTTTGAGAGAGAGCACGTGAAGGAGGGGGCAAAGAGGGAGGAGCTGGAGGATCTGAAGAGGCCTCTGCACGGAGGGCAGCAAGCCCAATGCAGAGCTCAAACTCACAAACCACGGGATCGTGACCTGAGCCAAAGAGGGATGCTTAACCACCGGAGCCACCCAGGTGCCCCATCATTAGATATTCTTATACTACATAATTGTAGATAAGAATTTGTTACTCTATTACATAGGTGTACTAGTATCTACTTTATCAATATTCTATTATGGAATATGCATTTTCCAAAGTTTTCCAGTTAGAAACAACTCAGGTGGGGGGAAAATTAGTTTTCCCATAAGTTGAATTATTAGTTTAAATAATAAGGGACATTTATGAAATATGAATATAAACTCCTTTTTCTGTAAGCTTAATAATGCTAACTTTGTTTTTAGTGATTAATGATCAAAATATATATACAAGAAGGGTGCTTGGGTGGCTTAGTTGGTTAAAAATCTAACCAGGTCATGATACTTTGGTTTTTGAGATCGAGTGCCTTGTTAGGCTCTGGCCTATCAGCGTGGAGCCTGCTTGGGATTCTCTGGCTCACTCTCTCTCTGTCCCTGCCCTGTTGGCATAAGCAAGCACTCTCACTCTCTGTCTATCAAAAGAAATAAATTACCGTAAAGGAAAAGAAAAAAAAAACATATATGAAAGAGTTATACTTGTTGAAAAAGCATTAAAATGGATATTATTTATTAAACATAAGTACTCAGCTTATAGAAAAGTAAAATATGAGGAAATTATGTAATTTTATGCATTCTGTTTTAGAATATGAAACAAATCTGAATAGTCTAATTAACCTTGGACTCTAGGATCTTGAATTCACCATTCATAAGAAAGCTTTTTTTTTTTGCTATGCTTCTTCCATAGGTAAACATTCATATCTCACATTTATAAACACTAGTAGAAAAGTAATTAGGCTACTCTTATTCTTGAAAATTTAATTTTGTTTACAGTCTATCTCTTATTATTTCACATTTATAAAGAATGGTAAGTGAATATCTCTTTGAATATATATTCTTTCATATTTTGAAAACTTCTTAGGAATATATTTTTAAGAGTCTAGAGAAAAGCTCACTAGATTAAAAGATCTGAATTTTTATACCTCTTTAAACTTGTAGCTGCACAAATTTGAAATAAATTGAAAAAAAATTTAATGTGCCAATGTTGTCTAAGTGTATCACTATCAGTACAAGAATTATTAAATTCTTTTTATTTTATTCTTTTCTAAATGAACATATGCAAAACAACTACTCAAAGGTATTTTAATTTGCATAATTTGTATGTACAGTTAAATTGAACTCCTTGCCAAATATGTCGTGATATATTCTATCACTTCTGGAAAATGTTTACCCCGTTCTTATTTATACATATGCTTTGATATTTTTGCAGTGATTTTTTTTTAATAAGAAACTAAGAGATCTTGATCTAAAACATTCAAATTACCTTGAAGAAGAGAAATATATATTAAAGAGAACTTCTGGGGGTTGAATCGATAATATTTATTGAAACATTGAATGTGAGGTGGGAGAATAAAAGTTTTTTGTGAAGTATATTTACATGACTGGATGAATGACCTCAAAACTAATCAAGGTAGAGATTATATTTAAAAATCCATGGCGGTGAATACTGATTTTGAGCATGTGAAATTAAAGAAGCCTGGGGATATCCATGTTAAGAATACAGGAGTAAAAAGGTCTAGAGCTGAGTGAAGATGTCAGGGAAGGAGATATTTATCTTGTTTGTGAACTACTAGAATAACTGTGGAATGCGGCTGTGTCTAGGGAGGAGCGTATAGCATGGGGGAAGAAAAAGTTAAAAGAAAGACCCACATAGGTAAAACAGGAGTATTTTTTAGATTCAGAATGTCACCTTAGTCATAAATTCTTCTTTTTCAAAACTCTGTGTGTACAGATTAGAAAATATTGTGCTTAAGTTTAAAAACTCACATTAGTCTTCCTAAAATTATATTTATCTAGTTTGCTTTTTAAAAAAAGTTGAGAACTGTAAAGTTGAAATCCTTCCAACTGGAATTTCTCTTCTTTGATAAATACTCTGTTGGTATCTGTACTTTCAAATTTTAGCTTCGTTTTATGCCATATAAATTCACCAGAGCCTAAAAAATTGGTCCCAAGAAGTGACATCACCTAGATGGCAGCATAGGTCTTTACTTTATTCCCCTTCACAAGAAGAAAACTAATATTTATCAAGAACAAGATACTACTGAGAAAGTCCCAGAAATTTGGGTGAGGTTGAAGAACCCCCCATACCACAGATACCAAGGCAAACTGCTCTAGAAGGATAACAGAAACAGCTACAGGTTGATTGCATCGTCCCCCAGGACAGTGTAGCAATGTAGCAGTATAGCGGTGCCACCTAGGGATGTTCCCTCTGAGCCTTTCATTCTTCCAGGGAGGAAAGAGTACCCACAGGTACACCGAGAAGCCCCACCCCAGCTCTGTTGGTTACTTCGTAGGAGCCCCTACTCTGATCTCATGCTATGAGGATTGCAGGGAAATGTGTGGGGTTCAATCACTGAGAATCTGACTATAATGGAGAAGGGGAGAAATTACAACAACCAGCAAATGGATTTTGGTTGACTGAGTTCATACTTACAGGACTGAGTTGTAATCCCAACCAGCAGTTTTCCTTAACTGCAGAAGCAGTAGATGAGATAACCTGATAAAGTATAGATTGTCCTGATTTGAATCCTCAAATGAGTTTTGTTGACCTTAGAGACAGGTTTCTCCATGATAAAAAGAAACTGCAAAACCAAAACAGAGTAATTTATGTTAAGATATAATACCTGATTGCAGTTTCAGCCTCTCCCAGGAGAGGAATTTTAAACCAATAAGTCTGGAATTTCCTAATCAGCACTAGTGATGTAATGTGCATAATAAGACCCCATATCCTTTTCTCCTAAGGGAGGGTGACCATTCCATACACCTTTCTTTTGCTAATAACTTCCTTGTCCCACATTTCTGTCTATAAAAGTCTTCCATGTTGTACAATTCTTCAGTGTACTTTCTATTTGTTAGGTGGGGTACTGTCTGAGTCATGAATCATTGAATAAAGCCAATTTGATCTTTAAATTTCCTGGTTGAATTTTTGTTCTTCAATACCCACAACCAGGCAAGGTGCTGAGTCATAGCCCTAGTGCAAAGAGTGCCTTCCTAGTCCCATATGATCATAAGAGCTGGCAATATTTCCTGGAAGTTGTATGTCCCCGCAGTGCCCCAGCCAACAGACCAGCACACGGAAGTAATAGTTCTCAGATCAAAGCTAGTATCAGGCATGGAGACTTGCCATGCTATGTACAGGAAAGCAGAGAGGTTAATTCATTGCCAAGACTGAAGGTAGTTTCCATTCTCTCTCAACTGGACAGACTGAGAAATGGAGAGTAGCCTTTCTCTTCCCATTCAGGCAAGAGGGCTGGAACTAACTTCCAAGTCTGGCAAAAACTCTTGAAAGTTATGTAGCCTAGCGATGCTCAAGCTGAAAGAAGAGCAGGCAGAGCCAATGGTTTGCAGACCAAAGCCAGTGACCCTGTTTGGCCACAGAACCAAGACAGCACACCAAGCAAGGAGCTTCACCAGTTTTACAGCTGCTTCTCCAACTACGCTTGAAAGAGAATTTAATTCATAGCTCCACTTATCATTGAATATATCCTTCAGCCAGCCAACTAGAAAACCTAGCCAGAGCATGAGGAAGGTGAGAAGTCTATTCAACTGTGGGGCAAAAAGAATGGCACTTAAACGGACAGCACAGCTTATGGTTTTCCTCATATGCAGAGCAAAACTGGTGGCCACATATGACCAGGGAATTAGGTATATACACTTGATTGATTTGATTCCTAAGACAAGTTGTACAGGCCCTGGGTTCTGTTATGCTGCCCTGCCAGGGCAAGGATGCTAATTTACAACCCATTTATAATTGAATAGAGTTATCTAGTAAGGCTGACCAAAGAATCCAGGGAACCATGAAGCCCTTAGTGTATCATCACTTGAGCAAAAAGCCAGGAGTCCTATCCAATAGTTCTTAGTCAGCAGCACACCTCCATACTTAACCTCAGAGCTTAAACAGCTGATTCACCCAAAAATGAGTCATAATAAGAGACCCCCACCTGCCTAAGAATATTACCACCAGACATACCCAGAAGCTTGAACTGAACTGCCTGGGGAATATTTCTGCGCTCAAAACCTGTAAAGTCTGGGAGAGAAATTATTACTCAAATGAGCAGACATTAAAACAAGAAATCAAAGAACATAAAATATCAGGGAAATATGACACCACCAAAGAAACTGATAACGCTCTAAAACTCTGAACTGTCAAAGAATTTACAAAAATTCTCTTAAAGAGTTTCAATCAACTATAAGAAAAGACACACAGATAACTACACAAAGTCAGGAAAACAATGCATGAACAGAATAAGATTGATAAAGTAATAGAACTAGTAAAAAACAAAAATCAGAAATTCTAAAGGTGAAAAATATTGTAATAGAAGTAAAAAATTCAGTAGAGAGTTTCAAAATCAGATTCAACCATGAAAAAGAAAACAATCAGTTATCTAGAGAATAAGACATTACAAGCTAGGCAGAGGTGCAAAAAGAAAAAATTAAACCTACATGATTTATGGAACACAATGAAAAGAAATATGGTTCACATTATGGGAATTTTTGAAGAACAGAAAGTGAAAGTGACAGAAAGTATATATAAAGCAATAAAGGCTGAAAACTTCCCAAACCTGAAAGAGAAATATCCATGAGACCCAAACAACTCTAGGTTGAATCTGAATGGGGTAACACCAAGACATGTGCTAATTAAATTGTCAAAAGACAAATAATTTTATATTTTATTTATTTTTAAAAATTTTATGTATTTATTTTGAGAGAGAGAGAGACACTCATTTTATGAAGCCAGCATTACCTTGATTCCAAAACCAGAAAAGGATGCTACAGATAAAGAAAATGATAGGCCAATATTCTTGATGAATACAGATGTAAAGATCCTCAACAAAATGTTAGCAAACCAAGTTCAACAATACATTATAAAGGTCATACACAATCAATTGGGACTTATTCCAGGGATGCAAGGATGGCTCAACATCTGAAAACTTGTCATTGTGACACAATACCAACAAAATAAAGGATAAAGATCATATAATCATTTCAATAGTTGCAGAAAAAGCATTTGACAAAATTCAACATACACTTATTATAAAAAAAAACTTTCAACAATATGAATATAGAGGGAATGTATATCAATATTATAAAGGCCATAAAAGCCCCCAGCTAACATCACATTCAATGGCAAAGGATTGAAACTTTTCCTTTAAGATCAGGGACAAGACAAGTGTGCCCACTTTCATCATTCCAATTCAACATAGTACTGAAAATTCTAGCTAGAGCAATCAGACAAAAAGGGAGGAAGGAAGGAAGTGGGGGCGGGAGGGGGAAAGGAAGAAAAGGTATCAGAAACAGTAAGAAAGAAATAAAATTGTCTCTATGTGCAGTCAACAGGATTTTTTTATATAGAAAATTCAAAAGATATAATCAAAAAACTTATAAATCTCATCAATGAATTCAGTAACTTGTAGGACACAAAGATAACATACAAATATCAGTAGCATTTCTATACATTGCAATAAATTTTCTAAAAAAATATAATCCCTTTTAAATTAGCATCAAAAATAAAGTACCTAAAATAAATCTAAACAAGGAGGGGAAAGATCTTTACTCCGATAACTATTAGATACCTAAAGCACAAGCAACAAAATTAAAAATAAATACATGGGATTATATCAAACTAAAAATAAACCTGTACAGCAAAATAAACCATGAACAAAGTAAAAAGACAACCAGTGGAATGGGGAAAAGCCAACAGTTCCCTATATCTAAGAGTCTATTTCTTTCAATTTTGTTTGTTTTTGTATTTTAGATTCTACATATAGGTGAAATTCTCTGAGTTATTTCCCTTACCATAATACTATCAAGGTCCACCCATATTTTCATAAGTGGCAAGATCTCTTCCTTTTTTAATAGCTCAGTAATATTCCATTGTATGTATGTATATATGTAAGTATGTATGTTTGTATGTGGGTATTTATGAATTTATATACATGCATATGTATATACAGATGTATGTCTTCTTTATCCATCTGTTGACAGATTGCTTCCATATCTTGGCTGTTGTAAATAATCCTGCAAAAAACATAAGGGTATCTATCTATATATATCTATATCTATATCTATCTATATCTATATCTATATATCAAATCAGAGTTTTCATTTCTTTGAAAAATTACCCACAAGTGGAATTGCTAGAATGTATGGTAGGTTTATTTTTAATTTATTGAGGAAGCACCATACTATATTTCATTGTGGCTGCACTAATTTACATTTCCACTAATGGTGTATGAGGGTTCTTTTTTTTCATTCTCACCAACACTCATTATTTTTTGTCTTTTTGAGAATAACCATTCTGACAGATGTAAAGTGAAATTTCACTGTAGTTTTCATTGTTCTGTCCCTAATGATTAGTGATGTTGAGCATTCTTCCATATGTCTTCTGGACATCTACATGTGTTTGGAAAAATATCTATTCAAGTTTTCTTCCCATTTTTAAAATTTGGGTTGTTTGTTTGTATTAACTTGTGTAAATTCTTTATATATTTTGGATATTAGGCTTTATTAGATGTATGATTTGCAAATGTTTTCTCTCATTCATTAGGTTGCCTTTTTGTTTTGTGGAAGGTTTTATTTACTGTGGAAAAACTTTTTTGGTTTGATATAATTCCATTTGTTGTAACTTTTGTTCTCTTTGCCTGAGGAGACTGGTCCAAAAAAAAAATATTGCTAAGACTGACGTAGAAAGGATTACTCAGTATGTCTTCTTTTAAGGATTTTCTGGTTGTAAGCCATACATTCAAGCCTTTAGTCTATTTTAAATTTATGTTTTATATGATGTAAAATAATTGTCCAGTTTCATATTTTTGTTGTCCAGTTTTTTCAACATCATTTATTGAAAAAACTGTCTTTTCCACATTGTATATTCTTGTCTACTTTGTCATAGATTAATTGACCATATATGTGTGGGTTTATTTCTGAATTCTCTATTGTATCCCATTAATTAATGTGTCTGTATTTATGCTAGTACTATAATGTTTTGTTTAATATAGCTTTGTCGGATAGTATGAAATCAAGCAAAGTGACAACCCCTATTTTGTTTTCTTTCTCAAGGTTGGTTTACCTATTTGTGGTCTTTATGATTCTGTACACATTTTAGGATTCTTTGTCCTAGCTCTATAAAAATACCATTGGTATTTTGACAGGGATTGCATTCAATTTGTAATTGCTTTGGATAGCAAGGACATTTTAACAATAGTAATTCTTCCAATCCATGATCATGGTATATCATTCCATTTATTTCTGTAATCTTCTATTTCTTTTATCAATATCATACAATTTTCAAAGTACAAATTTTTTGGCTTCCTGGTTAAATTTATACCTAGCTGATTTTTTATTACTAAAATAGAAACTCAATATTTTTTTTAAAGTTATAATTCTTAATGTTAGGGAGAATTTTATGTTAAATAGCTATATTATTATTGCAGATTTTTCTAAATAGAAATTATATTTTCTTGGGACAAGTTCAATTTTATGGTAATATGATTAAGAGTCTAGTGAGTAAAAATCATATTATTTTTTCTCATTTTGTGTTTAATTTCAATTAACTTTTTGAATAAATTCTTCTCTTTAAATTTTTTAAAGTGTATTCATTTATTTTGAGAAAGACAGTGACACTGCAAGTGGGGAAGGGGCAGAGAGAGAGTGAGAGAGAATTCTAATCAGACTCTGTGCTGCCAGTGCAGAGCCTGACGCAGGGCTTGAACTCATGAATCTGTTAGATCATGACCTGAGCCACAACCAAGAGTAGGCACTTAAATGACTGAGCCACCCAGGCACCCCTTGAATAAATTCTTGAATATGCTTTTTATATGTTAATTAATTTCAGAAATATGAACATTTATTAGATATATAATTATTTCATAGCTACTAATTATCTTTGAATAATACATAACTATATCTTATAGCATTTACCTCATAGCATAAGAACTATAATAAAAGTATTTTCTTGTTGTCTGGGTAAAATTGGGCTGTATCCAATTTAGTAGTTTTCTATAATTGCCTTAACATTAAACTTAATAAAATGATGGTGCTGTTCTTGTAAAATTGACTCTTACCAAAATATATTGACTTTTTAAGTTGCAATTAAAAACAAATAAAATATGTATGTTTTGAAGCTTCATGAATGTGTAAAATTCTCAAGAAAATATATGGATTTATGAATTCAAAATACCTCATATATATATATATATATATATATATAAATTTTAGAGTTGATTTTCCTTAAAGCATTATTTACTTAAAGTTTTCTTTGCTATTTTGTATTTTCCTCCTTGACTATGTTATCCAATTTCAGGGCTTAAATCACCGACGTGTGCATAAATCCCATGTTTATAACTACAACTATGATTTATTCTCAAAGTGATCATTTTACAGAAGTCAGAAAAGTCTTCACTTGAAGGTCTCAAACTCACATCCAAAATTGAACTCATCTTCTCTTTTCTGAAATGCTTTTTCTACTCATGTGTTTATTTTTAATGGCATTAATATCACTCTAATCATCCAAGATTGAAGTTTTTAAAATAAATCTAGTTTGTGTTGTACCCCTGTCTGTCTGTAATCTGCCTTCTCAGTATTATTTAACCCTATTTCTGCTTTACAATTCTTACAATTTCTAGTAAAATATAACAATAATGCCCAGGCTGTTGTTATGTCATTTCATTGTTTTACTAGCTCTCAAACTCTCTCAATGAACCTAACACCCAGATGAAAAGGAATTTCTATACAAAGTAGCTAAACCACACTTCTTCCAATATATACTTGATGACTTTGATTTTAAAAATACAATGTGAAAACTCCCTATCTAGGAGTTACATTCTCTCAACTAAGTATCTTCCTAGTTTTATTTGTTTCATCAAAATACACTTATGTCCCTTGTATATGACTCAAGTTATGTGTGTGATCTCAAAGTAGTCAAAGTATATACCTGCCTTCCCAAAGCATCTGTGCATTTCAAAGTAAGGTTCAAATACTGACTCACATCGTAAGCCTCTCCTGAAAATAAGAAAACAACACTATCCTCCCTTGACTCTTAAAACTCTTTTTCGGTTAAGTCCTTATGACACATTACTTTTTCAACACTTAGGTATTATATGTACTTCCCTTCAAGATAGTCTACCTATTTTTATATGCTCCACCCAGCACACCTAGTGTAGCACACATTAAATATAAATTCATAGCAAATATTTTTGAAAATATCATAAATATTTCCCTTAAAATTTTAGTTTATTTTTTAAATGTTTATTTATTTATTTTGAGAGAGACAGAGAGAGACAGAGAGCTCAAGCAAGGGAAGGGAAGAGAGAGAGAGAGAATCCCAAGCAAGCTCTGCATGTCAGCACAGAATCCAATGCGGGTCTCGATTCCCTGAACGGTGAAATCATGACCTGAGCCAAACCAAGAGTTGGACACTCAACCAACTGAGCCACCCAGGTGCTCTTCCCTTAAAAATTCAAGTGATTAAATTCCTTTATATAAGTTCACAAGGACCACTGTTCTTATTTAAAAATAAAAATAAAGAAGGAAAAGAACATAATTATTAAAGGATACTTTTTTGATATTTCATTGACAGTTTCCAAATTTCATTTTTGTATATTAGATTAAGTCAAAGATAGGGAAAATATTAGAGAAAAATAAAACAGTGCATCACCTCAAAGAAATGAGAGACAAGAATCAATTTTTATTTACATTGAAGAAAAATTAAGCATTGCCCAAAAAAATCTAATTCTTGAAACAAATCTCTATTATTAGTAGACTATTAAAGTGTTTTATGAGAATTATCTTTTTTTTCCTTGAATAGGACATGTTAGCTTTTTCTCCATGGTATCAGTGTGCAATTTTGTGCTTATCTATATAGAAACACCATTTAGAAGCCTTGAACATGCTGAAAGCATGATGCCCCCAGAATACCTTGGAAATTGCCTTAACAGTCAGTGTTCAGAAGGTAATTTGATAATTAGGAAATCACCTGTGGAAATCCCATAATTTTGCAGTTTTTAAGTAGTAACAAGCATTGTCAATCATACAGGTAACTGCTTTCAAATGGTCAGATTTCATGGGAAATTTGCCAGTCCAATTTGTGAAAGTCAGACAAAATAAGCTATACATCACAGAAGATACTATCCCATTAATTAGATTGGCTGATTACCAATTTCTGTAAGCAACAGTAGCATGTAATCAATAAAAATATGATTTTTTAGAGTCAGTAATTATAACAAAGATAAATAATAGTGAGTAAATGCTAAAACACTATTTTATCAGTGAATGCTGGTTCACAGAAAGGAAATTGCTATTTTGCATGGCTCCCCTCATCATATTCAGGAACACATTGATTCATCTCATTTTATGATTATAAAATATAAGGGGATCCTTAATATTGTACAGGATTCATATTGTATTTCTCTGGACAAATCACTTTTCTCTTTTTTTCTGTGTAATTGCTATATAACTTCTCAACAGTTCCTCTTTTTTCTTCAACTCTCAACTGAGTTCTTTTTTCCCCATTTCAGGGAGAAAATAGAATCAATCTGAGAGAACTTCTCCAAGCTCTCACAACCGCAATCATACATCTCTCAGCCTGTGAATCTATCTATTCTGATTTCCTAACTCATAATGCAGAAACTGTCTAAACTTCTACTAATGCCAACCCCTCTACAAGTTTAATATATGTCCTCCTCCATTGCCTACAGATGGATATTACTCCGGTCAGTTCCCTTTCCCCTTCCCATATTGCATATCTACTAGATGCTTCCCATTAATGTGCAGAGGGGCCTTTATACTGTTCTTCTGACCATAATAATTCCTGCTAGCCTGCTCCCAACTCCAGTGAGTTTTTTCTTACAATCTCGCGCTGGGTACAGAGGTGTCTAATTTTCTGTTTTTTGTTGTTTTTTTTTAAAGAATCTGCAAATAATTATTGTGATATTGACAACTAATTCAAAAGTATTTCTTTTGAAATAGCATTGAGGTTATTCTGACATGAACAAAATTATCCTTATTGCTACAAGTATTGCAAGTGGGAAATTGTCTTGACTTTGAACAAAAACAATTGATACTCATTTAAGGGTACTATTAGCTATAACAAATGTCAAGTGTCCACTGACATTCACTTGCTTCAAACACATAGGATGTCCATAGATAGTCACTGCCACAGAAAACAATAAGAATTGATGAAAAAGATATGGGGGGGGTAGGACAAATAAACTATGTATAAAAGTCTTTATGTCTTTCCATAATTGTTGTGCACTTTGCTTTACCAGCCCTGCACGCCAGGGCCCAGTCTGGCATATATCCATGACTGGTTACAGAACTGAATTTGCTATGTACTGTTTAAACACTTTAAAGAGCTACTCTACTACATCTGGAAAAACCTAATTCCTGAATGTGTAGTTGTTATCATGGAAATGCAGTGGTCATGCATATATCTCCACAGTGCCCATATTTCCTAAAAAATGTACTTTTAAAGTAAATATTGCTTATACATATTTAATACTAAGAACACTGACAGCAATGGAAAGGTATGTAGCACAGACAACATGTGAACTAGCATGATAGCCATGGGAAATCTGACTGCTAGCCACTTCTGTTTCTTCTCTCCTTACTCCAAAGGAAGTACAATGGCAAGAAAGTGTTAACATGGACATTTTAGTTGATACCCTTAAATACAAACCAGATATGAAACTATACTGTGAGACAGAGCATTCTGCAAAAAACAACAAATGACTAAGGATCAGTTTTACACATTTAAATGCCTTACATCAAGGGTCTAAAGCAATTGGGAATATACTGAGATGAGAAAATATTAATAAAATTTCTTTGAAGAAAGCTGCTGCTGTGTTGTGACACCATGCAAAAATCTGAAGTGACCATGGGTCATAGTTCTGTCAAAAACTTGATAGAGCCTGAAAGAAGAAAAACTGGGCAAGAAACAGGGAGCTCACCACATTCTCTTCACATATTTCAGGCATTTCTCTGGAGCGAGTGGTAGCAGGCAAGAAGAGGGTACATATAACTTTAAAAGAAATTGGTAGTTTTAGATATCCCAAAAGCTACACACTGCATATTTAAAGTAGAGATTAGGAATTGTGGCTTGCAACTTAAAGTGACCATAGGAATATCTGTATTAGGTAACCTAGAATCATGGGATTGCTGGAGGTTTACATTCATGCAGAAGAACAGGGGGAGACAAAATAGGTTACTTTGTAATTATTCTCATGATTATAAGATTAATAAATTTATAGAAAGCGAATTTATAGGCTATTGGCTTCTGACAATAGCCAAACTTTTACTCAATTAGGGAAAAGATAAAACAATATATTTTTATAATCAGATTTTTATTTGTTTTGCTTTATTTTTAGTCTCATATTTTCGCTATAAAACTAAAATTTAATTTATCTTGTTTTCCATTGTTGCTTATTATTTCAATTCTCAGGGTGCCTGGGTGGCTCAGTCGGTGAAGCGTCCGACTTCAGCTCAGGTCATGATCTCACGGTTCGTGGGTTCGAGCCCAGCGTCGGGCTCTGTGCTGACAGCTAGCTCAGAGCCTGGAGGCTGTTTCAGATTCTGTCTCTCCCTCTCTCTCTGACCCTCTCCTGCTCATGTTGTCTCTCTCTCAGAAATAAATAAAACATTTAAAAAATTATTTCAATTCTCAATATAGCAAACTAAACAATGGAAATTAAATTACTTTTAATCTTTAGAGATATTAACTTTAGATTTATTTTACAAAGCTTATATTTAATATAGTAATGCTGGGCTTCGTTTTCAAAAGAAACAAAATTCTAAACTCTCATTTATGTTTTTAAAATACTGTTTTAATGTTTATTTATTTTTAATAGAGAGACAGACAAGCAGAGCACGAGATGCAGGGCTCGAACTCATGAACTGTGAGTCATGACCTGAGCTGAAGTAGGAAGCTTAACTGAATGAACCACTCAGGTGCCCCTCTAAACTCTCATTTAAATTTTACTTTTTATGTTGCATTTGAATCAAACCAGGAATGGATGGCATAAGGCTTATTTTGTTTGGCCTGAATGAAGTTTACCATTAAAGATTTGTCTAATTTATTTTATAAGAATTGTAAGTGGCTGATGATACTAAGAAAAAAATAAGAAACCAAAGAAAATTCAGGCATTTTTAATAAAAATCAAAATTCAGGTGGTGTATTTTTATTATTTACATTGCCATCATTTTTTAAATTTTATTTTATATTTTTAACATTTTTATTCAATTTGAGAGAGAGATAGAGACAGCCTGTGAGTGGCGGAGGGGCAGAGAGAGAGGGAGACACAGAATCTGAAGCAGCCTCCAGGCTCTGAGCTGTCAGCACAGAGCCTGGAGCTGGGCTTGAACCCATGAACCACAAGATCATGACCTGATCTGAAGTCCACTGCTTAACTAACTGAGCCACTCAGGTACCCCTACATAGCCATCATCTTAATGGCTTTTTAATCTCATATAAAGTTAAAGTCTTATAGATTAATGCTAAACCTTGAGAAAGCATTAACAAATTATATAAATAGTACAGAATAGTGGTTAAGAGCTTTAACTTTCTCAGATTAAACACATTTCCTTTATTAATTTATCATCAATTTACCATCTCAAATTGTGCCTAATATGTGTGTGCCTAGTGTATTTTTATTTGTACACATTTAGCTCTCCATTTTCCTCTCTTTAATGACTGTGATCAAATGTTGATTCCATATATAAAACACCATTATCATTGGAGCAGGGCTTGCCTTACCATAAATGTCCATTCAAGCAAGACCATTTTTTAAATGTTTATTTATTTATTTTGAGGAAGAGAGAGAGAGACAGAGACAGAGAGAGAGAAGAATGAGCAGGGTTGGGGCAGAGAGAGACAGAGGGAGAGAGAAAGAATCCCAAGCAGGCACTACAGTCAGCATGAAGTCCAATGCTGGGCTTCATTCCATAACAGGTAGATCATGACGTGCATCAAAATCAAGAACCAGACACTCAACCCAGGCGTCCCTAAACCATTTTGTTCTCACATGAGAGCAACGCTGTCACAGTTTTTTAAATTGCTGCAACTTTTTGCTCTAACTGGATTATGTTGAGATAATTATCTCCAATTCGATGTGACAGTTTCCTAAATTGTTTTTCCATTCAAACCGTAAACTCTGCCAACGCATATGAAGTGCCAGGAATAACTGACAACAACGCAGACAGCCAAATACTTCTGATTTCAATAAAACAGTATTTGCAAATACATAGTAAGCAATTATCAGATATGTTTGGTACCGCCATTCTGTGATCCCAATCCATAATTTCCCCTAAACAGTACATATATTCAGTATACATAAAACAATTTCCTCCAAGGTGTCCTTGGGGAAATGTGCTCCAAATGGCATTTTAGTCACAGGTGCCAAGATTGAATCCATACTGTGCTACGTGCAGACAGTAGGTTATCTGCTAATGAGCTATCAGATTTTTTACTACCTAAATATTTTGCCTAATAGTAACTTAACTAGAAAAAATATGAAAGAAAAACCAGCTTAATGCAAGATTAACGTCAAACGTATGTGTCATAACAGAAATTAAGGGAGAGTTTTCATTTTAGAATCTACTTTATGATATACTTGTGTTGTTTCTAGCTAAGAAAAAGAAAGACTTCTTTTTTCCATTCATGTGATTTTAAATATGTGATTATAATCACAGAGCTTTATTCAAAAATGGATGTCTGAAAGTCAACAAACTGTACAGGACAAAAAGCAAAAATGCAATCAAGTACATATAGCTATGCATGTGTGGGGGAATGTGCATATGCATATGTACATATACATAAACATATAGCTGAAAAGAGTGATAGATAATAGATATTCATTCATTCATTTATGATGTTTGACTAAATTTATACATACACATACATATATACATGTGAGTGTGTGTGTGTACATATGTTGCCTTCACATTCAGATATTTTGAACTTTAATACAAGCAGTTGTTAAGTGTATATGTCCCCAATGTAAATTTAATTAAGAGAATAAAACAAATAATGTTATTTCAGTATTTCAGTATGCTATTTCAAATTTTATTGCCCAACGATGAAAGGCTTATGTCTATTACTCCAAACACAATTTGATGTCTTTTAAGTTGCCAGATTTAAAAAAATGAACTGTAAAAATCTTACATATTTGAACCAGTATCTTACTGATATTTCCTTCTCTAGTAATACTATTATGATTCTATTAAACAGACTTAAACATAGCATAATTGAGGTAGAAGATTCAGCATCTTATTCTTTGATATTATTAATTTTTAGTCTCTACATTGTAACTGAACCAAATTTAAGAGAGGGTCTGAATTGTAGAAGAAGAAGAAGAAGAAGAAGAAGAAGAAGAAGAAGGAGAAGAAGACGACGACGACGAAGAAGGAGAAAAGAAGGAAAAGAAGAATGAGGAGGAGGAGGAAATAAATAGTTAAAAAAAACTATGGAACAAATATTCAGGAGGCTTTTAAAATTTGAAATCTTGGTTTGTAGGTATATGAAATTAATTTTCAATGTGTTCTTTCTCCTTGTATTGCAGATGAATTTAAATGTTATAAGTATGAAGGTAAAGTAATACAATTAAGCAATCATAAAAAAACGTATTTGCAAGTGCTGTGTGAAATTAAGCAGTTCTTCAGACTACTAGTTAATGGGTTGTTTCCCTTTTATCAAAAACTTGTAGAAATATTAATCCAAACTCTTTGAATTTGGGGGGAGTTCACATTTAGAACAAAGTTGACTGTTTTCTGATAGAACTTATAGTTTTTATCTCTTTATGAAGAATTGCACAATTTTTGTTTCGCTTTATTTAAGTACGCAAATTTTAATTATGAAAGACAAAAATGCAAACCACTTTTAAAATAGTTTATCAGTTGTCATCAACTTATATAATTTATAAAATTTGTTTATTTTTAAGGGTTAATAAACCATATAAGAAGGGGAATAATTTTCATTCAATAATTTGTGACTCACTCATATAAAAATATAATAGAACTTTATTACCTAGCATTCCTAAATATTCAGCTATTCTATATATAATCAATAAGAATTTTAATTTTAAATATATAATTCAAGAGTTCATATCTACTCCTTATAGTAAATAATTTAAAAATAAGCAGGATTTTTTAAAACCTTTTTTAATCTTTATTTATTTTTGAAAGAGAGAGACAGACCATGAATGGGGGAGGGGCAGAGAGAGAGAGGGAGACACGGAATCTGAAGCAGCTTCCAGGCTCTGACCTGTCAGCATGGAGCCTGACACAGGGCTTAAACTCACTGACCACAAGATCATGACCTGAACCAAAGCTGGACACTCAACTGACTGCGCCACGCAGGCTCCCCCAGCAGGATTTTTTAAATACAGATATGTCACAAAACTTAGGTGAGTATGTTTTGTTTCATTTTTGCTTGATTAGTTAGTTGGTGGTCTCTGAAATGGTAAGATACTGAATTCCTATTATCATATGAGCAGCATACTTAACATTATTAAAATGTTCTCGATTAATTAGAAATAGACATCAGTTTATACAAAACATGATTATTGTATTATACTTGATAAATGATTATTTGTTTACATTTTTTACAGATTGTTTCCAAATTTGGATGTATACTATAACTGCATTTGAAGCTTAAGAACCCTTGAAGCTACCTGCCAAACTAGATATTTTAATGTAATTGATCTGAAGGATAGCCTGGGTACTTGGATTTTAGAAATTTATCCTATTTAAAATAATTTTTAGTGTTTATTTATTTTTGAGAGAAAGAGACAGACACAGAGTGAGCAGGGGAAGGGAAGAGAGAAAGAGACAGAGAATCCAAAGCAGGCTCCAGGCTCTGTGCTGGCACATGGATGCGGTCCTTGTACTTAGGGACTGCAAGATCATGAACTGAGTCACTTGGACACTTCACTGACTGATCCACCCAGTGTCCTCTGCTGTTTTTAATGTGAAGCCAGAGTTAAAGGCACAGACTTGCATATGCAGGAGCATGAAGAAATCTAATTTTGCAGTCTCACCTCAGTGTAAAAAATATTCCTCGTGTGTCCAGACATTAGAGTAAAAATATGACTTCTTTATAAAATCTTCCCTGTTTTCACCAGTAGTTTTCAACTGGTAGACATTTAAAAGCTTATTTATATATTTCAAGAGAAATACTTATATTTTCCTTTAAAAAAAACCCTATATTTAATGGCTTACAAGGGCCTAAATTACAATTTAACTTAAAGCAATTCTGGCTTTAAATAGTCACTTGAATGATTTCTCATCAAAGAAGCAAAAGATCAATGAAACATTGAATATACTTTTAGATTAGAAGAAGCTAAATAGAAATTTCTGCACAGAATCTCTTTGACCAGGGATCATTGTAGCTTTTGCATTTTAAGTTTGGAGTATTGTATCATGAGCTAGAATATAGAAAATCTATTATACACACATAGATATATATGTATGTATGTACACTCAAATACACACATATATTTGAAAAAGACATTAACGAGAAATACATGTTTAA
This sequence comes from Crocuta crocuta, assembly GCF_008692635.1. Classification (NCBI taxonomy): domain Eukaryota; kingdom Metazoa; phylum Chordata; class Mammalia; order Carnivora; family Hyaenidae; genus Crocuta; species Crocuta crocuta. The sequence continues at coordinate 152,569 of NW_027531885.1, forward strand.
GTTTCTAGGCAAATGTATGTTCGGAAGCATTTTATTTATATTAGCAAGGTGACTTTTATCACACAATACTTAACATAAACCTAATACTTCTTTGCACAGGCTTTCTTTCAATTCTAAAAAAAATAATTTTCATATAAATGCTGAATGAAATAACTATGTTGAAGAGGATTGCATTTTAAAACTATTAAACCAAATGGATAGTTAATTATGAAACAATTTTATTTTAAAAATTTTATTTTTATTTTTTTGAAAACAATCTTAGATGTCTAGTGGTCAGATGTGCTAAAACATCTCAATTGCTCCCAAATTGCTCTTTTAGTAGTATTTACATTAAAAAGTAGATAATATATTTTCTCTGAATAAGAGTCCAAAGGATTCTCACACTAAAATATACACTGCAAGAAGGTCTTAAATATCATAAATATTATTAATAATTTGTTCTGTTGTTTGTTGGCATATATTTGGCAAAGAATAGCAGGAAAAGACTTTGAAGTGGGGATGTATGATTTCAGAGAGAATCTTTCACAGGTGTTGAAGCTGTATGGGCCTCAGATGTTCTTAAAGATCTGAGACAACAGAATTTCTCTCCAAACCATTAAAGTTTGAAGAGCAACTGAACAGATGTTCATTCTTTCATTTAATATTTCAGACAGCTGCATAACGGCACTGTGTTGTTTTTTCACCTTTTTTTTTATAACATTTAAAAACTAAACTTGGTTTAAGGTCACTTCTGATGACAGTTTGAACTCGTCTGACAGCTGTTTAAATGTTTTTGACATCTGCTTAGGAAGATGGAATTCCTGTCTTTCTTCTGCCTGAGTCGATGCTACGTATAAAATATTTTTTGTTCTTTAACAAAAGTAGCAAAAATAAAATATTTTATTGAAAGGTTGTATATTTGGGGTGTGCACACCTGTGTATGTTCTTTACCTCCATAATTTGTCACCTCTAAACAAGGGACACATAATTTTTCCAGAAGTAGTAAAATATAAATTTCTCTGATAAAATTAAAAGGGTTTATTCCATTCGTACTTTATGAGCTATAAAACATTATCGCTTATAAAAAAGAATTCCCAACTGTTCAGTGTCAATTCCCCAAGAGGTATAACAGATGGTGAGCACAGGTATATTAAATGTAATCTGTGCAATAACCTTAACTATACATGCAATTATTAGAGATTAGTCTGAATATTCTCATGAAAGACCTATGGGATGCCCAGATCTAGTCTAGCTGGACTTTGCTTTTCCTTATGGTTTATGAGTTTTGTTTAGGAAACAGAAAGACCTCTGGGGATGTTTTTAAGTCCTCCGCATACCTGAGTTAGGAAATTGCCTTCAGGGCATATTTTATAACAGATGACAGACAAGAAGGAAAAAAACCTGAGGGTTTGAGGCTTCAGTCTGATCACAGGGAATATCGGCACTGTGTTTTGCCTCTGAGTAAGTAAGCAGAAATAAACTGTGGAAAAGCAACATGTGACAAAATATGGTGAGCTAAGACATGCTTCTAGAATGTTTCTCTGGAAAACTTGAAACTATTTTCTGAAAGGTCTGTGCATTGCTGTACCTACAGAGCTAGAAAGGACTACCTTTAACAGCCTGTTATTGCCCTGGTGGTGAGGGTAAAAGTAAATTCCCCTGCTCTGAAGAGGCCAAGAACTATATGGATAAATCTTAAGAGAAACTGAGCACCCTTAGAAACTACCGCTGGTAGCAAATTATCTGGAAAACATGGTCTTATGTCCCATTAAAATAGCTGTTGGGATTTGTTAACATGCACAGAAAAATACATTACACTTATTAACAGGCAAACATAATGTAAGAAAACTAACATAATTTAATTATAGTGGTAGCCAATACAACTGATGTCACATTGTCTCCATTATATATATAGAATAACTAAGTCTTCAAAATCTTAATAAACTTATCTAATATCTTGTGGCTAATAAGAAGCAAATAGGTAATTCAATTTCGTATTCTTAATTCCAAAGATCATTTCCCTCTCATCACATCATTTCACTTTCCCTGATAACAATCCCCATCATTTAGCAGTCACTGAACTAATAATCTGTTATTTACCTTTTAAGATCATAATATTTATTGTATTCATTGACTGGCACCTATTTGCCACATAAATAAAAAGCATCAAACTTTATATGTATTTAAGTACTAAAGAGCTATTAAAATGTTTTAGTTCAAATCACCTATTTTATGGATAGAGAAACTGAGGCAAAAGTCCTCTATACAATTAGTTATAATTGGAAGATAAAAATGATAGTTTTGGGGGATAAGGTCCTTTATTTTTCAAAATGACAAATTGGAGGAATGTTAGAATGTGTAATAAAAGTTCAAGATAAGCTACTCAGACTGAAAATTTTAAAAGCTGTATTGAAGCTCCCAACATTTAGCGGGTTAACGTTATTTTAACAGCCTTGTCTTCATAGTCTGGTCACAGTGGTGACTTTTAAATTCTTTAGTTCCTATATTAAACAGAGTTTCTTAGAAACAAGCCTGTTTGTTGTTGTTTTGTTATTAAGAAAAAATACACCATAATAGGATAATTTAAAATGTTTAAGGATTTATTTTATTTATATTCAACAATATTTGAATTTTAATTTCATTTAGCACCTGAAATGTGCCAGGACTCCTGTAGAATCAGAGAAGAGAGAAAGCAAAGTGAACAATAAGGGGGAAAAATGTTTCTCTAAAAGTGGTGAGGAAGTTTTGTTTTGTTTTTTTTTAACTTAAAATTACTCACTGAATTACCCGAGATTTGCATTTTTTCTAGGTATTTATTGTAAAGAAATGAAAACTTATGCTCGTGTGAAATCCTAGACATAAATGTTGTAGAGTGGCATTATTGATAATTGCCAAAACTTGGAAACAATCTAAATATTCATTAATGGATAAATGAATTAATAACCTGTTATATCACTCACTGGAATACTATGTAGCCACAACATAAAAAATTCTTAAGGACATTATGTGAAGTCCAAGAACCCAGACTCAAAAGGTGACCTTCTCTATAATTCTATGTAATTGACACTGTATAAAGGGAAAATTGTTGGAATCAGAAGGAGAAAATTCTTTGGGGGTGTTGGAATTGTTCTGTTTATTGCATGTGGTTGTGGTTCTTGTAATCCATGCATGGATGTAAATACAAACAATAGTACATTTAAGAAGTTATTTTTATAATTAAATTATAATAACAGTAATCAGTATTATTTTATAACACATGACAATGGAGTTAAAGATCAATAGAAAATATTTTAATAATTATATATACTCATCTTCTTTGTTAAATAGCCTTTACACAAAGGACTAATTATTCTGCTATGAGGATGTCAACCTAGATAAAAACTTGGTATTTTTAAAATGTATTTGCAAACTAAAAATCCTTCTCTTGACCTATTGGAGTCTGAAATTCTTTCTGTCAAGTTAAATGATTCTTCAGAGAATGAAATTATTTGCTGCCAATAATGTAGAAAATATTTTGAAAACTCATAGTAATAGGTGAGACAGCAGATAATAGAAGTCTTCTTCATTTAATGGTGGCCAAATCAATACAAAGCTGAGGTCACCACAGTCAGTAATAAGAGCTGATTCAGAAAGACAGCCACTTACCACCATAGGTAGAATTCAGACAGCTGTGTTATGATCTACAGATGGCTAAGCCATTTATAGCAGTAATATTCACACCTTTAAATGAGAAGCGTGAACTCCACAACCTGAGATTTGGAACATTATATGGGGGAAGTTGTTGCAATGCAACTCTTGGTTTAAAAATAAAAGGAAAAAACAAGAAGAACAATAGTGTACATTTTAAATACATCTTTCCAATTTATCTAAAACTGTTACAGGTAAAAAGAACAAATTAATGTTCAATCCAGTGTATCTATTCTATATTCACAAAAAACAAATTAAAATTAATTTATGACTACCTTGAAAATTCTTAAGGTGTAAATGAACAATTATGCCTTTTATATTTCATACATTCAAGTTCAGTGAATTTAAATAATATTAATATTTTTGAATAATATAAATTATTTGATTAAAAAACATCATCACTCAGAGGCACACAGCCTGGAGCCCACTTTGAGTTCTGTGTCTCCCTCTCTCTCCACCCCTCGCCCACATATAATCTCTCTCTCTCTCTCTCTCTATCTCAAAAATAAATAAAACATTAAAAGTTTTTTAAAAATAGCACAACTTTTCTTATCCCAGCCTGACAGCCTTCTGGAGCTTTTAGGGAACTTGTATTATTTCACCAGCTTTTCCATTTTAGTTATATCCTTATTTTACCAAATTGTGAAGGAATATTTTTTGAGTGTTATTTCTTCCTTTTTCCACATCAAATTTCCGTTAGATATGTAGTCATTAAAATTGAAATTATTCTTCTGTATTTTATCAAATTTAAAATGCATGGGAGAATGCTTAGTTGTTTTGTGTACTTAAATAATTGCATACATTTATTTAGTAATGTGTTTTCACATAAACAAATTTTGTCAACCTTAAGGAAAGCTCTCAGGTATAGATATTTGTTGGAGATAATGCCCTCTTAATATCATTTGTAGTTTATTTATAAAATAATCAAGTAAATCATTTGCCTTACTTGCTATTTAATTGTCCAAAATACCCTTCTATAGAAATATAGTTACCTTATTCAGAAATTTACCAAAATAGAGAAGTATAACTTATTCCAAGATGTTTCCATGTTAAATTTAACTTCAAATTCCATTTTTGGAACACTCAAATCATTGTTTTTCATAAATTTCTACTAATTTCTACCTAAAAGCGTTTTTTACTATATTAAGAAGTCTATGCTGTATTATCCTGAGGAGAAAAAAACAAAGTCAGCTCACAAGGTTTCTGAAGTAGGTTAGAATAGAGGAGATTAATTTGTTCTTTCTTCCTTTTTTTTTTTTTTTTTTTGAGAAAAGATGAGCACCACTAGTAGCATGGTGATATTGGGAGGAGAAACTATAAAAGGCTGATTTATGAGATATTGAGGACATAGAATAAACAGAACTTTTGATTAAATAGCTGTTCAGGATGAGTAAGAAGGTTGAGTCAGGTGGGGGGAGGATGAGGTCACATTTGGATAGGAAGTAAAATTTACTTTAATGGAGTATGCATTTTGTTCTATTTGCTATATTATTTCCAAAGAAAGATTAATATGCAATATCTATCATTCTATGCAATGACTCCAAGTGAATTCTTATTAAAATCAGAGACATTAAAAGAATAGTTCTTAAACTCCTCAACAGCTTTTATCAAAATTTTAGTTTCTGCCTATAGAATACTGCTGTCACCAAAATATCATGAGAAATGACATCTTGTTCTTCATGAGAGCATTAAGATAATTATCTTAAACAAGAGAGTGAACAAAATTCCTTAACCATTATGCCACTTACAAGATAGATAACTGATCCTGATATTTTCTTCAATATGCTAAGTTTCAAAACTGAAGCAAAATGGATTCTTAAATTTAAAGCAGTTTTCCATAAGATTTCACCTTTCTTTACAGGTTTCTTTCTGTTGTTTTTTAATAAATTTATAAATATATTTAGAACATCAGAATGTTGTAGTCATACCACTTTATTAACACAAAGATTATTTAGAGACATAAATATGTATATTACACATATATACATGCATGCATATATACATACATGTATGTACATATATGTGTGTATATATATATAATCTTTAAGAATATTTCTCTCTCCAACCCTATTTATCTATAAAATACTTTTCACCAATCAAAACAGAGCTCAGCCTATTATTCAAAATTAAATGCAAATACTTTTTACCTCACTTAGAGCATATTGTAACTATCATGTTGTGTTCACTGCCTTTGACATACTAATCATGACATATTTCACCTTACTTTAAACATGCACTAGTTATCGCTTATGCATTCATATAAAAGCAGCCACAGACTGCAAGAAAATTTGCAAAAGAAATATCCAAGAGAGCTACCATTCAAGATATAAAAAGAACTTTTAAACTCAGCAATGAGAAATCAAACAACCTGATTTAAAAATCAGCCTCAAACCTTAACAGACACCTCACCAAAGAAGACATACAGATGGCAAATAAGCATATGAAAAGAGGCTCTACATCACCTGTCATTAGGGAAAAGCAAATTATAACAATAATGAGATACCTCTACACTGGTGCTCCTTGGTACGTTCCCAAAAGGGTTGAAAACTTATTTATACACAAGCCTGTGCAGGGACAAACGTACCACTCTGATGGGGAGTACTAACAATGGCAAGGCTGTGTATGAGTGTGTGCACAATCATATGGCGAATCTCTGGACCTTCCTCTCAATTTTGCCACAAACCTGAAACTGTTCTAAAACATAAAGCCTATTAAATAAAAGGAACCTTCTTACCTATAGAAGGGTAGAATAAATTGAACAGCAAGAGCATCAAAAAAATAGTAGATTGTACACCTGAAAATAATAACACGCTGTTAATTATACTTGAATTAAAAAAAAATAGTATAGATCATAAACTAAGTTATTCTCTTTAAGACGCCCAAAAGATATTATTTGTAAATGAATAAAGATTGGGGGCGCCTGGGTGGCTTAGTCGGTTAAGCGTCCGACTTTCACTTAGGTCATGATCTCGCGGTTCGTGGGTTCGAGCCCCGCGTCGGGCTCTGTGCCGACTGCCAGCTCAGAGCCTGGAGCCTGTTTCAGAGTCTGTGACTCCCTCTCTCTCTGACCCTCCCCTGCTCACGCTGTCTCTCTCTCTCTCCTAGAAATAAATGAAAAATAAAAAAAAAATGAATAAAGGTTGGATGGAGTAGAATATAATCCTCATATACATATATATTCATCTGTAAATCATCATTGTTTGAATACAATCCCTTTCTATAATTTACCAGACTGTATTTATAAAATACATACTTTAATTTTAATTAATTCAGCCATATATTAATTTTTCCATTTTTTCCCATTAGACTGTTATGATAAATGTTTTCTTACACATATATTTTCAGGCTTCTGTATTTTTTCTTAACAAAAGTTCTTATAAATAGATGAAATATATTTGTCTGGATGTGCAAAATTGTCTGCAATTTTAAAATTTATGATAAATTTTGATTATTAATTATTTTATTATTAAGGTTTTTCCAGAAAGCTTGCACCAATTTATATTCATATCATAAATAAGGAATTTTAAATTTCACTTTTCCCTTGTCAACAAATGATATAATATGATTAAAATTTTGTTTTATTAAAATTGATTAAGTTAAAAATAGCATCAATTCATTATATTCATATGCATCTTTAGTAGTAGTAAGGTTTGCATTATTTGTACATATTCATTAAAAATTAAGGAGTTTCTTATTGAGTTCCCTTTATTTTTTGCCCCTATCATTTTTTCTTTTGGTATATAAATAATTAGTATTATTAGTAAGAGGTTTTAAAATATTTATAAAATTAACTAATTTTATAAAAGTTATTTACATTTTTTAAAAGATTATCTTTTTCTGAACTTATGATAACTTAATCATATTGAAATTTTAAAGTGTTTATAATTATATATAACAAAACACTTTAACTTTTCCAATCTTCAGTGTCTTGCTTAGAACTACTTCTTATTGTGACTTTATAAAAATATTTACATATTTTTCTCATATTTTATGGTTTTATTTTAAAATTTAATTCTTGAATCCATTTAGAAATCATTGTGGTATAATGTAAGAATATACCACTTATTTTTATAAACACTTATTTTTCCAAATAATAAATATTACAAGTCACGAAATGAACTTAACTAACTAGGTTCCTTATTGCCATTGTTTTCCTTCCAGATAGTCAATTCTCAAAGGATGTGAGAATGTTCTTTGAAAATTATAAACTAACCATTCTGAAATCTAAAACTTTCATTACATTCAAAATCAAATCCAAGCTCCATGTCAGAGTCCTGTGTGATGTAATTATCGTCTAAATTCTCTACTTCATTTAATTTTTTTACATTTTTGAGAGCGATTAATATCACGTTAGTCACTGTCTGAACAATACAAATAGAATAGTAAAGAAGAGTGACACATGTCTTATCCCCATACTGTTTACATTTCAGTGATATAGACATATAAAGATGAATGAATGAATAAATGAATGAATAAGTTACTGATCAAAATTGTACATGCTATTAGATCATGTGGTGAGCCAATCATAAAGCTGTAACAGAAATTGAGGTATAATCTGGACAAAAGTCGTACATTTAGGCAGAAGTTCAGGGAACACTGAAGTTGAGGGAACACTGAGGGTCACAGAAAATGCAAAGTGCCTGGTGTATTTGAGTACTAGTAAGGTGGTAGCTTGGGAACATGACAAGGCAGAAACTAGTAGGAGATGAGTTAAGTCATACAGCCAGGACAGATCATTAAGGGCTTCCTTACACCAAGATAAGGGATTTAGATTTTCTGACTGTCATTTTTAAAGGCCCTTTCTGGCTATAGTATGTAGAATTCAGTGTGAGAAAGAGTAGTGGTTAAGAAATTATTGTACCTATGACAGCGGTTTAGAGAAAGGTAATAGATAATGGTTGAGGTGGTGAGAGCAATTCAATTCAGGACATATATAGAAGGTAAATAAAATGGGGTTCAATGCCAAATTGGACTTAGGGTATAAGGGAAAGTAGTCACCATCAACTTCAAATAATTTTCTTTAGCAACTGAGTGCTACAGACTGAGATAATGGGATATAAAAGCAGGTGGATATGGTGGGTGGGAGACCAAGACTATGGTTTTGATCATACAGAGAGTGAGATGATACATTAGAGCTTAAATGAAAATACCTGGTGGGCAGATGGATACATGAATCTAGCCTGAGAGAGAGCCTGGGTCTGGATATATAAAATTGAGAATTATTAGCAGAGAGTTGTTACAGATTCAAAATCAAATCATGTCAGCCAAAGCCTGAGTATACACAAAAGAAGATAAAAAAAGTAGATCCTGGGGCACTCCTGGATTCAGGAGACATAATTAGAAGGAATTATGAACAATGAATAGTAACCAGAAGTAGTAGTCACTGAAGGAAGAGAAAAATCGGAAATACGGTATCTGAAGTCAAGTATGACAAGTATCATAAGGAAGACAAATAAATGTTACAGAGACTAACGAAGAGTAATGAAGACCATGGAATCTAGTCATTTGTGACTTTGTAAGTATCCATGGAATGGATAGTAACAAAGGCTAATTAAAGAAAGGTCAAAAGAGGATGGAGGGTGAAATATTTGGAGGACGTTTGATATAAAGGAGAGGAGAGAGTGAATAATGGTTGTCAAGGGAACTAGGAATAAGGATGGCCTTTGTTTATTTTAAAATGGAAGATATTACAGAATATTTGGTGTTGAAGGAAATGAACCCCTTTTTTCTCCAATAAATGGAAACAGTGTTGTTATAATTTGATTATAGGTATTTTTCCTCCAATATTTATATTTATTTCTACTCCTATACTTATAAGGATGGGATGTGGATTTTCCTACTGCTTTATTGATTGAGTTAATCATGAAGTTTTTGTTTTCATTTCCCCTTTCTGTATTTATATGAGGCACAATCGCAATCTTTTTACTAATGTAAATTATATCTGAGTTAAAACTTATTTGATCATGATGAACTTTTAACTTCTGCTGGAGTGGTAAGAAAGGGATGGCCAGCTCATTTGGTAGTTTTGTATCTATGTCTATGAGATAGTCCTTTAGTTTTCATTGTCATGTGCTGTATAGATCAGCTTAATTGACAGAGTCATCCAACGTTTATAACATAGATTGATAAGATTCTAAGTGACTGTTCAGGAAAGTTTTCCTTAAAAGTGCATCAACAACTTGTTTTCAAAATAAACTGGCTTGTGTGGTTTTTTGTATCTTGAACTCTAACAGGCATTTATAATTTAACATTTGAAAAAATGAGTATTTCTTTTTTTAATCTGTGTATTTGGAGAGAGAGAGCAAGTGTGCACAAGTGACGAAGGGGCAGAGAGAGAGATGGAGAATCCAAAGCAGGTTCCATGCTGTCAGCACCAGAGCCTGACTCAAGGCTTGAGCCCATGAAAGGTGAGATCATGACCAGAGCCTAAATCACACCTGTGCCCCTAAAAATGATTATTTCTTTTCTTAAGAAACTTTTCTAGAAAACTCCAAGGCAACTGAAGGTGAGCCCAAAACTCTGCAGGACCCAGGAGCTGCTATTTCTCCTGGCCTCAGGAGAACCTCAAGGGAACTGGGAAGGTGACACAATGTAACCACGTCTCTCTAACCACTTGCAGCTTCACTTCAAAGTTGGCTATGCCTCATTTCTTGTCCAAGGTGAAGTGTCCAACCTGACCCCATTGGTAAAACGGATTCGGACGGAGGAGGAAGGGTTCACCTTGCGTGCAGGGAGCCCTTTGGAGAAATCAACTCCCTTCCCACTCCACCAGGCACAGGGGCTGAGATCTGCCTTGGAGATAACGACACATTTCGTCTCTCCCTATTTATGCAGTGTCCAAGGAGTGTCAGGACCCACTCTCAACTGTGCTTTGTCCCCTTCTAGGATTCCAAAAGTGGGTCCCTGAAGTAAGGGCAGTGCTTACTCCGGACATTTCCTGTTCTATCCTAAGCTCCCAAACTTAAGACAATGAGTTGAAGCTCAGAAAGGGACTCAAATGCTAGCCTTACCTAGGATTGTCTCAGACCTCTGCCTAGGAAGTGGGGTGGAAGGAACAGGGGCTGTAAACATTCATCAGAGCAGCGGAGCTGACATTGGGCAGAGAACCCGGAGTACTTTCTATGTAAATCTCGCCCATCAACGGGACTATTCATGTTCTCCTCTCCCAGATCCCATACATGGGCCCAGGTACGGAGATGGGGGTGGGCATTGCCTAATACGTTGCATTTTTTTTTCTTTCACACCAAAAGGTATTCAAAGCAGAAAATAAAATGTTCTTGCTTCTCCTAAGTTAGTAGACAAACAGGTGTCATTATAAGATGACATGCCTCCCTCCTACTTTGCATTTTGGGCATTTGTTCAGATTCCTAAAGAGGCCTTGGAGCCTGGCACATGGAGAAAGGGGCAGGAGTTTAGAAGAGATTGGTCTCATGCTTAGGGCTCTAAAGGGACTGAGATTTACCTACTTTCAAGTGAACAAATTGTCCTGCAACAGTTTTATAAATACTTGCAACACACAGGAAACTCCTGAGTCAAAGACAAAGTAATGTATTTCTCACAGCACTGCAGGCAGCCTTTGCTTGATGTCCATATAAGTCTCCATTGCCCTTCCCCAGAGCAATGCAGGGCAAATCCAGGTGAATGTGTTTGTGTTAAATCTGAAGAGCCCTGAGATTAGAAGATCACAGGTTTTATAAGAAGGCTGCTAGCAAATATGCCTGGTATTTGTGTACGAAAGAAATATTATTATCCTGGTCAGGAAATATTATCCTCCTTCTTCTCCCAAAAGATACACCCCTGCTATCTTCCCAGACTTCCGTGATCTAAACATACTTGAAATGATAGCCTAGGATAAAAAAATGCCACAAACTCTGCTGAAATGGAAAACGGCTCCCTTTTCCCCAACACAGGGTGTTCCACTTGGCAAATAACTATTCTTACATTTTTATTTGTTTGTTTTTGGCTTCATTAGATCCAGACCCAGCACATGTCCTCACATAATTTGTGTTTTCTGCGTCCTGTTAAATTGCAGTTGAAGTCCAATGTTTTTATCTGGAAACAGAAGTGTTGAAACCAAATAACAAAGGAGTGCCTCATGAACATTGCATTTTAAAGACTAAAGGGAAAGGTGTTCTGGTGGCTCAGTTTGCTAAGCATCGCTATTTGGCTCAGGTCATGATCTCATTGTTTGTGAATTAAAGTCCCACACTGAATTCTCTGCTGTCAGCACAGAGCCTGCTTTGGTTCCTGACTCTCTCCTTCTCTGTCCCTCCATCGCTCATGCTCTCCCTCTCTCTCTAAAGTAAACATTAAACTTTTTTTTAAATAAAAACAAAAAATAAAAAATAAAGGCAGGGGATTGAGCAATTGAAAGGTGGTATAAGCATTGGGTTTCTCTGTCAGTTAGCAAACATGGAGAAAGCTTAAAGGATCTTTCTCCTCTTTCTTGGTATCTGTTTCACTAAGTAAACTCTCTCAGTAAATTTATATTAATCGAGTACTTTTGCAATTTTTTGCTTAATGATAATGTGATACAGACTTCCACATTTTGTTTCCTGTTAGTCTTATTTTTCAGTGTTGTGACACATTATGTTTTTAACATTTAATGTAAGCTTTTTCGTAAGAGACTGAGAAGTTGCAATGATAGTTGCTAGGCAAGTAACATTTTGAATTAGAATATATATATATTTTTACATTTCCTTCCTTCATAAAGTATTGAAATAAAAACCACATGTGCCTGGACAGGAGAAACACATCACTAGGTCCTTAACTAATATGTGTCTCATGTAATCTCTGTTTACATTCTTTCATCCCATCATTTTTATCTCATTCTACTTTTTGTCTTATTTTCCATCCTAAATACATTTGTGGACATCCAACCAATCAATCCACTATTAGAAGGTCTAATTTTTTTTCTGATCTTGGGGTCATTACGTTTCTTGGGTTGAATATAGCATGATTTTATTTGAGGCTTGTAGTTTCCGGTCAGAATTGTATATTTATTTCAAACTCTAGGTGTAACTGATAGATATTAATCTTCTAACATCACTAAGCATAACATTCCCTTCCTTAGCCCTGGCTGTCATTAGTATTTAAAAAAAACAAAACAAAACAAAACAAAACTTGCTGCTACTTTCAGTTGCTTTCTGCTAGGTTAATCTTGCTACTTCCAATACTTACCCGTTTATGATTACCTTTTGTGGCCTTTTTATCAGCCTGTTCCTAAAGAATGTAGAAAGGAATAGAGTTCCATATCATGGAACTTTTTCTCCAATCTACTACATTTTTTATAGTCCTTTATTAAAACAGAGATTCCAGAAGACCCCACAAAACAAGAAATTCATCATATGTCAATCATTGGTGGCTCAGTCGGTTAAGGGTCTGATTTCAACTCAGGTCATGATCTCACCGTTCGTGGGTTCTAGCCCATGTGTTGGACTCTGTGCTGGCAGCTAGCTCAGAGCCTGGAGCCTGCTTCAGATTCTTTATCTCCCTCTCTCTGACCCTCCCCTGCTCACACTGCCTCTCCCTCTCTCTCAGAAATAAATAAAACATTAAAAAATTAAGGCGCCTGGGTGGCTCAGTTGGTTAAGCGTCTGGCTTCAGCTCAGCTCAGATCTCATGGTTCGTGGGTTCGAGTCCCGCATTTGGCTCTGTGCTGACAGTTCAAAGCCTGGAGCCTGTTTCATATTCTGTGTCTCTCTCTCTCTCTGCCCCTCCCCCACTCATGCTCCAGTCTCTCTCTGTCTCAAAAATAAACTATAAAAAAATTTAAAAAACATTAAAAAATTAAATAAAAAGTTGTTAATAACTGTAGTGAGGGGCAAACTTCCACAGGTCCTGTGAGTTATTACTTTTTGTTGCTGAGAATAGAATGTAAAGCCTTACAGATACAGCCTTTCAAGATAGAGAGCATTTCTATCAGCACGTGGACTTCTCATGTTGCCCGTCTATAGCCATACCTTTTCCTTCTCACTACAGTCTTCTTAACTTCTAACAACCATTAACTTGTTCTCCATTTCTATAACTGTAATATTAAGAATATTATAGAAATGGAATCATACTGTATGTTGCATTTTAGTATTTATTCTTAAGTTTATTTATTTAATGAATCTCCAGAGATTCAAACACGTTTATCTGCCTCTTAAAAGCATTTTCGTATTTATTGCTGAATGGACTTCCATGACTTGGATGTACCAGAGTTATTTATTCACATGTTAAAGGATATCCGGGTTGTGTCCACATGTTGTTATTATGAACAAACTTGCTATAAGCATTCATTAAAAAAAAGAAAAGAATGCAAATCCTTGGCCAGTCTTTCTATGGGTCACGTTTCTCAAGAAAAGTGCTTGCAGTGTGCAATCTTGATGTATTGCCTCATCTCCAGATGAGAAGCAGGTTTACAATAAAAGTAGTAGATTACGTCAGCTCATAGTGTTTTTCTCCCATAAGGTGCAGTCTGTGTGCAGTCATTTTTCACAGCCCACCTGCTCTGTCCCTTAGGAATCAGAAAGCATGGGGAAACAGCACCAATAAAAACCCCTTGCTACAACGTTTGCTCTTAACAGTGAAGTTACTTGTCTCTGAACCAGTTGTGTTGTGTCTATGACAGCATCCATGAAAGTTAACCAATTAGCTTTTTAGCTTATAATTATGGCAAAATCCTGGACCTTCCATTGTTCTCTATAATGGATATTTGTTGCCAAAAATAATTGAGAATTAGATGCTGGTAGTTTGGCTATGGTTTTGTTTAATCAGGTATTTATGTCATTTCTTTAATATCCATTTCATAAAGACATATATTTATTGAAATCAAAATATAATCTGCATTAGTTGTGACCAAATTAAAATTGGAACAGAAAATCTGTAACAGGATGTTACAGATACCTTTAGAAATTACTGAAAGTAAAAGTAGGGTTGTACAAAAAGTTCAGTTTCACATAATTATGTTAATATGTGTCACCAGTTGTGAAAATAACCTCAATTTCTTTTTTAAATGTTAAAAGTACTTAATTAGTAAAACAAAAGTCTGAATTCAAATTTATGGAAGGCTTATGCAAATGATGAAATTCATGAATTGAAATGATCATCTACATTGTGTGAAAATTGTTATTTTTATTGTTCTAATCTGTAAAATCATTGTAGTTCTACAAGATACGACTTTTTCAATATTCATAATCATTTTTCCTAGACAATAGTCCTGAAATGTTAAGCAAATAAATTTTCTTACTCTATCAGGTTTTTGAATATTAATAGATGAAGAAATAGGAGATTTAAGTTTTCAAACTTCTAGAGTTGAAATGGAAATCCCATTAAGAGGCAAACTAGTTTCACTGTGTGTGGGTTTTTTTTGTTAGTTTTTTTGTTTTTTACATAAAATAAGTTTGTGCTTTCGGTGGGCATCTTATTTATTAGTTTTTAAATATAATATGTATTGAAAAAATAATAATATAAAAGAGAATATTAAATGGACTCACTATCCTTGATAACCACTCTGGAAAATAAATAGTTTTAGATTTAACACATGAAAGGGTAAGAGTAGTCAACCAATTCATTAATGAAAGAATTGGCAACTGCTGTTTTTAACCACACTAGTACTTCTCCCCCATATTATTGAAAACATTTCTTATTTATTTTTCCAGTAAAATATTTTTACCTACTTACATTGTGTTTATAAGATGGTTTCCATGCCAACTGTAAATTTTTTCCACCTCATTATTTTTAACATTTCAGAGTAATCTATTATATGAATGCAACAAAATTTAATAACCGTTTCATTATTAATGAACACTTATTGGTTTAGTCCTGCCTCCACTCCAGTACAAATAAAACAATGAACACTCTCTTACGCATATGTTGATGTACTTTTCAGATATACTGGTGACTTGATTTCTAGCAGTGAATTTATTGGGTAGAGACTAAATGTATTTTCCCTTCAAATGTGAATGATTTGTATTCCCACTTATAGTGGGAATGCCTCTTTTAGCAGAATATGTTAGAATAGTCATATTGACAACTTGTTTTTATATTTGCTTCATCTTATATTCTTAGAGTTTGTTAAACCTATTGATCAATCCATTAATACACAGATAAAGTTAACGAACATAAAGGATCTTTTAAGTACATAACTTCAACCAGCTACTCATGTTAGAAAAGTAAGTCAAATAGAATATTTTGTGGAATTTAAGTGATCTGCTTTTTGGTAACTACAATATTTCATGGAATGAGAAATTTAAACTGTTTGGTGTGATCCAGGTGCTACAAAAGATGACACTCTTAAAGGAACTCTGTGTTAGAATATATAAAAATTCAATCCAAAATATGATAAATACGTTAGTATCATTATATTTAGATGATTACTTTGCAAGGAAGCATTTTGAGTTTGCTAACCCACATGCCTCCCTTTGATCTTTACCTATTCTGTCCTAATGTTTAGCCAAATAATTTAAACGCTTACAGTCAATAGTGTTCTATTCCTAAAAGGTGGAATTCCAAGAGAGTTTATTTTACTACATTAAAGAATAATTTTAAACTGTATATACTACTGTGCTAATACGTGTCTTATATTTTCTTTTCTTTGATATATTGCCACTATCATATGCTTCTTACTTACTTTGTACAAAGAGCATGTTTTCTTTTGTTGAAACGGTATAAATATGGTGACATCTTAAAATCAGCCACAAAAGCCTTAGGTACTACATGATATTTTATTTCAGTAATCCAACATCAAAAGTTGCACACTTATTTTATTCCTTAAAAGATAAATACTTGCTTTTAGAATACCATTTAGATTCTTACAAAAATCTACATATTTGTAATATCATAAAGGGAATTTTACTAGAAAAATGGCATCCTCAATATTTAAGTATGCATACGGACTTTATTTGATATTCTCTTTAACTGTACGATAACAGAAGGGCTGCTGTAACAGAGAGTTAGATGCCGAGGCTACTGATGGATATCAGGCTGTGCCGGTTCCGCATAAGACTGGACTTACTGAACCCGCTGTTGTGGCTTCTGCTGTATAACTGAACTTCTAAATGATAACCTCACTGTGCATGTGGTGAGCTCTGTGGATGCTTATAAACATTTGAACAGTTTTTCTGTGCCTGAAGAAGAGAATTTTAAACGGATCTTTTTGTTAAAATTCCCATCCTGTGATACATTAAGTCAGTGTTTGAAACAGGTGGCACCTACTTCAAATGCATGCTTATTAAAATATTTAAGTATGCTTGAAAATTCCCAAGTGGTAAGCAAGGGAAAATTATTAAAAAAGTAAGATCACTAACACGATTAAATGAAATGGGATTACTAAAATATATGAGACAGAAATGAATACTGTTGAAACATACTTATCAATGAATATGTGAGATATATATATATATATATACATGTATGCACTGTTTCATCTGAGGTCTGTATATATATGCATGTGCATCCATATAAATTTATAAGTAGCTTATGAAAGTACTTAATCTATTAATTTTTAGACCCTGTCCTTAGCTAACCTTCTCCTAGTCATGAGTAGTGATCTTATGTTGTTCATATCAATAGGCAAAAGGACTCAAAGGATTATAAACACTAAATATAATCTTATATTCATCAATTCCCATAATGAACAATCCAAAAAAAAAAAAAAAATAGTGATAGATCTTGCTTTTAGGACCACAAAGCAGGCAGTCCACAGATTTGCTTCCACAGTAGATATATTTTTAAAGCAAGATCAGCCGAGCCATCAGGTCTGAATTACTGTGTTCCGATTTTCTGATCTTCTCTGCATAGGTCTGCAAGCATTCACTTGGCTCATCACACAAATATGATCATTTTAGAAGTTCAGTCATACAGTGTGGTGAGCATGAAGTTGAGCAACTTTCTAAGAAATCAAAAGCTATTTATAAATATATGCTACGTCATCTTTTACATTTTACAAAGCCCACTCAAGCATTTTCTTTTGACTAGGCACAATAACTTTGTTAAGTAAGCCAGCATTTAAGAGTATAGAAATTAAGGGGCGCCTGGGTGGCTTAGTCGGTTAAGCGTCCGACTTTCGCTTAGGTCATGATCTCTCGGTTCGTGGGTTCGAGCCCCGCGTCGGGCTCTGTGCTGACTGCCAGCTCAGAGCCTGGAGCCTGTTTCAGTCTGTGACTCCCTCTCTCTGACCCTCCCCTGCTCATGCTCTCTCTCTCTCTCTCTCTCTCCTAGAAATAAATAAAAAAACATTAAAAAAAAATTTAAGAGTATAGAAATTAAGACTAAACATAAGGGAACTAGATTTTACTGACAACCCTCTAAATCTTTTTGCTCACACTTCTCTAAGCGAGGCTAATTTTGCTTCCATTATTTTTGCCTCTTTGAGATAGATTAAGTGGTTTGCTCATAATCCTGAGTTTAAAAAAAAAAACCTTATAAAATAAAAAGATACTATTTTCACAGGAAAGGTAACATTGCATGGGCACTGAACCTGATACCACATTAGTAGAAGCAAGAAATTAGTTTCCTTATATGTTTTACTCGTACTGGAGATTTGATATAACAATGCCAATAACATTAACAACGGTTTTAAGTAGTTTTTATTTATTGGCTTTTTAAAAAAATATTCTAAGCATGTACCTTCCTGTCTTTTGACTCAGAAATCTTAAACATCTTAAAAGATTATCCTACGAGTTGTGAAAAATGAGGGTGTTTGGGGGCCATGGGATAGGAATGTGGATGCTGACTTTTAAATAGAGATAGGTTAGGGAGAGAAAAAACAAACAAACAAACTTTCCATCCCCTATATGGGGTATATACCTGTGCTGGCCTTCCTGAATCATTAAGAAGAGGTAAGAAATTATTTAATTGTACACTTTAGGTATATGGACTTTGTACATTAATACTATCGTCTTTGAAAGGATGTCTGGCTGTCTATGATCATTCTTAGCATAGAAGCCGCAGAACTGTGGTAGCCGTTATTAATGGAAGACCACAGGGGCTTTCTCCATTGTTCTTCCAAGATATTCATACTAACCTGTGGTGTATGGAAATCCAAGGAGACTTAAACTAATGGCCTAATTTCCTTTTAGGTAAATGGGATGGAAGATTGGTGTCCGATTCAAGCCAATCATTAGAGAAACAAGAATAATGAATGTATTATGTTATCCTCACTGTATATACCTTCAAAATTGAAATTTGTATTTCATTATGTTAGGTTTGTTATATCTGTAATTACAAGTAAAATTCCCTCATCAGATATGGAAAATACAGAAACAAAATAAGTAAGACACTGAATCATATAAAGGTAATAAAGATTAAAACTCTAGTTTCAAGTTAGAGATAATATGAATATGATTTAAAGGTTTTGATTCTATACATAAAAACTTATTATATCATCTCAAAATTGCATTGGATTTCAGGCCATGGAAATGTAAAGCAAAGGGAGATAGTGGTGGGAATGCCTTTTTAATTGAATAAAGGGAATTTGCTCCAAGAGGCTGAAAAATCTAAAAATTCAAGCTAAATAGAAACTCAGAGTATTAAAGGTAATTAGATAAAAAACAAGATTTATCTATTTATATTATATTTATAATTTATTTTCATTTTTTATTTGAGAAGTAAACTGTTATGATAACCTATTCAGGGTTGCCAAGGGCCACAATAGCTGATGAGGGAAATTCAAGGGAGAAAGAAGAGCAGAGATCAACTAAAATGTATGCTTCGTCCTTCATATTTTGAATCCAAGTGTACACATCAAAATATGTTTTGCATGAGGGCTTATTGTTGAATTTGCACTTCCAGTCTCTCCAGTCTGACTTAATCAAAGCAACATTTGGTATTTTAATTTCTATTTAGGCAGACATATAATTATGCTAACTTCCCTGACTCATTCCTTTTTCTTAACCCACTTTTAGTTTAGCTGTGCTCATTTTTCACACAGGTGGCAAGACTTCTCATATCCAATTAATTATAACTGTTTTCTGCTGTAGAGATTACACATCTTATTTTTGCTTTTATTTAATCTGTTACTTCTCTTAGTAACAAGAAACACTTTTACCAATTTATCATCTTTGTTCTAAGATTATTTTCAGTACATGCTAACAGTCTTAGCTGTTGAAGACAGTCATTATCAACTCTGGCTATGCTTGGGGATCAGATACAGACAAAACTCTAACTGGAGATTCTGAACCAGGAGGCTTGTCGAGGTGTTTGGACATTTGCATTTCTTTTTAAATTTTTATTGTGATTCCAGTGAACAGTTAGATTAGAGGAACACTGGTATGTAGTTACTGATATTTCACAAACATCAACTCGGCAAAAAGTAGGAATATTCATTTGCAATTCGGTGGACTCTAAAGGGTTCATTACTATGGAACAGAATAGAAAACCCAGAAATGAATCCACAGATATATGGTCAACTAATCTTTGACAAAGCAGGAAAGAGTATCCAATGAGAAAAAGACAGTCTTTTCAACAAATTATGTGGGAAACTGGAAAGAGACATTGAAAGGAATGAAACTGGACCACTTTTTTACACCCCTACACAAAAATGAATTCAAAATAAATGAAAGAACTAAATGGGAGACAGTAAATCATCAAAATCCTAGAGGAAAACATAGGCAGCAACCTCTTTGACATGGACCAAAGCAACTTCTTACTAAACACATCTCTGGAAGCAAGAGAAACAGGAAGGCAAAAATAAACTATCAGGACATCTTCAAAATAAAATTTTCTGAACAGTGAAGGAAGCAACCAACAAAACTAAAAGGCAGCCTATAGAATCGGAGAAGATATTTGCAAATGACATATGTGATAAGGGGATAGTATCCAAAATCTATAAAGAAGTTATCACACTCAACATCCAAAAAACATAATCCAGTTAAGAAATGGGCAGAAGACATGAATAGGCACTTTTCCAATGAAGACATCTAGATGGCTAATGGACACATGAAAGATGAAGACTTATCATCAGGGAAATACAAATCAAAACTACATGAGGCACCTTTCAGAATGGCTAAAAGTAGCAACACAGGAAACAACAGACATTGGTGAGGATGCAGAGAAAGAAGAACCCTACTACACTGTTGGTGAAAGAGAAAACTGGTGCAGCCATTCTGGAAAACAGTTTCACGTTCCTCAAAAAACTAAAAATAGAACTACCCTAAGATCCAGCAATTGCACCATTAGGTATTTACCTAAGTGATACAAAAATCATGGTTGGAAGAGATACATGTACCCTGATGTTTATAGGAACATTATCAAACTAACCAAATTATAGAAAGAGCCGAAATGTCCATCAACTGATGAATGGGTAAAGAAGTTTTGATACACACACAGACACACACAGACACACACACACACACACAGACACACACACACACACACACAATGGAATATTAGCCATCAAAAAGAATGAAATCTTGCCATTTGCAATCACATGGGTGGAGCTAGAGAGTATTATGCTAAATGAAAAAAGTCAGCCAGAGAAAGACAAATACCATATGTTTTCACTCATATGGGGAGTTTAGGAAACAAATCAGATGAATATATTGGGGAGGGGGAATGGAGGGGCAAATGGATAAGCAGACTCTTAACTACAGAGAACAAACAGGGTTGCTAGAGGGAAGGTGGCTAGGGGTGTGGGTAAAATGGGTGATGGTTATTAAGGAGGGCACTTGGGGTGCATCCTGGGTATTGTATGAATGTGATGAAATTTCTAAATTATACACCTGAAACTAATATTACACTGTATGATAATTAACTGGAAATTAACTAAAAACTTGAAAAAAATAAAGGTTTCATTACCTTGTTGCTTTCACAGGAGACAAGAATGCTATACCAAAGTGGAGTTAATTAACCTCCTAGAGGTTTGAAATGCTGTACTAGGTTTAATCATTGGGCAATCTAATTCAGACATATGACAGTGACATGGGCAATATAAATCATCACTGGAGTATTTTTGTTTAACTTAAGACAGTTAATTTTTTTTTTCCTTTTACCTCTGGTCCAATAGGGTTGTTTGCACTTTTTCACAAAGAATGTGGGAAAGAGGGCCTATAGGGGTCTATGATTGTTCTGATGCTCCTTCTAGCTCTTAAAGGTGAGTAAATTGCAATTTTGTAGTAAGCCCCCCCTCTTGCCTCAGGCCATGCTGTTATTCTGACCCAGTTTTATAAAGCTGATCCTTTGCTTTTGATCTCAGTTTTCTCTATTATATTACTCACTTGTTTGATAACCTGCAGTGGATTATGAACTTGGACTGTGGAACCAAGCTATTTCTATTCAAATATCAACACTGACACCTACTAGCTACGTGACCTTGGTGAGTTGCAATATTTCTCTCCCTTGCACCTCAGTTTCTTCAGCTGTCAAATTGGAATAATTTAATCTTAATTTCATAAAGTTATATGAGGAATGCATGATTTAATTAATCTAAAGTAATTACAGTGTTTCTTGACAGTACTCAGCTAGATTTTGCTGTTGCTATTATTAGTAGTAGTATTGATAAAATTGTGCAATGAACTGACTTTTAACGGACCTCAGCAAAAAGAACCTCCAGTTTAGCAGAATTTAAAATGGAAATGTCAAGTAGAACAGAATGTTTATCAATATATTAATGCATTTTCTGGTTCAAATAGTCAAGTTTATTGGGTCACCATATTATAACATGATGGTTATTCTTGCAAAACAAAAGGTTCATAAACAGAATAATTAGACATATAATTAAAATCATGGATATATCTTTTCTAAAAGTAAGATTTCATAACTTTACTGAGTAGGATAGTCTTTCCAAAGTATATATTTATCTACTAAACATTTAACATTTTCTATAATATTCTTATGGGGGCATAATAGTAGGCACAATAAACAAGGTCTAGCCTTCAAGAACTTAGAGAGAAAAATAAGCAATTATAATGTAAATATGCCTTATCAATGTTCTCATATGGAAAAATAAAGATTTTTCATGAAAGCCCAGTGTAAGGGCATCTACTTAGACTGGGCGTGGGGCAGTGTCCAGGATGTCCAGGATTGCTCTACACACACAGAAAAACAACATTTTTTTAACCTTGAGAGAGAAGAGCACAAGCATGGAAGGGGCAGAGACAGAGGGAGGGAGAGAATCTCAAGCAGGCTTCTTGCCTGGTGCAGAGACCAAAGCAGGGTTCGATCTCACGACTGTGAGATCATGACCTGAGCTAAAGTCAAGAGTTAGCCACTTAACCAACTGAGCCACCCAGGTGCCATCACACGAAAACAACCTTAAAATAAAAGTGGTTAATTACAATTTAGCCATGTGCTGTGTAATAAGTATATGCCTAATTTCAATGTGTGTTACTTTAGAATTGCTGAAAGAGGTTCAAAATGACTGGAGTAAAGGATGGGGAAACTGAGGTAAGTGAGACATAATAAGCTGGACAAAATAAAGCAAATGAAAAACCTGTTTAACAATTTTGAGACTTTGAAGATAGTCTTCAAAGTAACAATATGCCTTGAAAGTTTTAAAGTTAGATCTATTCACTACCTGTAAGAACCTGCAACACACACACATACACACACACTCACACACACACAACCACACTCACATGCACAAAACAGGCAAGCTAAGGGGAAAACATATAACATAATTTTGGTGAGTCAGATGCTCACAGATTTTTGAATATTGAATGAGAGATTCAAGAAAGAATATTGATAGAAGATGGAACATTAATGGAATAAAATGAAAGGGAAGATACTACAGAAAAACAGCATTGCAAATAAGAGGTGTTTCTTCCTGTTAGCCTTCCATCTCCTTTAGTCTCCTATTTAACTTTTGAGTCCAATATAATCACTGTTTGCTTATGATAATCAAGGTATGTTTTTGTTGGTTGAGATCAAGAATCCAGATTAATATAATTACCCTGTGAGGGTATATCAAATGAGAAGAAAACAGTCCCTGAATAGTTCTGTGGGAAAACCCAATAGATAGGTAATGATAAAGCACTAAGATATTGCACAGAAGAATGGGAATGAGCAGTCTGGGAGGTAGGGCACTGAGAGTTTGTTGACTCAGACATCAAGGAAGGAGATTTGAAAAAGAACAATGTATTTAGCTGTAGGAATGCTTCCTGGAGGTTAAATAAGAATAGGAAGAGGGGCAGCTGGGTTGGCTCTGTCAGTTAAGGTTCCAACTCTTGGTTTCAGCTCAGGTCATGGTCTCTCAGTTCGTGAGTTCAAACCCCATGTCGGGCTCTGTGCTGACAGTGTGAAGCCCACTTGGGATTCTCTCTCTCTCTCCCCCCCTCTATCTACCCCTTGCTCACTGACTCACGTTGTCTCTGTCTCTCTCTTTAATATATATATAATTATAATTATATAATATTATATTATATATTAATATGATAATTTAATATATATGGCATTAGCAGTTGTGGAAAGGCTTCACAAAAAGATTAGGAAGAAGTACTGATTTTTTAAAATAGAGGTCAAGAGAATATTAATGGCTTATATGAAATGTGAGATTGATGAGGACAGAGTCATCTTAGTAGGCTGAGAACTACTTGGAGGGAAGAAATTAGAAATAATTCATATTATAGGAATCCAATTTTTTAAATTTTTTTAGTGTTTTATTTATTTCTGAGAGAGAGAGAGAGAGACAGCGTGAGCAGGGGAGGGTCAGAGAGAGAGGGAAAGACAGAATCTGAAATAGGCTCCAAGCTCTGAGCTAGCTGTCAGCACAGAGCCTGATGCGGGACTCGTACCCACGAACCATGAGATCATGACCTGAGCCGAAGTCGGACGTTTAACCGACTGAGCCACCCAGGCACCCTCGGGAATCCAATTGTTAAATAATATTTATATTTCTATTCATTTTTCTAACAATCTCTGACTCTAATACTACTCCCGAATTATACACATTTAATTTCAACTTTCTGTTTTACATCTCCAAATGAGCATATTCAATAGTGAACACAGCATCCTTCACCCCAAATCTATTTTACCACAATTTCCCTCCACTTGGCTGATGGAAACTGTATCCTAATCTTTGCTTAGAGAAAAAATCTGGGAGACATTCTTTATTCTCCTTTTTCTTTCACTTATAACACTCGATGAATCCATCAATTCTCTTTGTTCTGCCTTCAAAATAATTCCAGAATCTGACCACTTCCTATCTCCTCACTGCTACTACCAGGCTACTGGCAACCATATCTGTAGGTGTATTTGTCCAAAGCCTTCTTTTGGCTTCTCTTATTCTACTGTAAAATAAAATGCTCAGCTTCATCTTTCACAAATGCAATCAGATCATGAAGCTTCTTTACTCAAAACATTTCAAGAGCTCCTATTTCATTCAATATAAAACCTAAAGACCTCACCAGATTCACAAAGACCTACACTAGCTTATTCTGCATTTTCCTTGCTTATTTTTTTTTTCTGGTCTCATGAACATTTTGGACTCCTTGTTGTGCTCTAATCAAAAATCATGCTCAGCCTTCGTGCAAGTGGGTCTCTCTGCCTAGAATGTTCTCCCCAGAGATTATCAACACAACTGAACCTCTTATCACCTTAAAATATTTATTCAAATATGGCATTTTTACAATGACTATTGTGATTCCTTGTGGCAAATCTCAACTTCCCTTCAAAAATACACAATTCTGTATCCCCTCTTGCAATTGCTACCATCAAATACACTATGTAATTATTTACTCTATTTACTATCTTTGATTTCCTCTTTAGGTATAAGCTATACATTTTTGTCTGTTTTTAATTTTTATTTAGCTTTTGAGAGAGAGGGAGGGAGATCATGAACAGGGGAGAGACAGAGAGAGACAGACAGACAGAATCTGAAGCAGGCTCCAGGCTCAGAGCTATCAACACAGAGCCCAACATGCGGCTCAAACTCATGAACTGAGAGATAAGGACCTGAGCTGAAGTCTGACGCTTAACCAACTGAGCCACCCAGGTGCTCCTATTTTTGTCTGTTTTTAAATGATGTGTCAAGGTCTTATAGCAGTAACTAAAGCAAAGTAAGTGTTAAAAATTTGTTGTACCAAATTGATTACAAACATATTTTTCAGTAAGTTTGACTCTAAAGGAAAGAGAAAGATCAGAGAGTATATGAAGTGGACACAGAATTGAGAGAATGACTTTTCTGTTTCTGTTTCTTCTGGTTTAATTGAAAGATAGTAAACATGTATAAATTTTGGGAAGGAGTCAGTAAAGCACGGGATAAAGTGACAGAAGAGAAAAAATACATTTTTGATATTTGTTTCCTTTTCTCTTCCCTATCATTGCCATGTTTTTAATCTGTAATCTTACACAAATAAAGTTAAATAATGATAGATTTTCTGCTTAATGCATTTCTTGAAATAATAACTTATGAATAAGTTACAAATTTTAGATATTTTGACTTTTTTCAATCACATCTTTACCATGTATATTCATATAAATATAAAATTGAAATATGATTTATTTATAGTATGAGAGGAGGTTGTCTACAATATCTACCTATACTGTATTGAAAGTGTAATTAATCTCAAAACATAGAGTAGTGGTTATATAGTATGTACCTCCCATGGGAAAAATCAATATAATCAGAATGACTTGTACCAAAAGACAATTTCAAGATACATGTTACAGAGAATTCTGAGCCAAGACAAATGACTTAAAATATATGAGCATGTGTACATTTTTAAGTAAAGTTCAAAATGCCTAACAAATACATACATTTGTCTGTGTGTAATCTCATTATATAATTTTATTTTTTAATCATGTTTAAAGCTATATATGCCCTTATAAGTATAAAATATAGGTTCAATATGATTTTTTATGGAATACTGTCAGGTTTTTTTTAACTGTCAAGTTGGTTTTCATAAAACACCCAGTGTTCATTCCAACAATTGCCCTCCTTCATGCCCATCACCTCTTTTCCCCTCTCTCCCAATCTCCTCAACCCTCAGTTTGTTCTCAGTATTTAAGAGTCTCTTATGGTTTGCCTCCCTCCCTCTCCTTATCTATTTTAAAGCCTCATTTTTAAAAAAAATCTGGCTCTAATGTGTTCTATTGTGAAGATAGTCTTGTTTCTTTCCATCTAACTGAATGTGAGTCACTGGCCTTCTCCAACTGCACTCGTTTTGCTGATGAATAATAAACCTTTCTTATTGTCATAATAAGACTTTTTATTTTCCCCTTTCTCTTTTTCCTTCTGTAACTCATTGCTGAGTCAAAGACATATTCATCTTGAATGCTAAGATTTTCAGTGTCCTCAGAAAGTGTCATATACCCTGCAGCAAGTTCATTCACCTGCAAACGTACATTAGCTTCTTTCAGCAAGTGAAAATAACAGTTATGGGTGCTACAGAAATAAAACTTATACCAGCCTGGTCAACAATATTTAAAGCCACGTCTCATAATTGCTAGTTCTTCCTAAGTTTGGGAGATATCCTTTCTAAAAATTTAGAGTAGTTTTCCACAAGTTCTGTGTGTTGTTTCTGTGGGGTGATAGATTATAAAATCTTTATAAACAGATATTTTTTCTTAAATGTTTTTATTTATTTCTGAGAGAGAAAGAGAGATGGCATGAGCAGGGGAGGGTCAGAGAGAGAGAGGGAGACACAGAGTCTGAAGCAGGCTCCAGGCTCTGAGCTGTCAGCACAGAGCCTAACACGGGGCTCAAAGCCACAAACCGTGAGATCATGACCTGAGCTGAAGTCGGACGCTTAACTGACTGAACCACCCAGGCACCCCTATAAACAGATCTTAATATTCTTATTGTACATACGTTTTTATCATGATCAAATTTAAAATGTTGAAAATTTTATGGTTTAGTTAAACTAACCTGCTTGAGATGATGTTGAAAACTACCAACACAGTGGAATGGGTTTTAGATACAATGCATGCTACGAAACAATTTTCAAGAGTATTTTAAACTTTAATGGTTATAGACTACAAGAAATACTGAATTCAATTAGATTTTTATTCTATGTTTTCCTTTGGACCGATGAGCTTCCCTTAGAGCTCCTTGATCTATTTATTCTTCAATGTCAAAAGAAATTCATTGGTTCATCAATTTAACGAGTAGATATTTATTGAGTTCTTACAGTAATTTCTATCCAGTTCTAGTCCTGGGGGACTCAAATAAGATGTCTCTGCATGAAAGCCTACTTGGGGATAAACAAGTACTTATAATCAGGATGATAAGTCTAATAAATAGGACCATGAACAAATTGTAGAAGGGCCACTTCTAGGGCTGCCACCGTTGGGTCTGCATAATAGGAAGCTACTGGGAAGCACACAAATTCAAATTAACCTTAGAAGAGGGATGGGAACTGGAGAAGTGGGCTAAGAAAATCTGGGTATAGTTACCAACTACAAAGCACCATGTATGTGTAAGAAGCCTGTCTCTCTAGTCAGGCTTTCAAGTTTCCAGTGTCGTGAAAAAGGTTTCAGAAAGCAAGTAAGAGAAAAGTGTACCATCTGCACCTTCACTGCTTATTCTGCAGCTCTAGAAGACCAAGTAATGGCATATTCTATTCTCTCATCTGAATCTTTACAGCACAGTCCTCCACCCCAGCCCCATCACCAATAGCTGCACCCATGTTTGGATGAAAAGGGACAGAGAACTTCCTGTTAAAAAGGAAAAACCCAGCCAGGGAGCACCCTGGCTCAGTCATGTCTGGTAAGGCTGCCTAGACTCAACCCCAGAGGTGGTGATATAATGAAAGACCTGACACCAATCATTTATTTTAAGATATGATAAGCACAATTAATAATAAGGCTTTTACGTGATGGTAATAAATAACAGTAGAGAAGAAGAGATACAAAGATGATTGACTAGCACGTATATTTCTTCTCTAACTTGTCTTCATATTCTGAAATGTTCATGTGACATTAATATTTTAATAATACTCATTTTTATCAAGTATATTGAAAAGTATATACATAGTATAACATTGCAAAATGATAAAAATAGGTTTGGAATTTTAGAAAGCATTTGGAGAATAAAAATAGCAATTAAGTTATAATATTAAAGGAACACAAGTATTTTGTCCATGTTGATGGATTTGGCTAAATAAAAAATATGTTTCTTGCTCATTTATAAATTTTCATTTAATTAGCAACTTTTTTCAACTTTTTAATTTTCATAATGTTTACATGTTATGTAAATGTTAATATTTAATATGTATAAATATAATATTTTATAAATATAAATACCTTTATTCTCCTAATACCTTTTCAACAAGGCTATTAATATGTTAGATTTAACACCTTCCAGCCTCAGAAAATATATTCAACTGCACTAATGTGAACATGTGTTGAAAGCTCAAATATAGACTTATGGATTGGTAGAGGTTGGCTAGTCTTCTTTTAAAGATAGCATTTTAAAATTATTTTTCAAAAACTATTACCTGTGATATATACTCAAATATTCGAGTTTTGTTAGTATTTCTTTGAATGTACAATGTGAGTTCATTACTTATTTTAAAGTTTGTGGGGCACCTGGGTGGCTTAGTCGATTTAGTGTGCAACATCAGCTCAGGTCACAACCTCCCTGCTTGTGAGTTCGAACCTCGCGCTGGGCTCTGTGCTGACAACTCAGTGCCTAGAGCCTGCTTTGGATTCTCTGTGTGTGTGTGTGTGTGTCTCTCTCTCTCTCTGTCCCTCCTCCCCTCAATCTCTGGCTCAAAAACATAAACATTAACAAAAATTAAAGTTGGTGATGAAGATTATAGATTAGTTTTCCATTTAAAGTATGAACCAGATGTTAGGGGCGCCTGGGTGGCTCAGTCGGTTAAGGGTCCGACTTCGGCTCAGGTTATGATCTCGAGGTTTGTGGGTTCAAGCCCCATGTCAGGCTCTGTACTGACAGCTCAGAGTCTGGAGCCTGCTTCGGATTCTGTGTCTCCCTCTCTCTCTGACCCTCCCCTGCTCACGCTGTCTCTCTCTCTCTCTCTCAGAAATAAATAAAACATTAAAAAAATATTTAAAAATAAAATAAAGGTTGAACCAGATGTTAAACTTCTTTTTGTTATTGTTACTGTTTTTAATGAGTCCTTTCCCAGATACACATGCTGTAAATAGTTTGCCATAGTCTGTAGATCACTTGTGTGTCTTATTAGTGTCTTTTTTACTTAAAATTTTATTGAGATAATTGTAGAACCACATGCCACTGTAATAAATAATACAGTGAGATACTATTAAAATCTTTACTCAGTTTCCCTAATAGTGAAATCTTGCAAATTTTAGTTCATTTGAAAACAACCAGGCTGTTCACACTGATACAGACAAGATACATTTCCATCACTACATAGATCTCTCATTCTTTTTAAAGTAATATGTATGGAATGTATTGTGTTTTCTTTTTTTTCCTACTACCTTCACCCATTTATCCCACTCTTTACACCCTATTTCTTGCAACCACCATTCTGTTCTCTATAGGTTTGTGTGTGTGTGTGAGTGTGTTTGAGTGTGTGTGTGTGTGTGTGTATTCCACATTATAAGAGAGATCATATGGTCTTTCTCAGTCTGACTTATATTACCTAGCTTAACGTCTTTGAAGTCCATCCATATTGTCACAAATAGCAAGATTTAATTCTTTTTATGGCTAGATATTCCATTAAGTATATATACCAGAATTTCTTTATCCATTTATCCATCAATGAACACCTACATAGTTTCTATATCTTGACTATTGTAAAAAATGCTGCTGTGAACATGGGTGACACATGTCTTTTCAAGTTAGTATTTTCAGTTTCTCC
The DNA here is from genome assembly GCF_008692635.1 of Crocuta crocuta. Classification (NCBI taxonomy): domain Eukaryota; kingdom Metazoa; phylum Chordata; class Mammalia; order Carnivora; family Hyaenidae; genus Crocuta; species Crocuta crocuta. Next base: position 182,940 of record NW_027531885.1, read on the forward strand.
AGATAAGTGCTCAGATTCAGAACTGCTGGATCATATGGTAGTATATTTTCAATGTTTTGAGGGATACCCTTACTGTTTTCTATAGTGGCTGCTCCAATTTATATTTCTAGCAACAGTACACAAGAGTTTCCTTTTATCCACATCCTTTCCAAGACTTATTATTTCTGTCTTTAATAGCCATTATAACAGGTGTGAAGTATTCAAGATAGTTTTAATCAGTATTTCCATGACAATCAAGGATATTGAGCATTTTTGCATGTATGTGTTGGCTATTTGTATGTCTTCTTTGGAAAAATGTCTATTCAGAACTTCTGCCCATTTAAAAAAATTTAATAGCTTGCTTTTTGTTATTCAGCCATATAATTTCTTTATATCTCTTGGATATTATTCCTTTATCAGATTATGATTTTGAAATATCTTCTCTCATTCAGTTGGTTGTCTTTTCATTCTGTTGATGATTTGTTGTGCAGAAGCTTTTTCATTTATCTAGTCCCAATTGTTTATTTTTATGTTGCTTTTTTTTAAAAAAAAGTTTGTATTCAAAATCTAGTAAGTTAACATACAGTGTAATATTAGTTTCAGGTATACAATACAGTGATTTGATACCACCATACAATATGCAGGGCTCATCAAAGCAGTGCATTCCTTAATCCCCATCAACTATTTAACCCATCATCCATCAACCTCCCCTCTGGTAATTATGTTTGTCTTCTATAGTTAACAGTCTATTTCTTGGATTGCCATTCTCTCTCTCTCTTTCTTCCTCTCTCTCTTTTGCTTGTTTGTTTTGTTTCTTAAATTCCACATATGAGTGAAATCATATGGTATTTGCTTTTATCTGAGTTATTTATTTCATTTAGCATAATACTCTCTAGCTCCATCCATGTCACTGCAAATGGAAAGATTTCATTCTTTTTGATGTCTAATATTCCATTACACACACACACACACACACACACACACACACACACTTCTTTTCCATTCATCAGTCAGTGGACATTTGGGCTGTGTCCATAGTTTAACTATTGTAGATAGTGCTGCTATAAGCCCTGAAACCTTTTGAATTAGTATTTTTGTAGCCTTTGGGTAAACACTGAGCAGTGAAATTGTTGGATCATAGGGTAATTCTGTTTTTAGCTTCTTGGGGAACCTCCATACTGTTGCCTATAATGCTATGCCTGTTTCCATTTCCACCAACAGTGTAGGGGGCTCTCCTCTACCCACAATCTCAACAAAACTGATGTTTGTTATGTTGTTAATTTTAGTCATTTTGACAGGTGTAAGGTGGTATCTTATTGTAGTTTTGATTTGTATTTCCCTGATGATGAGTGATGTTGAACATCTTTTCATGTATCTGTTAGCCGTCTCTACTTTCATCTTCTTTGGAAAAATGTCTATTCATGTCTTCTCATTTTTTAATCAGATTATTTGTTTTTGTAGTTTTTTTGCTATTGAGTTTCATAAGTTTTTATATATTTTGGATACTAATCCTCTATCTGATATGTCATTGCAAATAACTTCTCTCATTCTATAGGTTGCCTTTTAGTTTTGTTTGTTTTCTTCATTGTGAAGAAGCTTTTGTTTCCCTTGCTTCAAGAAACATGTCTAGTAAAAAGCTCCTATGGTCAATGTCAAAGAGGTTACTGCCTGTGTTCTCCTCTAGGATTTATGATTTTAGGTCTCACATTAAGTCTTTAGTTTATTTTAAATTTATTTTTGTTTATGGTATAAGAAAGTGATCCAGTTTCATTCTTTTGCATGTAGCTGTTCAGTTTTTCCAGCACCATTTGCTGAGAAGACAAATATTCTTTCCTGCTTTCTCAAAGACTATATAATTGTGAGTTCATTTCTGGCTTTTCTATCCAGTTCCATTGATCTCTGTGTCTATTTCTGTGCCAGTACCATACTGTTTTGATTACTACACCTTTGTAATATAAATTGAAGTCCAGAATTATGATGACTCCAGCTTTTCTTTTCTTTCTTTCTTTTCTTTTATTTTTTTAAATGTTTATTTCTCAGAGGCAGAGAGAGACAGAGCATGAATGGGGGAGAGGCAGAGAAGAGGGAGACACATAATCCAAAGCAGGTTCCAGACTCTGAGCTGTCAGCACAGAGCCTGGCACCGGGCTCAAGTTCATAAGCTGAGAGATCATGACCTGAGCTGAAGTTGGACACCTAACCGACTGAGCCACCCAGGCACCCCTCTAGTTTGCTTTTCTTTTTCAAAATAGTTTTAGTAATTTGAGGTCTTTTATGGTTCTGTACAAATTTTATGGTAATGAGTATTTATTTTTTGTTCTATTTGAACATTTAATAGAAGCAAAGTGACTATGGATATATTTCATAATTTGATACCAACGAACCATTTACAGCGTTGTTTATGAATTCTTCAGATCACTAGAAGAAATGTTGAGATCAAGAAGCACATTTTTTGTTTACAATTATAAAGTACTTACTTCATTTGAAAGTTCTTATTAAATAATATTATTCAACCAATATTGATAAAATTGTGTATTTTAAGATTTATCTGGTGGTAAGTTAATGTATTTTTATTTATTTTTTAAAATGCTTATTATTTATTTTTGAAAGACACAGAGAGAGAGAGAATGAGGGCAGGGAGGGGCAGAGAGAGAGGGAGACAAAGAATCCCAAGGAGGATCTGTGCTGTTAGTACAGAGACCAATGCAGAACTCAAACCCATGAAGCCCTGAGATCATGACCTGAGCTCAAATCAAGAGTTAGACCCTTAACCAACTGAGCCACCCAGGTGCCCCGATATTTTTATTTTTTTAATGCCTATTTATTTATTGGGGGGAAGGGGCTAGAGAGTACAAGTGGCGGAAGGGCAGAGGGAGAGGGAGAGAAAATCCTAAGCAGGCTCTTTGCTCTCAGCTCAGAGCTGAAAGCAGGGCTCAATCTCATGAACCATGACGTCAAGACTTGAGCTGAAATTGAGAGTTGGACACTTGGAGTGCCTGGGTAGCTCAGTCAGTTGAGAGTTCAACTCCAGCTCAGGTCATGATCTTGCACTTCCTGGGTTCAAGCCCTGTGTTGGGCTCTGTGCTGACCCCTCAGAGCCTGGAGACTGCTTCAGATTCTGTGTCTCCTCTCTTTCTGCCCCTCCCCGACTTGCACTTCATTGCCTCTCTCTCTCAAAAATAAATAAACATTAAATAACAAAAAAAGAGAGTTGGACACTTAGCCGACTGAGCCACCAAGGCTCCCCAACATATTTTTAAATGGTAGTATATATGTATATAACATTGTATTTTTGAAAATTTATAAAGTTGTTTATACCTTAGACAACATTTCAAAAAATGTAAAATCAGTAATCTCTGATATTATGTGTTAATAATAGCATATATAATATCTAATTATATTATGTGGCACCCAAAGTTTCTCTATATGTCTATAAATTATATATTGCCTATGATGTATGTACTATATATGAGAGAGTCAGGGTTCATTTTAATATGAATCAAAATAAAACTTTTATAAAGGAAACATGCATACGAAGTAACTACACTACAATGAAATTAAATAATACATGTATATAACCACTGAAAGAAATATAGTATATGAAGATGTTTTTAAATGCCTGTTTTCACTAATGTTTTACAAAATAGCTTTTGAATACTATTTAAACTTAATTTAGTTCCATAGACTAGACTTTGTCTGTCTTGAGCATATTGCTGTCATTTTTCATGGGGTATAATTTGCAGATACACTTCAATAAAAATGATTTAATAATTGTTAAATGTACATTATGCAATGTTCATTTAAAGACAAGCTTTTACTGTACTCATCTTGGTTTTCAAACAAAATTTTATTTCACAGCACATTAATTTCTATTATGTATTTTTGCACTTTGTCATTAACACACTTTCATTATTTCAATAAACAAAACTAAATATGGTATTAGTTGTTTGGCTCCATGCTCCAGTAATTTCATCAAACAGCTGGAAGGCAAATAAATGAATGTAGTAAACTATTGTTTTAATTATATTTATTGAATCCAGTGTATTTAAATACATACTTATTTTTGAACAATAGTGTACTTATATCTATAAATTGATTAATGACTTGTAATCCTGATCGTGCAATAGTAGAATCTACACCTGGCTAAGTAATGTATTTTCTTGCAAATTACTTAAAGTACAGATGCCAAGCTCTTTGCATTCTCCATTTAATAAGAGAAGTGGTTTGCCAAGAAGTCCTTTAGTTTCCAGCTATTCTTCATACTGGTACAGCTGTTGGAAATGTAACTAACCATTTCCAGCTAGCTGCATCACAAAATTCAATCTCTAAATACTCACAAAAAACACACATTAAGCCTCCTAACTTATTCAGGAATGACCATGTCTTTTTCATTATGCCTTTTTAAATGAAATATAATTGATACATACAGATTAGTTTAAAGCGTACAGCATAATGAGTTGATGTGTATATCTTGTGAAATGATTACTACAGTAAGTTAGTTAACACCCATCACCTCACATACTACAATTTTTTATGTGTGATGAGAACTTTGTTATTGTCATAGCAACTTTTAAGTATACAATGTAGTTTAGTTATAGTTACCAAACTGTACATTATATCAGCAAGACTTATTTAGCTGATAAATGCAAGTTTGTACTTTTTGACCAAATATCCATCCCCATATCTTTCACCCCTACACTCCTGGTAACCACCATTCTAGTCTTCATTTCTACAAGTTTGACTTTTTCCTTTTCCACATATAAGGAAAAGGACACCATACAGTATTTGGCTTTCTGACTTATTTCACTTAGCACGATGGTTTAAAGTTCCATTCATGTTGTTGCAAAGGGTGGAATGTCCATAATTTCTCAGGACAGAATAATTTTCTATTGCATGTGCGTATATACATAACTTATTTTTTTTTTTAATTTTTTTTTAATGTTTTTATTTATTTCTAGGAGAGAGTGAGAGAGACAGCGTGAGCAGGGGAGGACCAGAGAGAGAGGGAGTCACAGACTGAAACAGGCTCCAGGCTCTGAGCTGGCAGTCAGCACAGAGCCCGACGCGGGGCTCGAACCCACGAACCGCGAGATCATGACCCAAGCGAAAGTCGGACGCTTAACCGACTAAGCCACCTAGGCGCCCCTACATAACTTATTTTTTATCCATTCACACACTGATGAACATTTGTTTCCATACCTTCACTACTGTGAACAATGCTGCAATGAGCATGGGATGTAAATAACTTTTCAATATCCTGTTTTCATTTCCTTTGGATATATACACAGAAATAGGATTTCTGGGTCATATGGAGGTTCTATTTTCAATTTGTTGAGGAATCTCCATACTGTTTTTCATACCAGCTGCATCAATTTATATCCCCACCAACAATGTATAAGGGTTTTCTTTTTCTTTTTTTTTTCTTTTTTTTTTCTATAACCTTGCTAACACTAGTTATCTCTTATCTTTTCGATGATAACCACTCTAATAGGTGTGAGGTGATATCTTCATTGTAGTATTAGTTTACATTTCTCTGATGACTAGTGACAGAACACTTTTTCATTTATCTGTTGGCTATGTGTATGTCTTATTTGGGAAAATGTCTATTCTGTTCTTCTACCTAGTTTATAAAATCAGATTGCCTTTAAACATTTATTTTTCTTTCCATTGAGTTGTATGCTTTCTTTCTATAGTTTTGGATATTAAGCCCTTGACAGATACATGATCTACAAATATTTTCTCCCATTTTATTGGCTACCTTTTCACTTTATTGATGGTCTTGTTTGCTGTACAACCTCCATGGGTTTCTAATTCTTTCTCACTTCTGTTCTGTTCTCATGCCAATCCCTACAAATTTTGTTCTTTGATGGGATGTTAAATGACTTTGTTTTGAGTAATACTTTCAATGTCCTTAATGTTTCCCCACAGTCTTAAGAACAACAATAAATTCACTACAATAATTGAATACTCACTAAGAAGAAGTTGGACCATAGAGGAAAAAAAGATTTAATATAGATTTTAATTTAGATAAGATTTTGATAATTTTCTCAAGTCTGGGTTACATGACTATCATTGGGGAGGAAATGAATCCCTCATTAATTTCCAAGGAGATAAACAAACATCACAGATATTGAAATGCTTTCAAAAATTATATGCTATAATTTTTAATAATACCACAGATGAAGAATGTATTAAATTTGTGATCACAGAAATACAATGAGACCAAAACAAATGAAAATGATTTCACAAATTTGAATGTTAAATTTACAAATATCAGAATAGACAATAGAGGCTGCAATAAAATAAATTATATAATTTTAAGTGTATGAGAGGTAAAGTAAGGAAAAGAAAAAAAAATGCTCTATTACTTAAAATCTTCAGCCAAGAAATCAGATAAAGAAGTGCATTTTTCTTTTTCTCCTTTCGTTCCTTTTATTTTCCTTTTGTTCCTTTCTCTCTTCCTATCTATATTTTTTCACTCACTTTCTTTTTATAGCTCTTTAAAGTTTCTTCCTTCTCTTACTCAAATTGGTTCATTTTGAAAAAAATTATAAACTTTTAAAGTTTAGCATCACTTGAAGTTCAAAACTTCTCAGAATTCTCCCCATCCTGTAGTTTTTTTAAGATATCTTCTATGTATGTTATAAATTTTCCTTCTCTGTTTCATCTTCCATATTCTAAATATACTAAAATATAAGTTGAGAACTATCTTACAAAAATATAAATGTACTAAATGTAAAAAGTTCAATGATATTTTATACTATTTGTAGAATGTTTAAAGGAATAAAATATGTTAAAGAAAAAATGTAACACCTACACTAGTATTTTATAGGGGAATATTTAAATATGTGTTTGCTTACAACTGTATTCTAGTGTAGTTATATATAGATATTAGACCAAAGGATGGTGAGTTTACAGGTCTTCCAGAATTGATTTATCTAATAAAGCTAATATACTTGCAGTTCAAGGACAGATACAAAACTTAAACTACCCAATTTTGAGTTAGAGGACAACTAGACAAATTTATGTATAAACTGTTTTAAATATGTATAATTCTCAAAATTATCATGTCAGCAAAATTCAAAATAGTATTTAGGGATACCAAAAATAGTAATTATCTTTTCCTTGTCAGAAAAGATTGTGAAAGCCATTAAAAAATGTTTTTTAGAACAGAATTAACTTGGGGCGCCTGGGTGGCTTAGTTAAGTGTCCGACTTTCGCTTAGGTCATGATCTCGCGGTTCGTGGGTTCGAGCCCCGCGTCGGGCTCTGTGCTGACTGCCGGCTCAGAGCCTGGAGCCTGTTTCAGTCTGTGACTCCCTCTCTCTCTGACCCTCCCCTGCTCACGCTGTCTCTCTCTCTCTTTCCTAGAAATAAATAAAACATTAAAAAAAAACAAAAAGAACAGAATTAACTCTGTAGGACACAGGATGATAATAGCAGAAATCTGTAACAATGGATACAACTACTTAAACTAACACCACTCTACTTATTATAGACAAGAAATTGGTGGGAATGGTATGTTTATATAAAAAATTACAAATATAGTAGACAATATTTCATTTTTTATTTTACTTTTTAATGTTTTATTTACTTCTGAGAGAGAGAGAGAGAAACAGCGTGAGCAGGGGAGGGCCAGAGAGAAAGGGAGATACAGAATCTGAAACAGGCTCCAGGCTCTAAACTGGTTGTCAGCACAGAGCCTGATGCGGGGCTTGAACCCACGAATCATGAGATCATGACCTGTGCCAAAGTCGGGCGCTTAACCGGCTGAGCCACCCAGGTGCCCCGACAATATTTTAAATATGTGATTAGAGTCACTGTAATGTGTTTCACTAAGACAAACTGATATGTATGTCTAATTTGGCTGTTACTTAATTTTCTCAGTGTGACTTTGATGCATATTCCTTTTTTAGGACACTTAAAGCTGGAAAACAGAAGTCTAACTAAAAACAAAACTAAATCACAAAGAAAATATTTTATTTTTTAGGTCGTATAGGAGAAACATTCAAAGGTATAAAGAACATCAAATTAAGTTGTTCCTGCTCCTTTCCCTTTCAGTATAGAACAGGCTTCTCTCCCCAGAGATCAATCTCCTTAGAAGATGAATCTCCTTAGAAGCCTACCACATACCTCTTACTATCTCACTAAATGAACTGGCATATCTGCTCACTTGTATAAATCAATTATGAGTAAAGTTAGTAAAATTACTGTTATATTATTTAGAATACCCTGAAGTGGAGGTTTATGGACTAGTAAGAAAAAGGAAAAGGACACATGAACAAAAGTTGTTTGTTTAGGAAGACCGATGGGCGGAGTGCATGCTGGTTAGAGAAATAAAAATGTCTCACATTTCCTAAAACAGAACTTAGATGATATTGTTCTAATGTCCTAAAGACTTCCAAGTCTACTTGTTGCCTAAACATAATAAAGTCTGGATTGTTAATTTGATGTTCTATTACTGTTATAACAAATCACTACACATTTAGTGTCTTAAAACAATAAAATTTATCATCCATGGCTCCGTGTCAGCAGTCCAGTATGAGTCTCACTGGATGAAAGCCTTCTGGAAGGCTATAGATTTGAGGTCTGTGCATGCAATATACACTCTCCTAATCTAGCCTCAGGTGTTTCCAGCCCCTGTCTGGGAATAGGTGCCCCCACATTGATTTGGGTGAGTGGGGGGAGTTTAGGTATTAAGGAAGATTGGGGTTTGTTTGATAAGTGGTATGAGTCAGACTCCTTGAGGACAATTCTGTGATGGGAGGTCTCCAGTACCTGTCTATGCAGGTAGTTTCCATACCAAGCTACCTCTGTTGTCCCCATAGAACTACAGAGAGCCTGTGAGTGCAGGCTTCTTCCGGGAAGGGTGGTGGTTACAGCAGCACCTTGGGCTTGATTCTGCCATTCTCCAAGGTGCCTCCGAAGTTCAGCCCCTTCCATCTTCTCCCGACCCCTCCCACATAGCGCACCCTGAAGGCTCCAACTGCACCCCCTTGGCTTTCCAGGGAAATCCCACATTCTACTCTGCCAGTACAAACTTGAGTGAAGGGGACAGCTCCCCCATCAAAAGGTAATTTGTTTTTTAGTTCTTTTATAATTTAATTTGGAAGAGCAGATAAGGATTATATCCATTTCATTTGCCTTTTTTTTTAGTAAAAGTTCTTAGTATTATCTAAATGTATATTATTTTAAAAACGTATTAAAAAGCCAAGATCTTAAATGCACAAATGCTTCTACATTTGAAATTAAAATTCAAAGAATTATCCCCCCCCTCATTTTTCTCCCAACTGATACAATAAAAAGAGTTGATATATAAAACAAATGAAATTAAATCAAATATAAGGAATAATAGTAAATCTCTTTTATATTTGTAATTCTTTGACATCTGCCCAGAGTATTCTTCCTGTTTAATAATAGATGGAAATGTTTTGTAACATATTTAGAAGAGAAACTGCTCTCATTTGACTAAAAACAAGAGATGTGAGCCTATTGCTTTCTTCTATGGACTGATTTATCTGCAGGAAGTAATGTGATGTACTTATTAACTATTTTTTATACCTTTTTATTACCTCACCAGTTTGAAAATAAGATTATTCTTTTCTTCCTCTTGTGTAATAAGACACACCATCTGCTTTTCCATCATATGCAATCTAGATTTCTAACTACCAAGCTTTATTCTTACTCAGGCTCTTTCCTACAGTGTAATTAAAGACTATTTTTACACAGTTGGGGTTAAGCTTAAAGCCTCTGACTCTCCAATACCAACCAGAATACCAATACCAGAATAAATTCATAAACTCTAAACCCATTGCACCATGACAATTATGAAACCCTATCTCCAGATTTATCTCCCATTCATGTTTCTTTCTTTCTTTTTTTTTTTTTTTACAAAGAGTTTATTGTCAAATTAGTTTCCACATAACACTCAGTGCTTATCCCCACAAGTGCCCTCCTCCATGCCCATCCCTCCTCCCCTCCACATCCATCAGTCCTCAGTTTTTGTCAGCATTCAAGAGTCTCTCATGGTTTGCCTCTCTCCCTTTCCCTCACCATTTCCCCCCTTCTTCTCCCCCTTGTTCCTCCGTCAAGTTCCTCCTAATCCTCCTATACGTGCAAACATATGGTATTTGTCTTTCTCTGCCTGACTTATTTCGCTCAGCATAACACCCTCAAGGTCCATCCATGTTGCTACACACGGCCAGATTTCATTGTTTCTCATTGCCATGTAGTATTCCATGGTATAGATAAACCACATCTTCTGAATGGATCCCATTCATGTTTCTAAACTCCAACCATAAATAGCTGTTCCCCTCTCCTTAATTACTTGGAATATTTCAAAATTGTTTGTCTTTCTTCATAATATTTACTCCTCCCTAAGATGTTTTTCTCCAGTTTTCTACATGAAAACTTACAAAATAATTATACATTTTTCTTTAATACAGTGTTGACACTAATTTCACATCATTCACGGAGGCATAGAATAATAGGAAAATGATAGGTGGGCCTCCATTGTCATCTGACTTTGTTTTTAAAACACATCCTTCCAGTCTGTAGCTATATGGCTTTGGTCAAATTATGCTACTTACTCTAGGAACCATTTCTTTTCATCCATTATAAATGAAAATGGAAACACATTACAAAGAGCTGTTATACATGTTCCTAAGTAAGGTAATAAACACTTGGCTCAAGGTTTGACTTATAATAAAGAAATATTGATACTGATAACAAAAGAAATACATTTTTCTGTTCTTGGTAGGAATGATTTTGAGAGTCAAAAGAGATAATACTCTGGACATCCTCCCAAAGAAGATACCTATAAGGTTAGTTGTTTTCCTGCCTCAACATTACTATATAGAAATGCACATTTGTTTCTTGTTTTTGGGTTTTTTGTTTTTGTTTTTGTTTTTGCTTTTTTTCTACAGCTCACTGTTCAAAATGCAGCTAGGGTGTTGTGTTGCATCCACATTCCTCTTCCTATGCTTGACGTCCTCAACAAGAGCAACACTACTGTTCCTCCTGTTTCAATCCCATGCCTCACCTGATATGATATAACAAATGTATTGCATTGTAAATGAAGCCATAAACCACATACTCTATAAAATTATGAGGTAAAGTAAGAGAGGGGAAAATAAACAGTTAGAGGTGATGAAAAAGAAGGGATGATGATGATGATGATGATGATATTATGAAAGAGAAACAGAAAGAGGGTGAGAGAGCACTAGAGAGGAGGGGGAAAGAAAAAGAAGCAAGGGTTAAAGTATGGGAAGCTGCTTGAGATTTTTGTTCCATACTGCTCATGAGTTCATAATGAAAATGTACTGTTTTCTTCCTCCATTCTCACTCTACCCATTCAAATTCCCTCTAAATCTCTGATGTTAAGGTATTATTAGTCTTCCCAGTGAAATAATCCCCTTTTTCTTAAATAGTCTGAACCTTGGTGTGCCTGCCTTTATAGGATTGCAATAATTTTACCACGGTTTGCTTCATCCGAGGACTACTTTGGGTTCACACATATTCCTTACCTCCACAACTGAGGCAAAATTATTTTACTTTAATATTTATGCTAATGTCATAAGTAAATATGCATGTATTATTTATTTTCTGCTGGCCACTTTTCAAAGAGTTTGCAAATTTAACTATTGAGAGCCCCACTTTATCAAGAAAACTATGACATATATCTTAAGCAACTTTGCCAATAGATTACTTACCTGAAATTTGAATGTATGTGGTTTGGCCCCAGAGTTCATATTCTTACACTTGTTCTACTTGGTCACCTGGAAATTGATCACCCTGGGCAACATTTTAACTCTTTTTTGCTTACTGGCAAAAGGAACAGGTCTAAACGAACAATTCATTGCATCACCATCTGGAAACATTCCTTCGAGTGAATAGGAAGATTTCTCAGGAAGCAGATCTCAAAGTAACAGGGAGGGAAAACAGGCTATTTTGCAACAAAGCAACTTTTACACATTGCCTTTGGATCTTTGTATGCTGACCAAGGATGAGATTGTATTGTATACATGCAACTCATTTAGAAGATACATCATAAAGACCCTAATTCCAATATGCCAGTGGTGGAGCCAGTTAATATATGAAATGTCTTCAATAACCCATTCCATTATTCTACTGGGCTAACTGCTTAGAAGAGTGTTGGAAGATATATCATTATTTATGTACGAGGTATATGTGTCAATGTAATTGAAACCCATGGGATGCTACCTTTTTTAATCTTTTTACTTTTAAATGAATTCTTTGTGTAGAAATGGAATTAAATAGCATACACTTAGTGCTGATATAAAATATGGTAAGAACTTTTTTTTCATGGTCTCCAAATACATTTTCTAGGGAAAGAAAACCAACGTTCAGAATCCTTGTCAGCCCAAAGAAGGCAAATTTCTGTCCCTCGCTAGGATAAACACAGTTCACCTTTGTCCTGGGAGAGTGATTCTCCTATTGTTGGGTACCACACTGGGAGTCAGTGCTGGTTTCCACTGCTGGCAGGTTGAGTACTTTTCTGTATCAGATTATTTGTGTCCACTAATAAAAAAACATGCATGTTTTTGAATTTGTGATAAACCTCATCATTGCCTTTATGGCTACATTGTTTCAGAGATGTTCAGCAAGCACTTGAATGACTTATTGGTACCCCTTAACTATGTCATATTGTTTACTTGATGATGGAGCCCCTTACCAGTCGAGGGTGTCCTCAGTGAACATGAGATGGGACACAAACTATCTCAGATGCCCATCCCATTCTGAGAGTCCATCCTTATATTTTTCTCTCAGAATCACTCTTGTTCCCTGATAAATTGGTGACTGAAAGAAACATTCCAGCAAGCTTTTAACCTATTCCTTGTCTTTCTCAGAAACAAACAAAACAAAACAAAACAACAACAAAAAACCAGTATCCTGGTAAACATATTCAGAGTATTTCCTAATAGAAGGGTAGTAGGATGTCCTTATCTGTTCAATGCATTTGGGAGACTGTGCCTAGTCTGTGTGGGAAATTATTCGTAGATAAACCTAAATTTGATAGATTTGGGAGAACATTACTGACTGAAGAATATCAGGTAAGATTTGTAATAACGAGATAAAAATTGAAATTATACCTCTGCATAAATGCTCTTCCTTTTTAAGCTATGTTTCACATGCACTGCTGAAACCTTATGTGTGATTTCAAACTAACAGAATCAATATTTTTTTGAGCTTCTAAAAAAATGCTTGGTTTGTTTAGTGCTCTTGGCTGTATCCTTTGAATTATTAGTAAAGAAAATATTATTATAATTTAAAAGAAAATATGTCATTCTTTCCCTCTCTATAACCATAACAATATTACAAATTACACCAGAGTTCTAACAAGTCAGAAATGAAGTATATCAGTAGTAGATACAGTGTTGGTACTTTAAAAGTTGTGATGAGGGCCATGGCATATGAGAGTGTCTGTGTGTGAGTGTGTGTGTGAAGAAATAAGTGATAGAGGAATTTTTAACACATCCTTGATAGAATAAGAATGGAAAATATAGATTTCACGGAAACCAATAGCTAGATATCTGACTTATTATCTAGTTCCACTCTGCTCTTTTTACAGATGATAAAGCATAGTCACAGTAACTTGTCTTGCCCCAAGTCACACTGCCAGTTACTTGTTCATATCAGACAAAAATGCCACTATCTCAACTCTCAAGCCACTGCTCATTTTCCTGTATGGCTTTTTAATATAATCTTTCTGAAAGGGGTCATAATGCATACTTATCAACAGGAATGACAGAATGGGAGTGGTGGCAGTAAAACAGTCAATATAGCTTAGAATTCAGATGTTCTTTAGATTTAAAAAAAAATCAAGTAAAGCTGTGTAGTTCCAAAGTATGTGTTGCTTTGCATGCTGTCCTATTTTAAAATTAAAGTGTTGTATGCTTTGTGATTTCCCCTTCCCCCACCACACACACACACACACACAAATGTTAGCAGAAAATGTTTACAGAAAAGAAGATCCAGTAAAAAAAAAAAGAAAGAAAGAAATGGAATAACATTAGTCATTTTTCCTCAAAGTAGACCAAAGACATTCCATCAGAATGTCAAAATATAACCATTGATGTAATGGAGAAAAAATTACCTATTCATAAATATAAACTATTATCTTTTTTTCTTTATTTGTAATTAGAACACACCATAATAGTTTCTTTGTTTTTTAATTTTTTAAAATGTTTTATTTATTTTCGAGACAGAAACAGAGCATGAGAGGGGGAGGGCCAGAGAGACAGGGAGATACAGAATAGAAGCAGGCTCCAGGCTCAAAGCTGTCAGCACAGAGGCCAACTCGGGTGTTGAACTCAGGAACATGAGATCAGGACCTGAGCCGAAGTCGGAGGCTTAACCAACTGAGCCACTCAGGTGCCCCAACGTCTCAAAAGTGTCTATGGGAGAAAAGGTATTAGACTCTATAAACAAAGAGCACCAAAATGTAACGTATTTTTGTTTTAGTTTAGAGCTAATTGCTTTATTAAAATGTATAATTCATTAAGAGATTTTCCCCCCATAGTTCTACATAAGAGGGTTCAGAGTTGTCTGGTTCAGTTTATCTTTTAAATACTTTTTTTAAGGATAAACGTAACATTTCATGAAGGTTTTATCTGTTTTTCTATCTGTGTCTACAGTTAGGTTGCATTATTTAACCAAGGTCTGTGATCCCTCTGTTACTGACTCTGTTGTGGTATGGTGATCAGGGGGTTCTCTTTTTAAGTAATGTAAAGTAATGTAAAAATGCATTTGACATATATTATTAATTATTTAATTAGAACTATTTATGCCAGTGTTTGTTTTTCCCATTCACTACAAATAATTAATAGTTGCATGTCTTGATTTATTATTTCCAGCTGACATCATATTTTCAAAATCCACACGGAAAGACTAATGCATGCTTCAACACAGCTACAGTTGAGAGTAGATATTAAACTGAAATCCACTTCTGGTATATCTGCACCATAAATATTTCATGAAAGCACTTGAAGGAAGATAGGAACGATCCCTCTGTGTCCTGGGCAAGATTGCTCTTCTCAGATAATACCACTACATTCAGTATTTATTGGCTTTTATACAGATCAGCAAGGTTGCCGACAAGATGTTGTTATGCTGACTGAATAACCTCAGCTGTACTTGAATATATAATGAGTGCTTGAGCATATGCGACAACATTCTTCGGAAAACACTATGTTGAGCACATTAAGAGAATTTTGTTTTTAAGGCAAAATGCATACCTCATTTTGCTTCTACTTTTAGGTAATATACAAATAGTGAAAGTAAATCTATGGCTTATATATAAAAAATGAATCTACTAGAATCTGAAGGAGCCCACTTCCTGTATGTATTTATTTCAGGATCTTATACTTTTTATGTAAAACTTAAAATAATTATTTTCATACCCTTAACTTCATTTCATACTTACACTATATTAAACTATATTTATGTTAGAGTTTTAAAAGTACATTTTCATTTTTGGAACAGTGTCAGATTCACCACAAAATTCAGCAAAATGTACAGAGACTTCTCCAGATAAGCCCCATACAGAGACTTCCTTCACACCTCCTGAGCCACCCCAAACTAGTAACATCCCTCACTAGTGTGGTACATTTGCTACAGCTAATGAATCTATCTTGATATGTCACTATCACCCATTAAGATTCACTCGTAGTGTTGTACATTTCATGGGTTTGATTAAAAAATTATACTAGTAATGGGAATTACGGGAATCAAGGGCCACCTAGGTGGCTCAGTTGGTTAAGCATCTGACTCTTGATTTCAGCTCAAGTCATGATCTCTCCATAATGAAATCAAACCCCGCGGTGGGCTCTGTGCTGACATTGTGGAGCCTGTTTCAGTTTCTCTGTCCTTGTCTCTCTGCCCCTCCCCCACTCATGTTCTCATATCTCTCTGTCTCTCTCAAAATAAATAAGAAAAAACTTTAAGAAAAAGAAGCAACATTAAAAAGAAGAAGAAGGAGAAGGAGAAGGAGAAGAGGGGCATGTAGATGGCTCAGTCAGTTAAGCATTCAGCTTCGGCTCAGATCATGATCTCATGGCTTGTGGGTTGGAGGCCCGCACCCAGCTCTGTGCTGACAGCTCAGAGCCTGGAGCCTGCTTCAGATTCTGTGTCTCCCTCTCTCTCTCTGCCCCTCCCTCCGCTCACAGTCTGTCTCTGTCTCTATCAAAAATAAACATTTAAAGAAATTTCTCATATTTCTGATATAAAATAAAGAGCAAATTTTAAATAATTTTTTATCAAACCAATGCCATTTTTGTAACAATTTAACTAGCTTCACTCTGACAAGTTTGTCAAAATATGCTTTTTTTTGTTTTCTTCAAAAAATGGACTAAATATTGGAAAAAATACAGGAAGTCTGATATGTAAAGTGACAATCTACTTGGTAAGAAAAATTTAATGCAGATTTTTATGGCAAAATAGTCATACTCTTTTAGAGTATATTTCAACTCTGAATTATAAGTTGTTTTTTATTATCTCAGTGGTGAGGTTTTCCCCTTAACATTCTTTTATATTCTGAAGATATCACAATTTGAAGAAAATATCCTTGATATATATTATTATGATATAATAAACATAAATACATTATACAATTATAGGTAACTTAATTTGTCCATGCAAACGTTGCGATAGAATGCTTATGACATGCACAAGTTCTTTCAGCTCTAAGGTATTGATCAAAGAAAATTACCTATAAAAGCTCAGTGCAGTTTGGCCTATGAAAGATGAAATTTAGAAAAGAACTTTGAAATACAAAGCAACCTACAAAACACTTAAATTTTAAATCCTCAGTGCAGACAAACATGCTTTAGTACATTGCTAAGAAATCAAAACCAAACCAAAACAAACTAAGGAGCTGTACATTAAGCATAATATTAACAAAAATTTATTCAGTCTGATGAAAGAAACTGTAAAGATTGTGATAGTCGAAAGGGCATTGCCCTCAGTGGATTAAATTTAGTGACAATTCATTAGCAGTTACATAGTTTTAAAGTTGCTGAATGTCAAATGTCTCTAGGCTCTTAAATTGCTTAGTTCATTCAAGGGTAAATGAATCAAATACACAGGAATATCTATGCTCCCTAGATTTTAGTTCTTTGGAATTTATTTTTAAAAGTATTAACTACGTGGTAGCTTAGTTGAATTCATGAAGCAAACACTCATACAATTGCATTTCATGATGTATCTGTGGTATGAGTCTCTAATACATATAAAATTAGGACAAAGATACATGTTTTGTTGAAGCACTTGTTTTTGTTTTTGTTTTTTTACTACTCATTAATAAAATGAATGTATAAATACTCATACTTCAGTTAACTTTCAGATTTGTGTTTTACTTTTGAATTTTATATGCAGTAATTTTGGAAATGGGAATAGATAACCTATTATCTTATCTAAACAAAGAATAATAATAAATAGTGCTTATTGTGCAGTGTACTTTTTTCATCTTCTTTCAATATCACGTAATGATTACACAATAATTTCACAAATGCATTTCCTGGGAAGGGGACTTGTGTCCCTCTGCAGCCCCCATACTCAGCTTCTGAGCAGCACCCTCCCAACCCCCAACTTCTCCACAGCTTTCCTCTCAGCCGCTTCCACATCTGGTATTTCAAGGCAGCTCCAGGAAAGCTCTCTCCTGCATTGCCTACATCTGGTCTACCGAAACCAAACTTTCTTGCCGCCTCCTCCTCAACCCCAACTTTTGTTTCGATTTGAAGCTTGCCCCCAATTCAGCCCTGTGCCCTGCTCTTCTGTCACCTCAGGGAGACTCGGCCTCAGCTCCCTACATATTGCTTATACTACCCAGTGTTCAGTAGCTCTGGTTATCCTGCCACCAGACCTGGTATGAAAGAAGCACCTGCTTGCCCTTCTCCCTAAGACATGAAGAGAACTCAGAATGGATTCCAAAGGAGCTCTCTCTCCTAATTTTTCAGCCAAGGTCGCTTGAAAACCTAATGACTGGTGTTCACCAAGTCAGGCAGAATTTCTTTTACCATTTTGTAGCTTATCCTGCATAGGTATCCTAACTTTCAAAATAGAATATTTAGTTCTATTTAACTGTTCTCAGACTTGGAATTATTGGCAAAATTGTTTACAGTAGACTGACAACACACGTGTAAAATCCTATTGCAAAGTTCTGAGTACATATTTTTTCAAAAATCAATTGATAGTATTGTCACTTAAAAAGAATCCTAAAATGAATGGATTGTACTACATGTATAAAAAACTAATAAACATGTCTTACAAAATGTATATTTTCCAATTACTTTTCCTAACATGAGGATTTTTTAACTTAATTTTTTTTTTAAATATTTATGACCTATATTCAGGCTGAAATATTTAAATACATGTAAAATTTCTTAAAAATAAAAACAGAGGGACTCCTGAATGGTTTGGTCAGTTAAGCATCAACTTTGGCTCAGATCATGATCTTGCAGTTCCTGGGTTCAATCGCTGCATTGGGCTCTGTGCTGACAGCTCAGAGCCTGGAACCTGCCTCAGATTCTGGGTCTCCCTCTCTCTCTGCCCTTCCACCACTCCCTCTCTGTGTCTCTCTCAAAAATAAATACACAATAACAAAAAAATAAAATTTTTTTAAGTTTATTTATTTATTTTGAGAGAGAGAGAGAGTCAACAGAGGAGGGGCAAGAGACATAGGGAGAGAGAGAATCCCATGCAGGTTCCGCACTGTCAGTGCAGAGTCCAATGCAGGACTCAAATTCACAAACCCGGTGAGATCATGACCTAAGCCAAAGACAGTCACTTAACTGACTGAGCCAGCCAAGTGCCCCTTAATCATTTAAAAATCCTTACATCAGTAATCAATATAAACACCATGGCCTATAACATCTAATCATACAATCTAAAGAGCTTCCTGTTTTTAAGTAATTCAAAATGAATTCTAAACTAATAAAGAGATATAACTTAACACTCTGGTGACATTAAATTAAAGTAGCTATATTTAAAATATTTCTTTCTTTATGGGGTATCTGGGTGGATCACTTGGTTAAGCAAGTGACCGGCTGACCAGCTCAGGTCATGATCTCGCAGTTCCTGGGTTGGAGCCCTGCATGGGTTCTGTGCTGACAACTTTGAGCCTGGAGCCTGCTTCAGATTCTGTGTCTCATTCTCTCTGTTCCTCCCACCTTGTGCTCTCTCTTTCTCAAAAATTAATAAACATAAATATATGTATATATTAAAACGTTTCCTTTCAATAGCCCTATATGGGGGAAAGTGATTGCTGCAGGATTTGTAAAAACTATTCTAATTAACAAATGTAACAATTTATTTGAAAAAATAAGTATCAAAAATATTAGCCATGGTAGTGTTAGTTTATTATGAGGCTTCATCGTTTTTATAGTGTTATAATTTACATTGAATGTAAGGAAGTGACATTGTGGCAATAATAGTATTAAAACACACTCTCAAAATACTGGTTTGTAAGAACTGGACTCTGAAGAACTTGAGGATATAATTCAAATTAATCAAAAATTTTTCTATATGTAAATTTGTCCTAATTTTTTCTGTTACTCAAATGTAAAAACTAGAAACTCAGATTAATACTGCTCTGTAAATTCACTTAAATTGTTTTAAATTCTCATTAAAATGTTGGGGCGCCTGGGTGGCTCAGTTGGTTAAAGTCTGACTTTGGCTCAAGTCATGATCTCACGGTTCCTGGGTTTGAGACCTGTGTCAGTCTCTATGCTGACAGCTCAGAGCCTGGAGCCTGTTTCAGATACTGTATCTCCGTCTCTCTCTGCCCCACCCCTACTCACTCTCTCTCTCTTTCTCTTAAAAATAAATAAACATTAAAAGATTTAAAAAATGAATAAAACAAAATTTAGAAAATAAAAGATATAAATAATTAAGGAATTATGAGCATGACTTTACTAACAATTTATTATTATTATTATAACATGTTAAATTTATATTCTTTAAAAATGTTTTTTAAGTTTATTTATTTATTTTGAGAGACAGAAAGAGTGGGCAGGGTAATGGCAGAGGGAGAGAGGGAGAGAAAGAATCACAAGCAGGCTCCATGCTGTCAGTGCAGAATTTAAACCCCATGAAGTGTGAGATCTTGGCCTAAGACAAAACCAAGTCAGACTGAGCCACCCAGATACGTGTATTTTTATATTCTATATTGTTTTTAATATATATGATTATATATACACACTTATTTATATGTGTATATATAAACATTTTTATATTTATTGTTACTTAATTCTTATTAATATCCAAAGAATATAAATATATATTTTTAAAATATTTTATAAACTAATGAAATAATAAATTCAAAATCTAATCAAAGTTATTTTTTTTCTCTTCAAAACATACATGTTAAAATCCTTTTTGATGAAGGATAAAATTTCTTGCTTGCTTGCTTGCTTGCTTGCTTGCTTTCAGAGAAATAGAGTGAGCCTATGGGTGGGGGAGATGGGCAGAGGGAGAAAAAAAGAGTCTCTTCTCTCAGTGCAAAGCCTTACATGGGGCTGTATCCCACTACCCTGTGATCATGACCTGAGTCAAAGTCAAGTCGGATGCTCAACCGACTGAGCCACACGGGCATCCAAATAAAGATAAGTTTTCAGAGTGAAATAAGAACTCAACAGAAATACGTACCTAGTCTGTGCCTGATGGAAAAGGGATTTATATTTTGTAAATTGATTTTTGCATTTGGAATCTCATGACAGGTATATCTAACCAGTCAACTCTTTCGATGTTAATCTAGTCACTAAAGTATAATTCAAACACGCATTTAAATTGTGGATTCAAGACGACCGGAAAATGCATAAAAAATTATCACTTATATTGAACACATTATCCCATCTTAATTTCTTCAGTCATAAAATTACACAAAAAACTATTGGGGGTAAGAATACAAACAAAAAAAATGAGTACTTCAGACTTAATCGATAATTTTTCTGAGGATATTCTACTAGGCAAAAGTAAGGATCGTGTTATAGTTGCCTGCTTGACAAACTAATTTTAACATTTAATATGAAATATTGATAGGACTCAAAATTGAAACTGACAATTCCTGAGAAACTTATTATCATAGCAGTTCTTATAATTATATAAAAATCTTGTGCAAATAGCTTAGTATTGCTATTGATGCTGCATTCCTGTGAACCTTATCCACTATTGTTTATACAGTTCTATTGTTATTCAAGTTATGCTGAAGTTCTTTAGAGTTTGACCATTTGTGCTTTAGTAGACACAGAGAATTAGGTCAGTGGGTTTAGGAGTGATTCATTTTATTCTTTCCCTGAAATACTTTGGCTCTAGAAAGTTTTTCCCAGTGGTCTTTGTGAAGTCATATGTCATTTTCAAGTTTATTAACAGTCTGTTAATGTTTACTATGATAAACAGTTCATAACTGACAGCATAGTCAAACTAATAGATATCATGTATCTATTCATTGATCTCATTTTCCTACACTTTTACTATTTCTTAAGCTTTGTTCCCATAACACACATTCCCTGTTTATTCTCTTAATCATTGTTTTCTATCATCAAACTGTTTTATTTCTGCTTCATTGGGGTTTATGAATATTCAGTAGTTTCTGGTAGGTATACCTAGAACAAAGCTGGATACTTGCTAACTGTTAGCGGTTTCTTTGATTCAGATAGTTAATTATGTCCCTTTCTGCCATAGGCATAAAATTTAAAAGATTAACTAATATATTTAACAAGTATTTAGTGGTCATGTTATGTGTACCAGCTATTGTGGGGATATAAGCAAAAAATGTGTTGTTTGCTTTGAATTCAAAAAGTGGAAGATAAATTTTAACATGCACATTTGAGATTATCAGATTGTGTGTGTATGGTTTGCCGTTATGATTGAATAGATAATGACTAGTAGACTAATGTCTGAAATCTACATACTCAATAGTTTAATTCATTAGTTAATTAGTCTCATCTCTTTTCTATAGATGTTATGTCAAATTTTAAAAATTCATACTTTGGTATTGAGTATCAATAATTTTTCTTTAAATTTACTTAAAATTAAACTTTCTCAAATGTGTCTTTTAAAAACAAAAGCGTTAGTTGTAAAATTTCTATTAACAGTAGTCTCTGTTCTCATGTAAAAAGATGTTATAATTGATGTAAGAGAAGCAGTGTTTTGGGACTGTAAAAAATAAAATAGGTAAGTCTCCTGAATCATTATGTTCAATCATAGGCAAAGCAATTACTTCTTGCCACATGAATAGCAGCTTATTATCATAGCTAATAGCAGTTTATGCCTAATAGCTACTATATTCTTCATAGGTGGAAGAAAAGTCACTATGGCTATCTATTGCAAAATTTAAAAACTAACAAACATATCCTTGCCAGTTTATTGCTGACCAGTAGTTTTAATTTATTAGAACTGCTAATGAGCTTTTTTACTAAAAAAGGAGGGAGAAATTACTGAAAAATAATGAAGTTTTGACAAGATACATACAGAAGTACTTTATTTTTCTCAAAAATATCTTCATAGAATCACACAGCTTCCTTAGAGTTGGTGAAGATTAAATAGTAATGACTTCCATTTACAAAGAAGTAGTTTTTGGAGCACATTAATGCATAGAGTTGTCTATCTATCGTTCTTCCCACACCTCCTCCTTGGCCTGGCCTCTCCACTCCCAATTCAGGGGGAAAAAAGAAATTTCTCCCTTGGTTGATACATTAAATGTTTATCATATTGACAACAGGATGAAATAGTTTTATGTTTTTTCATTCTTAAGTGGACAAGAGAAGAAAACTTGCCAGTATTTTTCTCCAGTTACTTGCTGAGTGGAAAATAGGTAAAGAGTACTGATATATTTTATTTTTTACATTTATGTACAAATATAAAGTAGATAGAAATATATACATATGCATAAATAGCATGTGTGCGTCAGTTCAAAATAATTAGTTTCAAATATTTAGCTTAAAGTGTTTCAATAGAGAAAAGCATAAGTAAGAAAACAAGTCAAGGACCTAGGTTTAGCTCTGAGCCAGCAGAGTAGTTTCTCTTAGTTTATTAGTCAGGAACTACTCTTCAGATCCCACTGAGTTCTCAACATAAATAATAAGAACTCTTATTTTAATACCCAAATTCAAGTAGTATATGTTTAATGTTGGTTATCATTAATGAATAATCTTACAATAATTGACTAAAATGCTAAGAAAAGTAATATATAATATTGTTCTGAATTAATTATTTCTTGTTCTCAATAGGTATTGATGCTCATTCTCTAGTCTCATTAGTATTTTCTCACCTGAAAATAGTGAGAAATAGTATTTCTCACCTAAGCCTCTAGGCTGCCATCAAATGCAGCCCAACATAGAATTTGTCTTGCTTTGCATGAAGCCTAGTGATAATCAGTAAAACATTAGAAGGGAATACAGATAATGAAACTTGAGCTAGGCATCGTGTTGAGCTTCTGACACATCTAGAGAACATTTTTCTTTGATTTACTTTAAAAACAGAGTAGGATAGGGGCGCCTGGGAGGCTTAGTCGGTTAAGCGTCCGACTTTCGCTTAGGTCATGATCTCGCTGTTCGTGGGTTCGACCCCCGCATCAGGCTCTGTGCTGACTGCCAGCTCAGAGCCTGGAGCCTATTTCAGAGTCTGTATCTCCCTCTCTCTCTGACCCTCCCCTGCTCACGCTGTCTCTGTCTCTCTCCTAGAAATAAATAAAAAAATAAAAATAAAATAAAAATAAAAACAAAAACAGAGTAGGATAAACACATACATTCTGTGAGCAAACGTTTTTCTCATCGGTGATAGCAAAGTTATTTAATTAATGAAGACATTTCAATTTTGATAGAAATATAATACACAGGCACCTCCTAAATTGCAGAAACCCTAGAGAACTTCAGAGACTCAGACAGACATAGACTGTTATAAAATAATTGTCTTAAATATATCTATTATTGGAAAGATTTTGTCCAGGGTTTTGCTTTTTAAATCATCCGGCACAAGTGAATTGAGGTTATAACCCTGAAATGCTTTCTTGAAGAACTTTTAAACATTATTTCTATGAAATTAATTTCTCAGAATGAAAGGTAGAATATTTGGGCATGAATGAAATTCATGAATGTTTAGATTTCTTTCCTTGGGGTCAGACTTTTATTGAACAATTTTATAATTTTTATCAATTGACTGATATTATGATACCTCAGAGAAACTTTTATTCAAGAATAATAAGTAAAGTGGTATATATATATGTACTAAAATTATATATAATACTAAAATTATAATAAAGTTGTTATAAATCTTATGGAAATATATGCTATTATATAATAGGTTAATTGTTGCAAGGACATAACTTAATATTATATCACAAAAATTCATTTAACAAATTTATCAAACAACTGTATTCAGTAGTTCTTAGCACCTGTCTTCTGAACCTTCTCATTATTGAGGAAGAAGGTATATAATTGTTCAAATAGCAGTGTATTTTTCTTTTTTCTTAGCAATGGTGTACCCATTCCATATTTCATCAATCGTGGTGCCAACCAATGTCATATCTATTGACATTGTAAGATGATAGGCAGAAACTCTATCTTTCAATCCAGGAAGAGGTATAGAAAATGTTTCAAAAATAATTGATGTGATAGCAAATAGCAAACTATAATAAAGTGTATATATTTTGATAGAAGAAATGCAAATTATGTGACACTCCAACAGGGATACAGAATTCCGAGAAGATTGTATACCCACATTTATGCTGAATTCTTGTATAGTTATGAGATCATTATGAATATTTAATTAGTATTATAAAAGTTTGGTTTTAGTTGATCTTTTACCAAAATTCCTCTTATCGGGTTTTGGCTACACCGTACAGTGAAAATTTAAAATCCTCACTTTTTTTTCTTGATTTTACAAAACATCAAAATTTTAGTTAGAGGTCATTAAATTTAGGAAAAGCTGTTATAAAGAATGGATAAATTATGCTCATTGCTCTTGAAAGCAAAACTGTACTCATGAACCCTAAACTCCATCGTCAATGTAATACTTTCTACAGAGGCTCAGTAAATACTGGCTAAATTTCAGTTAGAGAGTGTTCTCACTAAGCATGGGGCTGAATGGGTCCACACTGGTCCATTTCTATTAGGAGTCATTTTCAAGCCCATCAGGGTCTCATAATTTCTATAGTGTGTATCAAATAAACATGCACACACTTCTGAGCATAAAGATGTGAAGTCAATATTATTAGGTGTTTGTATTTTTAAGGATTGTATTGGGCCACTGGCTAATGAACCAATACATTCCTGGGTTATATTTGGGTGCTCAACTGAATACACTTTTTTTTTCAAATGAGAAAATATTCCTTATGACAACAGACCCTCTCTTTCTTGTTGTTATAGTACTTCTGATGCTGCTGGAGTTTGTCACTTTAAGGTGTTTGTTTGTTTGTTTGTTTTATCGTTTTGATCAATTACATACAGGAAGAGGCTTGTGGCAACCTGTTCCACTATAATCATCATGCTAGTCCCTGGGGCTCTGTTCGGATTTTACCCTTTATGAACCACTCACAAGCAAAGGACCTTCAGATTCATCTATCTAGGGTGTGCCACATGCAGTTTTATGCAGGACATGATGTAAAGTAAGCATGTTTGTTTTTTAAAAAGCAAGACAACAATATCAACAAAATAAGAAAGTGTAAGGTAAGAACAAAAGAGAGAATTTGCAATAAAGAATTTGTGACTACTAGTCACAAAGTAGTGAAGACTGGATGATGGAAAAGAGGTATTTGTTGAAAAAATGAAAAAATATGTATTCTTGTTAATATATAGGTAATACTAAACTTACTTAGTCAGCAACTTCCCAGCAACATACCCATTAACACATGCCTGAATCATTCTTATTTCCACTCCCTTACTTGGTGGAAATACTCAGAAAAATAGAAACACTTAGGTTAAGTTTTTCTTGATCAATATGTTCTGGCTCTGTTCAAAATGATTTATGTGATGCCACTATCTCAAGGGTTTTAACTAAATGTTTTCCTTAATGATTAATTCTTAAATAACATACATTAGTAAAATATTAGGTTTATAAACCTGTACACTACCTAAAAACATTTCTTAAAATATTATTTTTGTTGACCTTTTCCAAGACATAAGGAACAGAGACTGTGCCACCAACTATTTTAATTTCAGACAGTTTTTTTCTGAAAATCCTGTCAGAATATATATCTTCCCATCTTAGTGGTGTCCAGATGAAAAGTTATGTGAATTACCATCATTTATTGTATGCTTATTGTGTGTTGAATATAGAATAGAGAGAAGAGTTGACATGAAAGGCATTATAATAAATATACAGACTCTGAGTTCAAAGAACTTGTGATCTGTTTGGAAAAGTTGCATGCATACGCAAAATCACTAAACTTTAAATATCTTGGTGAGAAAATAAAAATAGCATTGTTTGTCTCAGAAAAATCAAGTTCAAGGTTTTGCCTTTAGTTATAAAACAACTAAGGCTCTTTGTATCAACTTCATTTCTTATCAGGAAGTTATTTTTTTTCAATTATTAGAGTAGAATTCCAGCACAACAAATGAATAAACAACTTGTACAAAATATTTAATATTTCCTTCCAAATGAAGAGACAATAAGTTTTATAAATATTTGCACAAATGTTAGAAATAATGCATATGGATAAAAATAATTTTATTCCTTATGGAAAGCCTATATGTCTGACATTTAACCTGGGAGAAATAACCACTGTTAACTGACACAATGTCAGTGCACAGCCCCTTCAACATAGGAAGCTATGAAAGAAAATATTTGTCATGTTTA
The DNA here is from genome assembly GCF_008692635.1 of Crocuta crocuta. Taxonomy (NCBI): domain Eukaryota; kingdom Metazoa; phylum Chordata; class Mammalia; order Carnivora; family Hyaenidae; genus Crocuta; species Crocuta crocuta. Next base: position 209,729 of record NW_027531885.1, read on the forward strand.
CCATGCCACTGCAAGCTACCTGATAAATTGTCTTGCCTACAGATGTTACCATTCTTACCGCGTTGGCTTAAAAGTGCACATGGAATATATGTGATGTTTCAAGTAGTGTGGAAGTTGTTTATGTAGGAATAAGCCTCTATAATTATAAAAAGAGCCTATAAAATACTTATTTTGAACAAGTTACTTTAAAATTATCGTCACTTAAAATTTAAAATTTAACTCATTTACCAAACACTTAAGTATCAACTGCAGACCTGGGCTAAATATTGAAGATTTAAGTATACATAATGTACATATAGGTGTACATATATTATAAAGCTATCCCCTTCAAGGAAGCAGTCAGTTGGAAGATACAAGTGTGAGGAAATGATTAGAAAAAATTAAACTTTCAAACATTTATAAATAGTGTATTATGGGAGCACCTAAACCCAGCTTTTTGACATATATATAAAGAGTACTATTTAAAGATCAAGATGCTAGTTTTAGGAACCGTTTCTTCCAATTATTAGATGGAACCTTGAAAGTGAAAGACATTGCCACTCACAGAGACAGACTGTGGCACAATATTGAAAAGCCAAGCCTGGGCACTGGTGGGAGGCAGACATTGATCCAAGTCCTCCTGTAAATCCATTCTGCCCATAGCTCTAAGATTGTCTCTACCACATAGGCCCTTCATCATACTCACAGTGGTTTGTCAGAAGTGACCTGACTAGCCAATGCATAGGTTGGTAAATGACTGATTTAGTGCTGTGTTGCAAGTTCCTTGCCTAGCAAGGACATGAAAACTTCAGTGGGAAGAAAGAGATCAATCCAAGTTTCTTACAGGATGTCAACACAAAACTCGAGAGAAGGTGAGCAGCTTTTTGTTGTACTTATTTTGCTTTGATTTGTGGGACAGGGTGGGGAATGGAAACGGAGAGAGAAATCTTCATAAAGATGAAGCTCTGTAGTAGAAACCCATAAATTACTATTTGGTGCTGTTACTATAGTTTATTGTAAATATTCTTCTTACTGTTATTACATTTAACAGGAAGGTATATACCTAAAATAATAACCTATTTGATGGAGGTGTTTTGGGTCATGAATAAGTTTCCAGTTTCAATCTTCATAAGAATCAGTGTATTCTTGTTCTTCCTTTTCCCAGTAGGTTTGTGTTCAGTACGCAGTGAAGTTTAGTCTTGGGAGAGAAATTCTTGTTTTCCATTTTTCCATACGTATCAGTAAAATAAACTCCCCTCTAAATCTTTATTAGTTGAGCAACCACAATACCTAATGAACATAAGACCTTGTTGGAAGGAATGAGAATTAGAAATGGTTATTGAAAGAGTATAGAAGATATACATAAATTGTTAGAAAGTGCTATTTTAGTCTATGAATTTCTAGAAGTTCTAGGAACTTTGTCTTTAATTCTTAACTGGAACTCCAATTTTTGTCATTTCATGTTAATTAATTTATATTCTTACAATCTCTAACAAAACTATAAATTTCATAAGTGGGATAATGACTTGATCATCTTCCTGTGTTAATGACATTCAAGGTGAAGTCTTTTCCATACTGTTTCTATCATTTGTTGTTGTGGCTATTTGAATTTAAATCTCTGTAAAATAGGGCTTTTTTGGTAAGCTACTGAAGTCAGTGCTTATTTGGATAATATAAAGAAAAATTTATATGTGCTTCTCATTCCAGATATAACCAGGGTAAAATTTTTCAAGGTTTTTAAAATTGAAAGAGTAAGCACAAAATAGTTTTTGTCAAGCATACATCATACATGTAACATCAAGGTGATTTTACGTAATATTAATTTAAGATGCTTCTATGGAAAATGTATAATAGCTCAGAATGGTTGTAGGTATATACATATATAGATATATACCATATATAGGTACATATATATATATAACCTACTGGTTTTCCAATGGTCAAATAACAAAAATAAAATTCAAGCAATAGGTATNTATATGTATATGTATATGTATATACACATATATGTATATACCATATACATACATATACCTATACATATATGGTATATATATATATATAACCTACTGGTTTTCCAATGGTCAAATAACAAAAATAAAATTCAAGCAATAGGTATAGAAACTCCAATGGCAGGTGCTGATTTACTGATTCTCTATCACTTAGCATATTTCTATGCTCTAGATTCATAGTTTTAAAATGTGTTTTCGTGTTTAAACATGGCCCTGAAGTAATGATTTTCTTTTCTTTTTTTTAATGTTTCTTCCCCTCAAAAAAATTCTTATTCTCTAAACTAGTTTCATTGATTTGTTTGAGGAAAAATGAGTTTTCTGGTTTTAGGGCAAGCAGAAGACTCATTTGTTAAATTAGGCATTTGCCTAATGGATAAAGGAAGATCAGTGAGATTAAGGTCATGGATCTTCTCTTGTTGTCAGATAATGTGTTAAATAAAATCAAAGGGATGATAAACAAGGGTAATTGCAGAGAACAGATTCCTTTAGGGTTCAGTTCAGATCTTCTAAAGAGAGAATTTTCAGGACGGACACTCAAAATTGACTTTAAAGTAGATAATAGGGGCAAATAAGAGAATCATTTTCAGAGAATTAAAATTTCCTATTCATTATTTTTAAGAAGATGATAAAAATTATTTATGTTAAAATTCTGATCAATGAATACATTTACAAGTGATTTGTGAATACATTTTTAAGTTATCTGAGGCAAAACCTACTTTTTGACAGTAATATCAGTCTTCTTAAAAAAATTTTTTTTTACATTTATTCATTTTTGACAGACAGAGAGAGACAGAACACGAACAGGGGAGGAACAGAGAGAGAGGGAGACACAGAATCTAAAGCAGCTCTGGACTCAGATATCTGCACAGAGCCTGACACAGGGCTCCAACTCACAAACCATGAGATCATGACCTGAGCTGAAGTCGGACACTTAACCGAGTGAGCCACTCAGGCCCCTGTAATATCAGTCTTATTAAAACAAATCAAAAGGTCATATTAAAATAAACAAAGCTCAAACTAACAGATAACAATTAATTTAGAAAGGTAAAATAAGATTAAATTATATAAACCAAATGGAGAACAAATTTGCATTATTTGTCTTTAAAAACAAGTGGTATGAGCATAAAGAATAAATCCTTAAAATTCTTCTGTAGGTAAGAAACAGAAAAGGCAAGCATTTGAAGAACAAATACAAATGTAATAATGAATAACAGTACAAAACAATTTCTCA
>NW_027531885.1:213031-273063 GCF_008692635.1 Crocuta crocuta
AATTCCACAAAAATGTTATTTATTTATAGAAATAAATAAATAATGTTTATTATTTATAAATAATAATTATATAAATAAAATTTGTCATTCTATAACAAAAACAATGTTCTATATATAGAAAATTGGATCATTTTGATAGTAACACTACATCAGAACATACAATATTATCTGGGGGGGAGAAACAGTCATTTTACTAAAAAACTTCAGGGTCAAAATATAAAATTAAAATCATAAATGATAAACCAAAATAAACTAAGGCTACAAAAGAACCAATGGATATCAGAAATTTATGCCTACTTTTATATTTCAATATGGCATGGGGAAATAATTTATCAGTGTATACAGACATTAGTTAATTTATTAATTGAAGGGCATTGTATTAAAATTGAACGGACATTTTATAAAATTTCTGAGAAAGGTATGCATCTGAGATTTATCACATTTTTTTCTGTTTATAATGGTTAGAAAGAATGCTAAATCATATCAGAACTTAAGCCTATACTTAAGAGAGAAAGAAGGTTTCAGAGAGCATTTGTTATTTACCTATTCTTTTTTTCAAAATGATAAAACTCTACCATACCAGGATAGTGACAGGTGGTGCCAGTATTAAGTTATAGAAATATTTATATTCTACAAAATTGTATTGATTCATAAACCAGAATTTTGAAACTAGAGCTGATTTAATAATTTCTACCATCACATTTTATTTTTTAAGTTTCTTGTACTGACTAAATGTAATTTGATGAAACAAAACATAATTTGAGGGGGATTTCTGAACAGAAAAAATGAACAAGTTGTAGTTTTAAAGGTCTGACTGTAAAACCAGTAAATACATCTTGTCAATGAATTGTGCCATTTTAATTTAAGCTATTAAGCTGAAATCAAAGGCAGGGTTAGCACAAATATACACTTAGAACAGTTAATAGAGGCTAAGAAGTTTGATCATTTTGTTTGAAATTCAAGGCTTGTATACTGTTTTACTTGACTTTTAATTTATACTCTATTGCTAGCTATACAGTTGTTTTTTGTATACACTAATTTATTTTTTTCCTTTCCCACATTGACATAAAATATTAAGTTGTATTTTTTTTAATATTAACAGGACACAAGAGACTATATTGAATAATATATACTCAATGAATCATTATTATCTTTTTAAATTTTGTTTTAATGTTTATTATTTTTGAGAGAGAGAGAGTGAGAGAGAGCAAGCAGGGAAGGGGCAGAGAGGGAGGCACAGAATCCAAAGCAGACTCCAGACTGAGCTGCCAGCACAGAGCCGGACATGGAGCCCAAACTGAGAGATCATGACCTGAGACAAAGTAGGCCGAGTAACTGACTGAGCCACCTAGGTGCACTTTGAATCAGGATTATTTTAATGAGGTTTAGTACTATTATACTGTTATTGTGCTATTATTTCTTTCGTAAGATTAAGTAATTCATTAGTAAAACCTTACACCCGAATGAGAAAGCCTTGCCATCAAAAACCCAAAAACTGAGTACAAAGAGTTACAGGGAATTTTAAAGTTCCTACAACATGTAAATTTCTATGAAAAGATAGGCAGGCTCAGGATGTTAGAGTAAGTGTTTTAGGAAGCACGAGAACTCAAAAACCAGATGATGCCATGATTTATATTAGATGATTTATATATAGTGGAAATGATTGTAATTAATTTATTCATTTAGCACTTACAATGTTCAAAGCTATTTGCTCAAAGAATAATTTGTACCCTATCACTGACATGTGCAATTCTTGATTTATAGCATATGATGAACTCAATTTATAACCAAATAACCTAATTTATCAGGTAAACTTATGATCAAATATGAGATCAATGTATAGATAGTTTGTAAAACTAATTACTAAATAACATTTACTGTAAGAACAAGAATTATGTGCTAATTTTTACCCCCAGTTTCAAGCAGAAATATCTATTTTGGGAGCTATGAAATTTCATTCAGTTAGATAATTACTGAATATCTAACTTTAAAACAAGCCTGGGTGGGGCATATAAATACAATATGATAAAAGTAGTATACAAAATATAAAAGTAATTTAGTCCTGGGGAATGAGTAATAACTTATCAAACAAATAATATTTGAATAGTATCTTTAAGAAAATATAATTTAACAAATGAAGAAAAGAAACATTCTTGGAAACCATAATTTACAGTTGGTAACCACAGATGGTAGTTATAAAACATGTAAGAAGAGTTACATATTTTTGCTAAAGTTCTTCAAGAATCCAAGAACATTCAGATGCAATTTTAAAAAATCGATTGTGGGGAGAAAAAAGCACAGCCTCACATAGTGCGATGACATTACAGATTCTAAACTATTAAACAAAAAATTCTTCACAGCTGTTAAAATAAATATATAACTCAATTGTTGTGCTATCCTCACTTAAAGGAATTCTTTACAAATTTTTTACAAAGAAGTGGAATTCTTTAGATTTTTTAAATATAGAGTTTAATTTCTTTCTTTATCACAATAATTTAAAATAACCACTAATATTTAAATTTAAGTTGTTTTGTGGATTGAATAAAAAGGTAAAATTTTATTGTCTTTCTCTATATATATCTTACAATATTAAAATTCATAGCTAAATCCTAAGAGCAAGTTTTTTTTTTTAATAGTTTATTGTCAAATTAGTTTCCACATAACACTCAGTGCTCATCCCCACAAGTGTCCTCCTCCATGCCCATCACCCCCTCCCCCCACATCCATCAGTCCTCAGTTTTTGTCAGCATTCAAGAGTCTCTCATGGTTTGCTTCTCTCCCTTTCCCCCACCATTTCCGCCCTTCTTCTCCCCCTTGTTCCTCCGTCAAGTTCCTCCTAATCCTCCTATACGTGCAAACATATGATATTTGTCCTTCTCTGCCTGACTTATTTCGCTCAGCATAACACCCTCAAGGTCCATCCATGTTGCTACACATGGCCAGATTTCATTGTTTCTCATTGCCATGTAGTATTCCATGGTATAGATAAACCACATCTTCTTGATCCATTCATCTGTGGATGGACACTTAGGCTCTTTCCATGTTTTAGCTCTTGTGGAGAGTGCTGCTATGAACATTGGGGTACATGTGCTCCTATGCCTCAGCATTTCTGTATCCCTTGGGTAAATTCCTAGCAGTGCTATTGCTGGGTCATAGGGGAGTTCTATTGTTAGTTTCCTGAGGAACCTCCACACTGTTTTCCAGAGGGGCTGTACCAGTTTACATTCCCACCAACAGTGTAGGAGGGTGCCCGTTTCTCCACATCCTCGCCAGCATCTAGAGTTCTCTGATTTGCTAAGAGCAAGTTTCTTAATTTTCCTACAGAGACAAGTTCCTTTATCAGTTAATTTAGCTTTAATAGATGCTGACATTTTTAAAATGCATATCTTCTCCATATTTAGTGTACATGATTCTGCCTAAATAATGACATATTTTTTATACAAGGCATTTGATATCTTAAATTCAAGTTTCAGTGAATTAAAAAGGTTAAACATCTAGGCACACACGAATATTATTTATTTTACAAAAATACATTTGAAATTCTGTAAACACATTTAGAGCATATCATCTGCCTTCTATTTTATAATAGTTATAAAATTACTCATTTTTAAATAAAATGTTTAATATAAAAATTATATACAATATAACATTTTATTACTTAATGTTTATAAGTCAGATGATGAATTAGAAAAGAAAAACATAAAGGAGAGAAACCATTTCTATATGGTTTCCCCAAATTACCATTATAATGTGGTTTCTTTTTCCCTAAGGTTTTTTTTTTTTTTTTTCTTGCATCCTGAATGGCTTTGGGTTCCTGAAGTTCTTTAGCAACCATAGTCCATCCTGGTGACAGCTTTTATCTCATATTGATCATCAGATAATCTTGGCCTTGACAGCACATTAGCCTTTAGTAATGTTTACCCAACCATTTTTATAAATATTTTTTTAAAACGTGAAATGCATATATTCTGGACTTGAGAGGGGTAGTGAACATTTTTCTCATAATTTCATTCTCTTGAGAACCCAAGCCCATTACATTAAACCTGTTCACATCCAAATATAATTTTGTTCACTCTCTGTAAGGTTTTTTTTTTTCCTTTAAGTGGATGAATTAAAGTACTAAACTATCCCAGGTTTTAGACCTCTATATTACTATAATAAAGTGATCAGAAATCCCACTCTCTTGTCAATTTTCATCATAGCTAAAATAAGAGCTTCCAAAATTACAATTACTCATCCTTTTAGTCTCTAAATTAGAGGAGCTTTCTCTCCTAGACCTATCAACTAATTTCTTGTCCACTTATTTCCTCTGGCAGCTAAATTGGTCTTACATTCAAAAGTGTTGCATTATAGGAAAAAGGCTAAATAGTAATAATTTCCTAGTGCATTAAAAAGATAAAAATGTCAAGAATTCTGTATAAATCAAATTTCCAAATAGTGAACAAGTGAAATAAATTATCCAAAAACTTCTTGTTTTTATTACAATTTAATTCCCATCTAGCAAAATATGGTTTGTGGTTAATGTTCATTCATCATGAAACAAAATAAAAAATAGAATTCTATTTCTTTTGTGGTTTTAAGAGATCATGAAGCCTCCATTTTTAAAGTAAATTCTTAAAAAATGGAGGGACTTGAAAAGTTACTCATTGTTGAATACAAAGGGTTAGTATGGGATCTTGGGCAAGATGCCCAAGAAGTAGGGACCTCCGTGCATTTAGCTTGCACCCATCTGTCAGAGAAGGCCTGAAGGCATAGGACACTGAGCCATAGGAGTGTGGGAAGAGAAAGAGACAGAGTGCACTGGGAAGGAAACCTCACAAGTGCGTGAGTGTGAACTGGGGAAGATAAAAGCGGGCGGGACCAGAGACACGGAGGGTGGGGAGGGAGCCCGGCTTGCGTGCAGCTGCGGTGAGTGTGCAGCTGCGGTGAGTGATGGGCCGCTGCGAGCCATGGTGAGCCCCTGCGAGTCGAGGGGAAAGGAAAGAGAAGCTGAGACTGCTCATAGAACCGTCCCTGGAGAAGAGAAAAACCTCGGCTTGGAAAGAGTGCTTTTTAGTTCGGCTGGGGTGCTGACTTTGAACTAGGTGCCACTGGTCCCAGAGGGCGCCAGGAAAAACTGCTCTGCTGCGCTCCCAGCAACATCGCCCGGCATCGCTGTGGATGCTTTGGGCCTGAGGCTGTGTTGCCTGGGATTGACCTCCAGGACCGTGGAGGTGGCAGGCCAAAGCTGAGTTCCCCAGATGGCCCCCGCCTGCACCATATCCCAAGCATTGGATCCCGGGTTGTACTGCCATTTGACCCCAGTGGATCTGAGGCTGCGACACTCCCACCCCCACACACACTCGACCCCCAGCAGCAGGGAGGCAGCAACCTGCAGGACTGTGTTTCGGGCGGTATAAACAAAGCGCCCGGACTGGGACCTGGAAACCAGGCATGGCGTGGGGCATAGAACTCAGCCCACCTTCGTTACATCCTCAGTACAGGGAGATGGACCCAAAGGAGGGACTTGCAACGCTTGGTTTAGAAGGGACTGGGGCGACACCATTTTTCTCCCCACAACCACCAAGGCGGGGCCTCAGGGAGTGGCCAGCAGGACACAGTGGAGGCCAGACCTGTCTACACCAAACCACGCCCATCCCCTCCAGAGACCTGTTTTTTTGTTTTGTTTTGTTTTTATACCTGAGCCTGGGGCAGGACCAACATGGATGCACTGCCATGATTAATCCTAGATAATTCTTTCTATTCAGATGTAATCTCCCTTTTCTCATTCATAACCCTCCACTCTGCTGATCAGGGCACTCTGGTCACTGGTTGGTTTAAACAGTCACATTTAATCCATTTTCTAGATGTACACTCTACGCTTCCACTGCTACCTTTTTCTCTCTCTCTCTCTGGAGTAATCAGACTATATGGTTTCTCTGAGTACATCTTCATCCATTTTCATCACATCTAAACATATTCTACAATTTCTCCCTCTGATTCAAGCCTCTTAGTCTCTCTGCCTGGTCATTTCATTTCCAATTATGCTTTCTCCCTACCCTGTTATTTCTCTCTTTGTATATGCTTTTCCATCAGCACTGCATACACCTGACTCTTCATTTGTACCTGGGAATTCTGGTTTATGCCTTTAGATTGTCCTTTCTCTTTTGGGTTTTTTCTTTTTTCTTTTTTTTTTCTTCTTTTTCCAATTTTTAATTAATTTTAATTTGTATTACTTTTCTCCCTCCTTCCTCTTTTTTGTATTGTTTTGTTTTTTGTCCCTGCCTTTTTTTCTTTTTTTTTTTCCGTTGCAGTTTGCATGTTTATTGGATTTGCATGTGCATTTGTGTACCTTTGTTCTCTGTGTGGTTGTCTACCTGTTTTCTTTTCCAGGGCTACCTCAAGAAACAAGCCAAAGTACACATGGTGGAGAGTCCCAAATACCATTATAAGTAGGAAAACAAAATAACCAAAGTCTCAACAAGAGAAACCAAGAGATACCATTCAAAGAACACTTTCTGAATGGACAATCCCTGGACAGTCAAAGAGCCTTCTTTAATACAGCAGCACCCACAGGGGCAGAATGCATAACAAGCTTTTAAAATTAACAAGAGGTAGAAAGCTAACCAAAATTATGAAACAGAGGAACTCTCTGCCAAAGAAATTCCAGGAAGAAATAACATCTAAAGAACTCCTCAAAACAGATATAGGCAACATAACTGAACAAGAATTTAGAACAATAGTCATAAAATTAATCGTTAGGCTTGAAAAAGGCATGGAAGACATCAGAAAAATGATTGCTACAAAGCCTATGGAGCTTAAAAATAGTTGTGATGAATTAAAAAATGTTATCCATGAGATACATAATAAAATGGAGGCGTCCAATGCACGAATTGAAGAGGCAGAAAGGAGAAAAGGTGATTCAAAAATTTTTTTAATGTTTTTTATTTATTTCTAGGAGAGAGAGAGAGAGCAGCGTGAGCAGGGGAGGGTCAGAGAGAGAGGGAGTCACAGACTGAAACAGGCTCCAGGCTCTGAGCTGGCAGTCAGCACAGAGCCCGACGTGGGGCTCGAACCCATGAACCGCGAGGTCATGACCCAAGCGAAAGTCAGACGCTTAACCGACTAAGCCACCCAGATGCCCCAGAGAAAAGGTGATTTAGAAGACACAATTATAGAAAAAGAGGAAGCCGAGAAAAAGAGAGATAAACTGATCCAGGAACATGAAAGGAGAGTTCGAGAGCTCAGCGATTCAATCATACAGAATAATATCCGTTTCCTAGGAATTCCAGAAGAGTAAGATTAGAGAGAAAGGTGTGAAGGAGTCCTTGAACAAATTATAGCAGAGAACTTCCCCAACCTGGGTAGGGAAGTAGACATTGAAATTTCAAGAGGCACAGAGAACACGCTCAGACATAACTTGAATCGATCTTCTACACTACATAGCATAGTGAAACTGGCAAAAGATAAGGAGAAAGAGAGAATTCTGAAAGCAGCTATGGATAAAAGGATCCTAACATACAAAGGGAAACCTATCAGATTGGTTACAGACCTATCTACTGAAACTTGGAAGGCTAGAAAGGAATGGCAGGAAATCTTCAATGTGATGAACAGAAAATATATGCAGCCAAGAATCCTTCAGATTGAAAGTAAGGGGACGGAAAAATATTTATCATGCTACTGGAACTCAAAAGAAAGCTGTGGTAGCTATACTTATACCAGACAAACTGGACTTTAAATTAAAGACAGTAACAAGGGATGAAGAAGGGCATTATATAATAATTACGGGGTCTATCTATCAGGAGTAACTAACAATTATAAATGTCTATACAAGGAATATGGGAGCACCCAAAACATATAAAACAATTAATCACAAACAGAAAGAATCTTATAGATAAGAATGTGCTAATAGCAGCGGACTTTAATACTCCAAATACAGCAATGGATACATCAACCAGACAGAAAATCATTAAAGAAAGAATGGACTTGAATTACACATTGGACCAGATGGGTTTGACAGATATACTTAGAACTCTACAGCTGAGGCCATGGAATTCACTTTCTACTCAAGTGTGCATGGCACATTCTCCAAGATAGATCATATACTGGGACATAAAGCAGCTCTCAGCAAATATAAAAGAATTGAGATCATACCATGCACACTTTCAGATCACAATGCTATGAAACTTGAAATCAATCACAGGAAGAAGTCTGGAACACCTCCAAAAACATGGAGGTTAAAGAACACCCTCCTTAAGAATGAATGGGCCAATCAGGCAATTAGAGAAGAAATTTAAAAATATATGGAAAGAAATGAAAATAAAACAATCCAAACTCTATGGGATGCGGCAAAGGCAGTCTTAAGAGGAAAGTACATTACACTCCAGGCCTATTTCAAGAAATTAGAAAAAGCGCAAGTGCAAAATCTAACAGCACACCTAAAGGAACTAGAGGGAGAGCAACAAGAGCACCCCAAACCCAGTAGGAGAAGAGAAATAATAAAAATCAGGGCAGAAATAAACAATATAGAAACCAAAGAAGCAGGTGAACAGATCAATAAAACCAAGAGTTGTTTTTTGAAAAAATAAACAAAATTGACAAACCTCTAGGCAGGCTTCTCAAAAAGAAAAGAGAGAGCACTCAAATGGACAAAATCATGAATGAAAAAAGACTTATTACAGCCAACCCCTCAGAAATACAAGCAATTATCAAGGAATACAATTAAAAATTATATACCAACAAACTGGACAACTTAGAAGAAATGGACAAATTCCTAAACACATATTCACTACCAAAGTTCACACGGGAAGAGATAGAATATCTGAACAGACCCATGAGTAAGGTAATCGAATCAATTGTCCAAAATCTCCCAACAAATAAGAGCCCTGGGCCAGATGGCTTCCCTGGGAAATTTTACCAGACATTAAAAACAGAATTAATACCCGTTCTTCTCAAGCTATTCCAAAAAATAGAAATCGAAGGAACACTTCCGGACTCATTTTATGAAGCCAGCATCCCCCAGCAAGAAAAAAAAAAAAAAAGAACTACAGGCCAATATCCTTGATGAACACAGATGCAAAAATCATTGTCAAGGTACTTGCAAATCAAGTCCAAGAGCACATAAAAAGAATTATCCACCAACATCAAGTGGGATTCATTCCTGGGTTACAGGGCTGGTTCAATATTTGCAAATTAATCAGTGTGATACATCACATTAACAAAAGAAAAGATAAAAACCATATGATCCTGTCGATAGATGCAGAAAAAGCATTTGACAAGATACGGCATTCCTTCTTAATAAAGACCCTCGAGAATGTTGGGTTAGAAGGAACTTACCTAAACATAAAGGCTACCTGTGAGAAGACCTCATCTAACATCATCCTCAATGGGGAAAAACTGAGAGCTTTCCCCCTGAGATCAGGAACACGACAGGGATATCCACTCTCACCATGTTGTTTAACATAGTGTTGGAAGTCCTAGCATCAGCCATCAGACAACAAAAGGAAATAAAAGGCATCAGAATTGGCAAATAAGACATCAAACTTTCACTTTTAGCAGACAATATGACACTCTACATAGAAAACCCGACGGACTCCACCAGAAGCCTACTAGAANTCATGGATCAGTAGAATAACTATTGCTTAAATGTCGTTACTGCCCGAAGCAATCTATACATTCAATGCAATCCCAATCAAAATTGCACCAGTATTCTTCTCAAAACTAGAACAAACTATCCTAAAATGTGTATGGAACCACAAAAGGCCCCGAATAGACAAAGTAATACTGAAGAAGAAAACCAAAACGGGAGGCATCACCATCCCATACTTTAGCCTCTACTACAAAGCTGTAATCATCCAGAGAGTATGGTATAGGCACAAAAGCAGACACATAGACCAATGGAATAGAATAGAGAACTCATAAGTGGACCCACAAATGTATGGCCAACTAATCTTTGACAAAGAGGGAAAGAGCATCCAATGGAAAAAAGACAGTCTTTTTAATAGATGGTGCTGGGAGAACTGGACAGCAACATGCAGAATTAAACTAGATAATTTTCTCACACTATACACAAAAATAAACTCAAAATGGATAAAGGAAGGTGAGACAGGAAGCCATCAAAACCCTAGAGGAGAAACCAGGAAACAACCTCCTTGACCTCAACCGCAGCCATTTCTTACTTGACACATCCCCAAAGGCAAGGGAATCAAGAGCAAAAATGAACTACTGGGACCTCATCAAGATAAAAAGCTTCTGCATGGCAAAGGAAACAATCAAAAAAATTAATAGGCAACTGATGCAATGGGAAAAGATAGTTGTAAATGATAGATAAAGGGCTAGTATCCCAAATCTACAAGGAACTCACCAAACTCCACTCCCGAGAAACACTCCAGTGAAGAAATGGGCAGAAGACATGAACAGACACTTCTCCAAAGGGGACATCCAGATGACCAACAGACACATGAAACGATGCTCAGCATCCATCTTCATCAGGGAAATACAAATCAAAACCACACGGAGATACCACCTCATGCCGGTTAGAGTGGCTAAAATGAACAAATCAGAGTCTAGATGCTGGCGAGGATGTGGAGAATTGGGCACCCTCCTAGACTGTTGGTGGGAATGTAAGCTCGTAAAACTCCTCTGGAAAACAGGTTGGAGGTTCCTCAAAATTTAACAATAGAACTCCCCTATGACCCAGCAGTAGCACTGCTAGGAATTTACCCAAGGGATACATGAGTGCTGATGCATAAGGGTACATGGACCTCAATGTTCATAGCAGCACTGTCAACAGTAGCCAAAACATGGTAGAACCTAAGTGTCCATCAACTGATGAATGGATCAAGAAGATGTGGTATATTTATACAGTGGACTACTACATGGCAATGAAAAAGAATGGAATCTGGCCATATGTAGCAACATGGATGGAACTAGTGGGTATTATGCTGAGTGAAAGAAGTCAGCAGAGTTCAGATACCATATGTTTGCATATGTAGGTGGATTAGGAGGAAGTTTACAGAGGACGAAGCAGGAGAAGAAAGGGGAAAATACTGGGGGAGAGGGAGGGAGGCAAACCATGAGAGACTCTTGAATGCTGAGAACAAACTGATGGCTGAGGGGGGATGGGGAAAAGGGGAAGGGGGGTGATGCGCATGGAGGAGGGCACTTGTTGGGATGNAACAAATGTCTGTCTGATTCAACAAAAACCCTAAAACCCTAAAACCATAATAATGTAATTCCAGTATGCCATACTGCCGTTTAGAAACAAATGGGGATGAATTCGGATAGCTCTTGAGCTGATTTCCTCTCCCTGATAGCTGAGCTGAGAGTTGATTCAGACAATTCAGGCTAGCCAAATGGAAGACCAGAATGACACCTGCTGCAAATCTCCAGAGGTTTCTTCTTTTCTAACAAGCACTCCACATCTAGGGGTTTCTATCATGACCTGCTCACAGATATTCTTGTCCCCTGACCTTATAAATACATAGAACATTACTGGATGTGGGAGGGGTATATCTACCGTATTATTGGCCGTTTATGCCTACCTCAAGCTGTTTAATAGTGAGATTTGAACATGACTTGCCACTGCTACTTCTCTGTAAGTATTTCCCCAACAAGCTTCTCTGCAGCACATGGCACTAGATATATATTTTTTGACTTATTTGATTATCAAAACTTTAGGCACAAAATTTCAACACCACTCAATATTGAAATGTATAATAGCTTTCAATGAGAATCATGAAAACTATTCAAAACAGATTTGCTTGTATACGTATCATACTAATAACACTTCATTCTCTCATTTTTTCTCCACATTTTTATGGCAAACTCCCTATCGTGATTTTTCCCATCTTCACAAGTTTTATAGTGTAGTAAACAGACAGATACGCACAAATGTAGTAAAATAAGTTAATTACTACAATTATGACAGAAGAAAATGCAAAATGGTAGCATTACAGAAGGTTCATCTCAACAGGCCTTTTTTGTCAGATGTGACAGTCTTTAAACTGAGATGTGAGGGGTATATAATCATTTTCCAGACAGATCAAAAGATAGGTACATTGTAGAAAGATGCAAGAGTAAGAACATAAACATGAAGGAACACTAATATTGCAAACAGAAGAATGATCTCCATAAATGTCTATGACTTAATCGCCAGATACTGTAAACTTGTTATGCCAACAGAAAAGGGATTTTGAAGATGTAATTAAGGCTAAAGACCTTAAAAGTCCAATTTAATCACATGAGTCTTTATAATCGGATAATTTTATCCAGCTAGAACTGAAAGAAAGAGATACAAGAAGTCAGAGAGAAGGGACAGACAGGGAAGTCAAAGAGATTCAGTGGGTGAGAAGGATTTAATACACTGTTGCAGGCTCTGAGATGTAGTTATCAACATACAAGAACCAGTGACAGCCTCCAGGATCTAAGAACAGCCAGCCAGCAAGAAAATGGAGACCTCCATCCTACAAACACATTGGACTTGATTCTGACTGGCTCAACCCATTACGTCTCTATTTGGGCATAAGATTCTAATTGACAGCGTCAGTTTGAAATCTATGACTCCATCACATTACAAGGACTTCCAAATGAGGTAGTTGTGTTTCTTCAATGTTCTAGCTTCTTCTTTAACTCTTGCTTCTCTGAATTAGGGAGTTGCAAGTTTTTATTGTATACCTACATTCATAATATATCATAACTTTCTTCTCAAGAAGTATATATTCAGTGTGTCTAACAGGAATTTCATATTGTGTAAGGCTATATTCAGGTTTCTTTTGATAGATATCCTCCGTCTTATTTTTTATATCTCTTTGCTTACTTTTATTTGTGTGTATATGTGTGTGTGTCTGTGTTTGTGTTTTCAAGATGAATGATATTAAACACCGGCATACCAAACACTCCTTTCAAATCATACAACTTGAATATGATCTCCTTATCTGAATATACTATGGGACTGTAAAGAATACAGCTAAGTACAAGAATGGAAATATACTTGTGATATAAATTAAAATTTGAAAGTCTACAAATTGTATATATGCCATATTTAAACTTAGTATATGCAGATAAAAAATAGAAGTATGTGTTACCAGAATAATAAAACAGTTTTTACTTTGTTTCAAACTTTCTGGATATTATTTGCTGATTTTTCTGTAAAAACTAAAGTGTAAACAAGTACATTATATTATTGTTACTGTCTAACAATATTAAGTACTTAGTTACTAAGTAATGTATTAGATACATTACTTAAACTTTGATAATTAAACATGAAAACAATTCATCCAGGTAGACATGACCTACTTTTCTTAGATGAGGTCTTTGAGGTCTAAGGATACTAGATGATATCTGAACTTTACGCAGCTTGCAATGACAGAACCAGTATTCACATTCAGAATTCAGGACTTCATGGTTCCTTGCCATTCATTCCACACAACAGTGCTACTCAAAAAGCTCAAGTCGCTACTTCTCATAAGGATATATCTGCAGAACAATTGAAAGGAATTGGTTTTAAAAAGACATTTAAGACAGTCACATGTTGGGGTGCCTGGGTGGCTCAGTTGGTTAAGCTCTGACTTCGGCTCAGGTCATGATCTCACAGTTCGTGGGTTTGAGCCCCACATCGGGCTCTGAGGTGACAGCCAGCTCAGAGCCTGGAGCCTGCCTCAGATTCTGTATCCCCCTCTCTCTCTGATCCTCCCCTGCTCACGCTGTCTCTCTCTCTCTCAGAAATAAAGACATTTAAAAAAATACAGTCACGTTTTAGCTTGGTTTTTAATGACAATGTTTCTCGGTGAAATGTAGAATTAGAAATTTGTGTTTGTTTTTAGTGTCAAATAAAACACACTCATAGGGTGCAAAAGATCAATGGGGATGCTTTTCTAATATTGATATTTATGTGAAATTATTTCTTTATTCTTCTCATTGTATCAAGCTGATATTAATCAAATTGACATAATAAAATACATATGTGTTAATAGTTCTTTGTACTTCAAACACTTCAGTAGAATACATTTTTTTCCTAGAAAATATAAACTAGAGAACGCTTCAAATCAACTGAAAGTTACTGGAAATATGTCAAATAAAGTAATAAAATATGATAATTATTTAAAAAATAAATGAATTATATATTTATAAACAGAGTTGGGAAAAACAGTTTGAACACATAACTTGTAGAATATGTTTTTCATCTATTGAGTATTAAAGTAAAACCTAAGTAACTCTATAACACGACCATGTGTATTTGCTTTTGAATTACTATCTGATTAACTTGGTATTTTTTGATGCTAATGAGTTTGCACCAACATTTACCCTACCCGGCCTTAAACAAAACAGAAGACTCCAGGGGATGAAACACAAATTTTGCAAATGTTAAAGGAATAAAGCATCTGCAAGATATTTTACATGAGCATCATAGAATATATCCCAAAAGGCATTGTTTGAAACTACGAAAAGGTTTATTATTCATATCAAAATGAATAGCGTACAGTACATTGGGGAGAGCAAAATATATTGCATTCTAATTCTTCCCATAAGCCTTAGATTTTCATATGAAAAGGAAATATAGCTTTCATAGGTCAGTTGCTTTTTTGGATCACCACATAATATTTCTGTTTAGAACATGATGTATTTTCTTCACAGATCAAAAGGTTAACTGCCTCATGAAAGTTAACGTAAGGTTATAAATGAGATAGAAGGTCAGGTAGGTTTTAAAAATACCAGAGCAAAGTCCTTTCATTAAATTATATTTTCTCCTTTCTAAATAGAAGCTGTTCCATCTAGGTACATAAAAGATAATCATCTCTTAAAATTGTTGTGAACTTGCCACTGATTAACTATAAATACACTATTTTCATAAAAAATACACAAATTCAATGTAATAATTGTTTATGCTTTATTAAAATGTGGCTAAGAATTTATTATACTCAACTAAAATAAAATTAAAAAGTAATTTTCATTAGTCAAAATTAAACCATTTTGTTTCTTTACACAGAAGTAATGTCAATACCGTATTACTTCTATTATTAATATTTGTATTAATTTAAAACAATATTACAATATTAATGTGGAATTCAATGTTTATATCCATCCAGTTAAAATATATAGCTCATAAGAGGTACCATTTAGGGGGTACCTTCTACAATCATATAAATAGCTATTTTAGTAATAAATGAACTTTAAGATATTTGTAACACAAAAAAATCTAAATGAGTTTGATTCAACTCAATATGCTGGATTCCAAGACCCACACTATTAGCCACTATCTCATAAGTAAAGCATTAAATGATATAATTTACATGAAATATAAAACCAGATTTAAGAGACATTAAGATCTTGAAATTTAAAAGAGATTTAACATTTGAAATAGCCTAATCAGCAGCTCACATTCTGAGCCCTCTGAGTACCTACTTACTATAGTAAATAATCTAAATAACCATCCATACTATAGAAATAGCTACATAAATAATTTAAATGGTACTACAAAACTCTACCAAAGAGTCATTAATTAGCATAAAGGATTATAGATCTAATTTACAGTTGATGAAATGAATGTATTCAATTCATGTAAGTATGGCTGTATTATAAAGATTTTGGCCTACGCAGGTACCTGCTAATCAAAGCAGGACTATTCTCTTGACTCTGGAACTCTGCTCTCCTATCTCTTCCAATCAAGGACTCATGTTTTGATCCAATCAAAAGGTTGATGTAGCCCAGGTTTATCTTCATATGCACCTAAGAATTTATGTAGTAGGTTTGCATACCTAAGAGTGGGTATCTTTCCTAACTAGGAAAGCAGATGTATACTTGCATTTTTCCTCCTTGCAACCCTTACTTGTCCTAAGAAATGTTTGCATTTAATACATTTGGAAGATTTTAATCTGAAATTTACTTCTGTTATACCATCCTCACTACTTGTAAGCAGGATTGTAAAGGAAAGTTCTTTCAATTTCCACCTAATTCTGTTCATTGGGGTTTATTGTTATTTATCAAAAGAACTGTCAGTTGTTAAAAATCCAATTCCATTTATGTCAATTTGCAGTAGAAGTGAAAAAGAAAGAAAGAAAAACAAATCCTGGGGAAGCCTGAAGGAATGTCTGCTTAGAAGCAACAGAAAATGTAAGAGTCAACAGAGAAAACACTGAACTAGCAATAGAAGACAAACCTGGACACCTCATTTGGGAACGCCAAAGGGGAAGGAGTTAAAAGTTAGAATTTGATTTTGTGGGTCACACACATACTTCCAATATCTCTATGAGTGAACTTCTCCAATGAGTTAATATTACTTTGTCTCAACTAGGCATCAAATATCTGAAGAGCAGAATTATAGTTTACTGATAGTTTATTTTTACCAACTAGAAATTACCCAGTAAATAATTGACAATCTCTAAATATTTACTGTCTTAAAAGATGAGTGAATACAGTAGGCAATCTTTTGTGATTTTTGATATATTGGTTGAAAGATATTAGCCAATATTTAGAAAATAAGCTACCAGGAGGGGTACCTGAGTGGCTCAGTCAGTTGAGTGTCTGACTTCAGCTCAGTTCATGATCTTGTAGTTCGTGGGTTCAAGCCCCATGTTGGGTTCTGTGCTGACAGCTCAGAGCCTGGAACCTGCTTCAGATATAGTGTCTCCCTCTCTCTGCCCCTGTCCTGCTCTCGCACACTCTCTCTCTCTTAAAAATAAACATTAAAAAAGAAAAGAAAAGAAAAGAGC
Source organism: Crocuta crocuta (assembly GCF_008692635.1). Classification (NCBI taxonomy): domain Eukaryota; kingdom Metazoa; phylum Chordata; class Mammalia; order Carnivora; family Hyaenidae; genus Crocuta; species Crocuta crocuta. Next base: position 229,720 of record NW_027531885.1, read on the forward strand.
TACCATGGGGAAAGTGTGATACTAAAGAAATGCATGCTATTTGTTTTGTTTTGTTTTTAGATCTGGTAGTAAAAAAATATTAGGGAATTAGCTTACAAATGGTTAAAAGCAGTGATAGAGGGGGGAAAAGATACATTTGAAGAGAAAAAGAAACTTGAAAGGTTTGTCCTTGGAAATGAGGAAAACTCTTCATATTTCTCAAAATGAAGAGGAGAAATAAAAAGATGATTAATCACAGAAATTCTGAGGATGTAGGAACACAATTAAAGGGAAGAAAGTTAGAGATATTCTGTTACTTGATAACTATTTCTCAATAAAGTAGAAGCTATAAAAGGTAGAGCACAGAATATTATCTGAAAAATCGTGGTGGTGAATGTGATCGGCAATGGGAAAAGGGCTACCTTGACTGGCAGGCAGCGTTAAAGTGTTGTTTTCTCAGAAAATATGGGTCCTGAATAACATAAGATGAAGGAAGAATGAAAGGCAAATGTGAACACAGCAAGAGCATTTGTCAATATTAACATTTGCTGCTTTGTTTTAGCAAGGCAGCCTAACATATACCGTGTGGAACAACAAGGTCAAAGCTATTTTCACAGTAATGTTAAGACATCACTCACCTTTTTGACTCTGATTCTTCCATGAGTGTACACTTCGGCTTTATGGAGGTTACATGGAATGTGATAGTGTAGTAGAATGCAGAAGCAGATAAGATAATCCAGCTCTCTTTTTTTAAACTAGGACCAAAGAAATTTCCAAAAAATATTAAACCATGCCACTCTCATTGTTTTGTGTTGTTTGCATTTAATTTAAAATATATCTTAACATGTAATGGGTTTATTATGCAAGTTAAATCAATGATTACATATTTTCTTTTTTTTATTTTAATGTTAATATTAAAGCATCAATAGACGCTAAGCCACATAAATAAAGTCCTCTGAGGTTCTTGACAATTTTTGAAAGTGTAAATGAAAACTGAGACCATCAAGTTTGAGAACCCTTGAGGTACCTTCCAGGACAGCAAACTAACCCGTAGGCCAAATCTGACACATCACTTGTTTTTGTAGGGCCCAGGGCTTAGTGTCTTTTTATGTTTTTAAATAGAAAAAAAGTCAAAAGGATAATATTTCATGGCATGTTATAATTTCACGAAACTCTACTTTCAGTGCCCATAAATGAATTGTATTAGAACATAGTCACATTCATTCCTTTGTTCACTGTTGTCTGTGACTCTTTCCACTCTGCCCGCTCTCTGGATCTCCGACTTTTCTAGCCATCACCCTAATCATGAAAGCCATTTCCTTGCAACAAACTTCTTAATGCGTTTCCTACCATTTCTGCTTCTCTAGCTGAACCATAACTTATACAATTAGTTTCTGTGTTGTTAAAATCAAAGAAATAAGCTTTATTTAAAATTTTGGTTGAAAAAGTCACCTTGTTCTGCTATTAAAAAGACAGTGAGGTGGAGGCACCTGGGTAGCTTAGTTGCCTAAGTGCCGGACCCTTGATTTAGGCTCAGGTCACATCTCCTGAGTTTGAGCCCTGTATCAGGCACTGTGCTGACAACATAGAGCCTGCTTGGGATTCTCTTTTTTTCCCATCTCTCTGTTCCTCCCCCATTCTCTCTCTCTCTCTCTCTCTTTCTCTCTCTCAAATTAAATAAATAAACTTAAAAAATGAAAATCAGTGAGAAAGAACACAGCTCACTCCCATCAGTTTACCTTCCAGAGAGAGATGCATGGGGGACAGAATCTTGCTGAAGGTTCCATGGGTTTATGCTACAGTGAGGGGATCTCTGTCCAAAGTCCAGCTCCTCCTTGCCCCGCTCAAACCCCAACAATTTGATACTCCTTTGCAGTACAAACATTGGAACTGACAAATGTGTGTGAGGTAAGCAATCTAGAATTGGGTTTTGGACTATGCCAAAACAACACCCAGCTATGCCATAGGGAAATACTTTAAAATGTTTCATTGTGTTTAAAGGAAAGAGAAAACTTACATAAATACAAAAGATGATACGACTAAAACTATTTCATGTTAGTAGTCTTTTTTTTAAAAGTGTGTGAACATGAAAACAACAGAACTCTTAAATAAATACTCAAGGAACAGTCAAGTTTCTTGATATGATGACATTCTGAGAAATATAACCGTCTTTAATCCTATGAAATTGTCTCATACATTTTGAACTTTCTAGAAATTCTTTCAGTGTATTTCCTTTAACCTCTGTGTTCTCGAATATATTTTAATAAGTAGATACATGAATAAAAATAAGCTAAATAGGAGCAACTGAGTGGCTCGGTCAGTTACATNATGGTACCAGGATTGAGTTCAATGTCAGGCTCCAGATTGGTCTTGGAACATGTTCGACATTCTCTCTCTTCCTTTCCCTTTCCCCCTACCCTCCACACTCACACTCTATCTCTATCTCAAAAAATAAATTAAAAAATTAAAAACAAATAAAATAAATAGAAATAACTCATCTCACCTAGTTTAACCCCTCAAATTACTATCAAGTTCTCCCTCCCTCTCAATTATTCACAGATTTCATGAACTTAATTAAATATTCCATTTTGATCACTCTCTTAGGAAAATCATTAATTAACACCTGATTTCTACTGCCATATACTAATCAATTTTATAAATTTAACACAATTTATTTAATTCATTTTTTTTGTGGGAAGACATCTTGCTTCCAGGTTTTCAGAATTAAAAATAATGTAACTCTGACCATGTCTTCTTTTACATAATTCCTGTGTCATGTAGAAAAGTTTCTACAGACATAAACTTTGGTGTAAAATTTTTAGGATCTGCATATATTTTGCTCGTCTAGATAATTTTAGGTGTTTCCCAAAGCAGTTGTAAAAATGTACATGCCTGGCAATTTTGCATAAGCATTTTAGTTGTTGCATGTGCTCTTTTGATATTATAAAAAATTTTCATTTTTATTAACTTGATGAATATCGAATGATGATTTAATTTGCATTTCCATGAACATTGGCAAACTTGAGCACGTTTTCTTAGTTTTTATTTATTTTGAGAGAGAGACAGAGAGAGAGAGCAAGAGCAGGGTTGGGGCAGAGAGAGGGAGGGAGACAATTGCAAGCAGGCTCCACCGCTGTCAGCACGGAGCCCAAGGCGAGGCTCGAGCTCACAAACTGTGCAATCATGACCTGAGCCAAACACAAGAGTCAGAGGCTTAACTGACTTAACCACCCACCCAGAAGCCCCAGACATGTTTTATATTTACATAATTGAGGTGTTTGCTCAGGTATTTTGCCCACTTATTGGTTATCTTTTCTCTTTTTGGTTTTAGGCTTACTTTGTAGATTATAGGAGCTAATAACTTATCCCTATTATGTGTTTAAGATATATTTTCTAAGTTTATAGGTGAGTTTCATTATATGTCTGATATCCTTTGATGACTAGAAGGCTGTAATTTATAATATTTTCCCATAAGTTTTCTGCCTTTCTGTCTTGTTTAAGAAGTACTTTCTCGGAGCGCCTGGGTGGCTTAGTTGGTTAAGCATCTGACTTTCGCTTAGGTCATGATCTCACGGTTCATAGGTTCGAGCCCCACGTCGGGCTCTGTGCTGACTGCCAGCTCAGAGCCTGGAGCCTGTTTCAGTCTGTGACTCCCTCTCTCTCTGACCCTCCCTTGCTCACACTGTCTCTCTCTCTGTCTCCTAGAAATAAATAAAACATTAAAAAAAAAAGAAGTACTTTCTATACTAAGTTAATGTGAGATGTTATATTAATCAGTCCTATAATGATCACAAACTATTATAAAGTTACATTGTAATGATTTTACCTTATTTAAAATTTTTCCTTTCACAGTAAAGTCTAATACAATGTACTTGAGGTTTCACACATAGTGTGGGGTAGCAACTTAGCATAGATTTTTTTAAAATGAAGAGCCTGGACAGTTTACATGCTAATGATTTTAACATTCTTTCATGCATCGTCAGATTCTGTTTACAAATTTTGCACGTATTTTCAATTTTTGAATATACATTTTAAGTGAGGCTGCCCATAAATTTCACTTCTTACATTTTTCTTGCTTTGTTTCCCTTCAAAGTTTTGCTAGCATAATTTTAAAAAAATAGGCAGTATTCTATCTCATTCTCTTCTGTAGAAGATTTTGTATATAAGTGACATTATATGTCCATTTAAATGTTTTACAGAACAATCCAGGACAATGAACTAAACTTGTTTTTCCTGTGGGAAATCACATTGATTATTGTAGAATATATAGGTTTTGTATATTTGTGTATCTCATTTGGAAAGTTGAATTTTTCTAGGAAGTTATTACACACAATCTCAAATATTTTAGAATCAAGAGTTCATATCATGCTTTTATATTTTCATATACTTATAGACTCACTTCATCTCTTTGCCCCACATTTCAAATTAAGCCCAGATATTATGTCGTTTCACTCTAGGGCACTTCAGTACGCATCTCTGAACAACTTGGATATTTGCTACTCCTAAGCACAATGTCATTGACATACCTCAATTAATAAGAATTTCTTAATATCTTATATCTAGTTCATATTCATGTCTTTTTTTATTTTTTAAGTCTCCTAAGTCTCTTATGAACGAAAACAATCTCTATTTGTATATTTTATAATACCATCAACTTACTGAAGAAACTGGGTCATTTTTCCTTTTGAATATCTCTCTTTCTGGATTCTTTTGTTTCTTTACTTTTGTTGTCACTTAACTGGTTCCCCTGCCTTTGTAATAATCCCAGTAAGCAAGACATTAACTCCAGAAGTTTAATGAGATTTAATTGTGTTTTATTTTTGCCCAGAATTTTCACACATGGGCTCATCAGAATATTTATTTTGACTAGCAAGTGGTTCAGGGGACGTCAGTCTCATGCTTGCATTGTTCTAGCAATTGTACATTTAATGGTTTTTTCTTGTCTTGAATCAATACATTATTTAGAGGTTTAAAAATGGTAATTTTTCTAATATCATATTTATTTTAAGATTATAAATTAAAATTATTCTGTAATGAAGATTTTTTCTCTTATGAACTATATGACTATATATTTACTTTGAAATACATTTTATTTTTAAAATTAATTTATTTAAATTTAAGTTAGCTAACATACTATACAGTATCAGTTTCAATATAAATCAGTGATTCATTACTTACATATAATACCCACTGCTCATTGCAACAAACGCCTTCCTTAATGTCCATCACCCCTTTAATCCTATCCCCCCACCAACCTCCCTTCAGCAACCCTTAGTTTGCTCTCTGTATTTAAGGGTCTCTAATTGTTTGCCTCCCTCTCTGTTTTTATCATTATTTTCCTTCCCTTCCCCATGTTCATCGCTTGTGCTTCTTTAATTTCACATGAGTGAAATCATATAGTGGTTGCCTTTCTCTGATTAATTTATTTTGATTAACATAAGACACTCTAGTTCTACCCATATTGTTCCAAATCATAATATTTCATTTTTTTTGGTCACTGAGTAATATTCCATTGTATTTAAATACATATGCACCACATATTCTATCAATTCATCAGCCAACGGATATTTGGGCTCTTTCCATAATTTGTCTATTGTGAATAGGCTGTTATAAACTTCAGGGTGCATGTCTCTTCAAATCAGCATTTTCCTATTGGATAAATACTTAGTAGTACAATTGCTGGGTCGTAGGGTAATTCTATTTTTAATTTTTGAAGAACCTCCATATTGTTTTCCAGAGTGGCTGTACCAGTTTGCATTCCACCAACAGTGCAAAAGTGTTCCCTTTACTCCGCATTCTCACCGACACCTGTTGTTTCTTGTGTAGTTCATTTTAGCCATTCTGACAGGGGTGTGTTGGTTTCTCATCATGGTTTTGATTTTTTTTTCTCTAATGATGAGTGATTTTGAGCTCTTTTCATGTGTCTGTTAACCATGTGGAAGTCTTCTTGAGAAAAGTGTCTATTCATGTTTTCTGCCTATTTCTTCAGTAAAATATTTGGTTTTTGGGTGTTGATTTTATCGGTTCTTTATAGATTTGGGATACTAACTCTTTATTCAATATGTCACTTGCAGATATATTCTCACATTCCTTTTAGTTTTGTTTATTTTTTCCTTTGCTGTGCAGATGCTTTTTGTCTTAATGAAATCCCAGTAGGCCATTTTTGCTTTTGTTTGCCTTGTCTTGGGAGATGTATCTAGTAAGAGGTTTGATGATGTCAAAGAGGTTACATCCTGTGTTCTCCTCTAGGATTTTGAATGTTTCCTCTCTTACATTTAAGTTTTTCATCCATTTTGAATTTATTTTTGTGTATGGTGTAACCTTCAAGAAATTAAGGATAGAAGGACATACCTCAACATTATAAAGGCCATAGATGAAAGACCCACAAATAATATCATCCTCAATGAGGGAAAACTGAGACCTTTTCCCCTAAGGTCAAGAACATGACAGGATTTCCACCCTCACCACTGTTGTTCAACATAGTACTGGAAGCTCTAGTTTCAGCAATCAGAAAACAAAACAAAAAAAATAAAAAGTATATAATTTGGCAAGGTAGAAGTCAGACTCTCACTCTTTGTAGATGACCTGATACTCTACATGGAAAACCTGAAAGACTCCACCAAAAAACTGCTAGAACTGATACATGAATTCAGCAAAGTCGCAGGATATAAAATTAATGTACAGAAATCAGTTGCAGTTGTATAACCAATAATGAAGCAGAAGAAAGAGAAATCAAGGAATAGATCCCATTTACAATTGCACCAAAAACCACTAGATACTTAAGAATAATCCTAACCAGGACTGCCTGAGTAGTTCAGTCAGTTAAACATTAGACTTTGACTCACATCATGATCTTGTTATTCTTGGGTTCAAGCCTCACATCAAGATCTGCACTGGTGGTAGAGAAACTGCTTGGGATTCTCTCTCTCTCTCTGTCCCTTCCCCACTTGTATTTCTCTCTCTCTCTCTCTCTCAAAATAACTATATAAATTTATATATATGTATACTAATGAAAGAAGTAAAAGATCTCCTAACTTGAAACTAGAGAAAACTTATGAAAGAAATTGAAGAAGACAGAGAAAAAACATTCCATGCTCATGGACTGAAAGAGTAAATATTGTTAAAATGTCTATACTCTGGAAAGCAATTTACACATTCGAAGCAATCCCTATCAAAATAACACCAGTATTCTTCACAGAGGTAGAACAAACAATTTTAAAATCTGCATGGAACCAAAAAAGGCCCCAAATAGCTAAAGTCATGAAAAATAAAAATTAATTAATTTTTTAAAAAAGCTGGAGAAATCACAATCCCAGACTTCAAGCTGTGTTACAAAACCAAATCATCAGGACAGTAAGGTACTGGTACAAAAACAGACATGTATCAGTGGAACAGAATAAAGACCACAGAAATGGAGCCACAAACATATGGTCAACTAATTTTTGACAAAGCAGAAAAGACTATTCAATTAAAAAAAAAAAAAGACAGTCTCTTCTGCAAATGGTGATGAGAAAACTAGACAGCGACTTGCAGAAGAGTGAAACAGAAACTTTCCTGAAAACATTTTATACAGAAAACATGGAGTACACTTCTAATTAATTTTTCACAGAAGACTACATCAAAATATTTCCAACTTTTTATTACCTCTTTTTCTGTCATAACATTAAGAACTCATTTTTGTCAATATATTAAATGATTTTTAGTCAGTTCAATCAGAAAAACATTTTTTTTGAGATTCAATGGTATGGTATCCTCTTTGTATCATTTCTTCTGTCTTTCTGATAAAACCAAATTATTTTTAATGGCTTTTTAAATTTTCTAGTACAAGAAAATATCTTAGGCTCCTATTGAATACCTCCTGTACCTAACTTGGAATCAGCAATTCCTCTCAGGAGATCTGGCTTATATATTTGCTTTTTAATGGACAATAATATTTAGTAATTACGATCAAAGAATTAGGGTAATCATTGCTACTTGAATTTGTTATTGCTTAATTGCTTTTTAGTAGACAAGCAGCAGTTTATATGTATGTGTGTGTTTATGAATTTTTATTATTAATATTATAAAATCATGAATTTATTTCAATTAATTCTAACATTACAATATTTGCAATGTAGCTTTTTGATTTTATAGTTTTCTTTTCTACAAAAAATATTTGTAGTTTACAACATAAAATAATCGCTTGTTATATGTATACATATATATAATATACATATCCATAAAATATATGTGTAAAATAGTTTGAATATAATAGTAGAAGCATCACTAATAATAACATGAAGAAAGAATGAAGATTAAGGTTTATTTTTAAGTATATGTTTTCAGAATATATTATACTAAGTAGCAATAATCCAAATGCTGTGTTCTACAGTTACCTGAATTAGATACTGTTTTGTATTAGGCAAAATAATAACTCTCCAAAGAAGTTCATGTTCGAATCTTAAGACCTGCAAATATGTTACACCTACATATCTTACTTACATATTCACAAGGAAATAAAGGTTGCATATGGAATTGGGATTGATAATCAGCTGAATTAAAAACCTTAACACGGGTGCCTGGGTGGCTCAGTTGGTTAAGCCTCCAACTTCTGCTCAGGTCATGATCTCCCAGTTCGTTGGTTCAAGCCTCGCATCAGGCTCTGCGCTGACAGCTAGCTCAGAGCCTGGAGCCTTCTTCAGATTTTGTGTCTCCCTCTCTCTCTGACCCTCCCCTGCTTACGCTCTCTCTCTCTCAAAAATAAACAAAAAACATTAAAAAATTTTTTAAAAACCCCACAAAATCTTAACATAGGGAGATTATGCAGGCTTTCTTAAATGGACCCAATCTAATCACATGAATTTTTAGAATCACAAATGGGAAGCAGAAATCTGACAAGGGAAAGACCTGTAGAACTTTCTGGCCTTATAGATGGATCAATGGGCCAATTAACTAAATATTCTTAATATTTAATAATCGTTAATATTTATATAGTCAAAGAGCTACTGAGATACATCAGTTTAAATTAGTACACTAGAGCCCATCAAGGTTGTTGTCATTATTAAATATCAAAAAATTTTACCATAATTAAAAAAAAAGTTTGATTTAAACTAGGGAACCACTGAATTTGTGAAATTTATAATTAGAAATCTCTAAATACTTGATAGTTTTAAAATATGTAGTTACTACTTAACATTAAGGCTAAAAACTAACTAAAATACTTTAAAGTATATATACATACATGTATATATAAATATATGTATATAATTCAATGGAAAGTCTCCCTTTATCTCATCAAACTATAAGATAAATTAAATCTTAATTTACTTAGTTTAATCAACATATAACTATTAATTAACATGACAACAAGTCTCCTGGTGGAACAGTTCTTGAGTTGGTGAATAAATACAATGAGTCAATGACATTACAAAGAAGCCAATATCCTTCCACTTATTACTCTAACATATTCATCAGTGTGGGCTTTGAGTTTTCACTAGTTTTGCTCATGTTTGCAAGAAGACTGTTGCAGTTTTGAGCATCCTGTTTAGTAAAGAAAGTACCTAGAAGAATGCCAAACATATGTCTAGATTATATGTATCTCTTTTTTAACAGGAAAATTTTCTCAGGAACATGAGCCAATTTCCCTAACAACTGATTAACCAGAATACTGTCAAATGCCCAAGGAAAAAGCAATCATTGATGGGAGTAGTAAGATCCCTATGTTTGGCTTATAATAATTAGATTTACCCCTGACCAGAGTTTAATGACATCCTCTGTGGGGTGTTTATTCAATTAAATTGGATTTTATTATTTTTAATAAGGCACACAGAGGAAAAGGAGGGATGGAAGAACAGTCAGGATTGGCCAGATTATGTTGTAAAAACAAACAACATAAAACTCTCAAAGTTTTCAAACAGTAAAGTATATTTTTCACTTGTGCTATATGTCAATACATGGGCTTCTGATTGCCCACAGCATGTATGGATGGAGGCTAAGAAGACTGTATGCCATTAAATGCTTCCACGATCACAGAGGTAGAAGAAGAGAGAGAGACAAAGAGACAGAGACAGAGAAAGAGATTGAGAGAGAAAGAATATGGAAAGGTATGTGCTAAAGCTTAAAACTGCTGATTGGAAGTTACAAGTGTTACTTCCATGAATAATCCGAGTTTAACATGGCATAGGTATATGATATTCCTATAGGAAGGAGGATCATATATTTGTGAAGAATAATGAGTTTATGAAAGTGCACATTTTTGGTCACCACATATTTTGTTTCTTCCCCTCTCACAGGCAGACTGTCATGTCCACATCCTCATCTCCTGCTTCCAAGCTTACATCCAGCCATTGCTTTGGTCTAAAAGCAAAAGATACATGGGAAGTTCACAGTAACATCTTCAGGTTTGAAAGTGCTATCTTGACCCATAATTCTATGAATTAAAAAGAAAAGTCATTTATCCCATCCTATGTGTTCAGTAAACAAAAACAGGGATAAAATAATCACAATAAACAATTCATTCAGAAAAGAGAAGAACGAAAGTATGCAGTATTCCCTTACTCATAGAAATTCTGAAATTCTGCTCTCCAGATATGAAAAAGTAACTCAACCCTGGGAGGAGGAAATGCTTCTTGATCAGAACCTGATTTCACTCCCTAGAAGAATTTCCTCTACTTATCTCTTCTTTGGGATTTTTATTTGCATCCTTGGTAAGCTGTTTCATTTTCTCATTTTCTATCTTGGCTACATCTGAAGAAAGGACTAGATAATTTGCCGTCGGTGGTGAAACAGCTATTTTCCTCTGTTCTTGTCATAGGGAGTTTGGGGCCCAAAATGTGTTTTAGAAATCAGTCAGTCTCTTTAAGGCCAAGGTGCTAACTGCTTTCACATTACACTGTTAAACATGTGCCACCTTTTAAAATTCTTTAAATTTTAATCAGCTTGATGTACCAAAATCCATATTCACAATTCTTTTAAACACATGCTTATGCCTCTTAAATTATATTCAGATAATTTGAGAGTATGTAGCTTCCTTAAGAGAGGCAAGTTTTCCTAAAGCATTTTGTTTAACATAAGCACCTTATTTTTTTTTAATGATATTTTATCCATGGGTATGATGGTCATGCCTTTGATTTTATCTTTGCTACAAGACTGAGTTGAATACACCTTAGGCCTATGAATTTTTCAATTTTATTTTTTACTGATTGGGAGAGAAAATTAGTTGCCTCTTCTCCTCTTGCAAGAGTTCTTTACTGTTTCTGATGTGTCTGTTCTTCCTTGCAAAATAGCCAATTTTTATGGAGGAGGGGAGATCATCTAACAAAGACATGTTATTTCCATTGTTTTCCTATTGCTGGCTTCTTATACTTCACTTTAAGTTACACACTTCTTAGATATACTGTTTCCCTTCCAAAATATATATATTGTTTTTTTCCCATGCATATAGTCATGTTATAACATAAATTGTATTCCTTCTAACTTACCATAACTGCTTCCTCATTACCTCCTACCCAGCTCCAAAGCCAACTCCACATGCATTAGGTAAGAGTTTATGTTAAGACAAAACAGACATCGGGTGTTATTTTCCAACATAAACTAGGTTATAAGTCTAAAATCTCAGGGGCTGATAAAACAAAGTTTATTTCCTCTCATTTTAGTGATTCATTGCAGTTTGGTCTTGGTTCTGATCTATAGGGTATTTGGTTTCAGTTCCAAACTGACAAAGAAACGTCCATCTGAAACTTGCCTGTTTTCATGCAGAAATGAAGGAGAACAAGCTAGAGGGTGCTCTAGTGCTCATAGCTTCTCCCTGAAATTGTGTATTTCATTTTTATTCATATTTCAGTTGTGAAAGCAAGTGATATGGACATTCTTGGATTCCACAAGGTGAAGAAGATATCTAATGCTCAGGGAGTGGCAACAGATAATGGACAGTGAATATCCATTCAGTTTACCACCTTAGTGATGTTAATTTTTTAAAAAGAATTTATTTTTTGTGTAGGTTTTGGTTAATAGCAAAACTGAGGTGAAGGCACACAGACAGTTCCAATATGTTATTCCATTCACACAGTCTCCGCAATGTCAACATCCACCATCAGTGTGGTTCATTTGTTACAGTTGATGAACCTACACTGACACCTCATTATCACTCAAAGTCCATGGGCTACATTAGGGTTCACTAATGTGATATCATTTTTAATACAATTTTCCGGTATCCTTAGAAAACAAAGCCTGAGCCAAAAATCGTATATGCTAACACTTTATTGGGTAGTATAACCTCAGGGGAAGCTGGGGAAGATGAAAAAAAGTGAGTCTAGGAGAGGATAAACATAGTAGATAGCTTTGTAACAAGAGTGTTTGCTTTCCTGGAGGTGTGCAAAGAGGTAGTACTATCCTTGTTTCTTGAAATAGTATTAAGTTGTGGGGGCAAGGAGAAGAACTTATCCATTCCTCCAATCCACCAATGCTCAGAGATAACCCACTGAATCATCAAACCCTCTGCATTTGTAGGAGTTACTGTCTCCACTGCTCCAAATAGCAGCTGAATACAACAGTGGAGGCCTCGTATTGAAAACCAAAGGTGGCCAGGTGAATGCATGTATGCCATGAGTCTGCCACTACATTTCTACTTTTGGCACCAACAAGGCAGCTGCAGGAAAGAAGGCAAAAAGCATGGTATACAGGGTTGGTCGTAGGTGTTGTTAAAGCTGGTTCTCAACAGAAATGAGTGATAGGGAAAAACTGGGTCAAAAGCTCTTGAGAGCTAAACAGGTAAGCCTTTTAAACTGATGCCGTCCTTACCACAGAGCCAAAGAAAACTCCCTCCAGTAAAGATTAGCACCTTTCCTTCTGAATTCATAAGGATGTGGTTAGTTTCAGCATCTTAGGGAGGATCCTCAGGACCATCAAGCAGAAAACCAACGCTAGTAAATCTTGTGAGGTGCATACATTGTTTTTAGCACAAAAATGCAACCAACGTTTTCTATAGCATTAATTCCATTCTTTCATTTACTGGTTCCAAAGTGTTTATTAACAGATGTTAATAATTACCTGCCACTATGTTAAGCAATGGGAATAAAGGAAAGTTTAAGGTAAGTTACAACATAACAACAATCACAATTTTTCACTGACAGTTGCTTAATCAAGGGACAAAAATTCACTCAAAGTTGCCCTATTAAAGAGGAATGTGTATTAAAACATACAAAATAATTACAGAAATTCAAGTTCAGGAAATTTAGCAAGGCCAAATAGAAAATGGAGAATCAGCGGCGCCTGGGTGTTCAGTCGGTTGAGCATCCAACTTTGGCTCAGGTCATGATCTCATGGTCATGAGTTTGAGTCCTGCATTGGACTCTGTACTGACAACTCAGAAGCTGGAGCCTACTTCAGAATCTCTGACTCCATCTCTTTCTGGCCCTCTCCAGTTTATGCTCTGTCTCTCAAAAAGTAAATAAATGGTTTAAAAAAAAATGGAAATTCTGGTGATTTTGTATTCCCTCTTAGTGGCTCTATATTTTATTCTCTCAGAATACAGCTGATTTTTTCCATTTTGAATATCAGTAATCCCTGTTGCTATTCCCTCAAAACTAAACCATGAAAATAGTTTTGTTCTTCAATCTTCTCAATTAATTTTGAACTTACAGGTTACTGTAAAACATCAGTCCAAATATCACTGACTCCTTCACTTAATTATAAATTCCAGAAATGAAACCCTTCTTAGTTTTCTAATCTTGGCTCTAAATGTTTGCAAGGGAAGAAAAAGGTGAGGTCACCTTTAATACAATATCCAACTTAGGTTTATGCTAAGAGCTCTGGGTGTCAGGTGAGCCAGATTTTTTTTTTAGAAGAACCATATGTATACAAATTATTTTAGAAGGGAGAAGATCCTTACATCTCATAATTATATGTATGTACACTGAAGTTTCATAAAAATCTTTTTTTTTGTTTGTTATAAGCAACATGTTATAAGCAAAACATGTTGGTAAGGGAGATATTTTAAGGTATAGAAAAATACAGACTGAATAATAGGGATGCCTGGGTGGCTTAGTCGGTTAAGCATCCAACTTCGGCTCAGGTCATGATCTCGCAGTTTGTGGGTTCGAGCCCCCAGCTGGACCCTGTGGTGACAGCTAGCTCAGAGTCTGGAGCCTATTTCAGATTCTGTATCTCCTTCTCTCTCTAATCCTCCCCTGCTCACGCTGTCTCTCTCTGTCTCTTAGAAATAAATAAAACATTAAAAAATTAAAAAGAAAAAAGAAAATACAGAGTAATAATAAGCCATAAGTAAGGATTGGAGTTTTGGAGACAATTATTTGGACTATGTAGGCAAACAGCAACAACGATAACAACAACAAAACCCTCAAACAACAATAAATGTATACATCTGTAAAGAGGAATAAGCATCAACCACTTCATATCAAATTAATACTCTCCCTGTTTACAACAAGATAATTGGACATAGCTTCTATTTTATACTTCATAGTATTTTGTTCATAAAGTGAGAGGTCACAAATATGTAGTTCTCTTATTTGCTTGAAATAAGATTGCCTTTAAACACTTTTTGAACACTGATGACTAAGAACAAAACTAACATTTTATTTGTGGTTATTCATTATGCAGAATAATGAAACTCTGAACACTTGCCAGAGTTGGTCAATTTACCTTCAATGTTGTTTTTTACATCTGAATTTTAATGCATTAATTCTTTTCTTTCCCTAATAAATTAATTAATAATTATTTATTTATTTATTTACTTTGAGAGAGGTGGGGAGGGGCAGAGAGAGGTAGAGAGAGAGAATCCCAAGCAGGCTCCACACTGTCAGCACAGATCACTGACCTACTGACTATTTAAGCGTTGCCTCTGCAGATCTCTGGACTTTTCTCTATGTGCAGCCCTCACCTTTTCTGAACTCTGTTATGCAAATGCTAACAGCATGGTCCTCCTGGACTCCACTCCATCTTCTCATTTCAGGAAAGCTAGCAAACTCTGCCTATATTCTCTTTGTCTCTGTCATTGCCTGGAAACTCAGGACAGTTAGCTGGGGCATTACTGGCTTACCTGAAGAATCAAACAACTAATAATCTAGAAAATTCTTTAAAAGTAGCAGTATATAGAGAGAATGTCCCCCTCAGATATTAAGCATAACTATGAAAATAATAAAGTCTGTAAATTGTTCATAACGAATCTCAATTGTTTATAATTCAGAAATCTGTGACCATTAAAAATAATGTTGTTGACTTGCAAAAAAAAAAAAAAACCATCTTTGGAAACATGTAAGTTCACTTAGAGGTCTTACATTTATTTCTCAATTCTAATTAAAAATACACTAACGTGAAGGCTACATTCCTACTTTTTTGTTGTTGTCCTTGTGAACCAGTCATCTATTTCTTTCTATATAAATTGATTGCTTTTTTATTCAAGAGGAAAAAATGGGAAATAATTTTCTAATAAATGCATTTTGAGCATGTAAAATGTTCTTCTATTCAACAAATTTTAGCGATCCTTATGTATATGTCAAGTATAGAAGTGAAAAAACATATTTCTAGACCTCATGGAGGTTATATTTTAGCACAGGATATAAGTAATCAGGAAAATACATAATATATAATTGAGATAGTGATTAGTAGCACGAATGAAACAAAGCAGTGGCAAAGGAAAAGAATGGCCTAGAAATAAGCTAATGCTTAAACAAGATGTCAGGGAAAGCAGCCCTGAGGTGACATTTGAGTGAAACTTGATAAAGTAGAAGAGGTGAGTAATGCAGCTAACGAAAGAAAATTATTCTAAAAAGCACCAAGTCCCTACAACAGTAGAATGTCTGGCATGGTCAAGAATCCATAAGACATGGCCTAGAGCAACATAGCTTGGGAAGAATAGGGGTCACAAAAAATGGAAATGGAGTCAGATAATTGTGGGATTCTGATGAGATTTACAGGCAATATTTAAGATTATGATCTTTACTAGATAAAATTGGAATCCAGTAGAGAATTCTGAAAAAAATTAAAAAAAAAAACAGTGAAAAAATCTGTCTTATGCTTATTAAAAATTACTCGAGTTGTTTTACTCAGAATTAACTCTAGAGGAACAGAGAGAGAAGAGAAAGAGAGAGAGAGAGTCATCATTAACCAATCATTAAGCAACAATTTCAGATAAGACCCATATTGGGTTCTGGTCCAACATGAGGGACTAGAATTTTTAACAAACACAGTTTTTTTTTAAAAAGTAGTTTAATTCTGAAAGTATTTTGAAAACACTAGAAAGAAAAATTTGCTTTTAAATTGGATGTATAATGTGAGAGAAAAAGAATAATCAAGAATGGGGCACGTGGGTGGCTCATTCAGTTAAGCGCCAACTTTGGCTCAGGTCATGATTTTGCAGTTTATGATGTCAAGCCCTGCGTCAGGCTCTGCTGACAGCTCAGACAGTAGCTGGAGCTACTTCAGATTCTGTGTCTCCCTTTCTCTCTGCCCCTTTCCTCCTCATGCTTAGTTTTGGTCTCTCTCCCTCAAATATAAATAGACATTAAAAAAATAGTAAAGGATAACTCTTTACCATTCAGGGCTTGAAAAACTGGAAAAGTGGAGTTGCTACTTACATAGATTAGAAAGAATGCAGCAGAACAATATGTATTGTACATTCAAGTGTAGTCTCATTTATAGATGTTATATATATGAATTTGTGACTCATGAGAGTCAGGGCTTGAAATATAAACTTGCAAATCATTGACATGAAGGTGGCATATTTGAAGCAATGAGATTAGGAAAAATGACCAGGAAATAAATGTATTGAGAAAAGAGAAGAGGGCCAAAAACTGAATATCAGCCTTTCTAATATTTGGAGTTTAGTGATATAAGAAAAATTTTAAATGTAGGCTAGAAAGGAATGGCTTATGAAGAAAGACCAATGCTGAGAATGTTAAGTATCTTGAAAACAAAGAGAATGTGCTTCAAGGAGGAAAAAGTGTAGAAAAGTGCCAAATGTTGATAAAAGTTTGAGTAAGATGAGAAATGACAAATGGCCACTGATTTTCAAAGTGGAAATTATCCATAATTTTAACAACCGTCTTGTGTGGTGGAGTGAGCATAGGGGTGACATTGTCCTATTTTGGCATGGATTAAGAGGAGTCATAATAGAAAAGTACATATGTGCCATGAGTTTTAAAAAATAAATTTTTAAAATAGTTTTACTGTAATGGGGAGCAGAGAAATATTACAGGAGCTGTAGTAGAGTGTTGGGTGGGAGAAAAGGGTAAAGAAGATGAAAAGATAATAGAAACAGTGGATTGAAGTTTCCTTGGAGTTTAAGAATTATTATAGTTTAGGACTAAGGTTGAACGACCAGGAAAAATAAAAGTTGGGGCACGTGGGCGGCTTAGTCGGTTAAGCCTCCGACTTCGGCTCAGGTCATGATCTCATGGTTTGTGTGTTCAAGCCCCATGTTGCGCTCTGTGCTGACAGCTCAGAGCCTGGAGCCTGCTTTGGATTCTGTGTCTCCCTCTCGCTCTGCCTCTCCCCTGCTCATGCTTTGTCTCTCTTTTTTTTCTTTCAATAATAAATAAAAGTGTTAACAACATTAAAAAAGAGAGAAAGAAAAGTCAAGATTTAAAAGATCAAAAGATTTTCCTTATCACAAGAAAATATTTTTTTTAATTTTGTTTTTTACTTATTTTTCATGTTTTTTACTTATTTTTCATGTTTTTTACTTATTTCACACTTTTACAGTGTGAGCAGAGGAGTGTCAAAGAGAGAGGGAGATGCAGAATCTGAAACAGCCTCCAGGCTCTGAGCTAGCTGTCAGAACAGAGCCTGATGCGGGGCTCGAACCCACGAACTGTGAGATCATGACCTAAGCCGAAGTCGGACGTCTAACAGACTGAGCCACCCCGGAGCCCCCAAAATATTTGTTTTGTAACTATGTATGGTGGCAAATGTTAGCTAGACTTAAGTGATGATTATGGTTTTTGCAATACATACAAATATTGAATTATGTCATACACATAAAGCTAATACAATATGGCAATTATATCTCTATAAAAATCAGACTAAAGATAAAAAGATTCAAGGTGAGATTTAATACACATAGGTTCTTGGAATTGAGATTCCATCAAAAATTCAATTATACATAATTCATTGAGATTTTACCATAGTATTGGCAAATTTTGCAGTATAAAATCTTGGAAGAAGATATTTCTAATAATATCTAATAGTGGCTGTGACAGAGACTGCTTGTACATGCAAATGCCTGTTTTCTTCTCTTTCATATTTATCATGTGATAATATATTCCAGTTCCCTTATATGCGTGGAAACTAGGTGACTGTATTCCCTCCAGTAAAATGTTGATGGAAGTGATGTATTTGATTTAAAGATTTTCTCCTAGATCTTTCCTTCCCATTCTCTTTTATCCTTTAGCCTGCTAGTTAGATAAAATAATAAATCAGAGGGCTGTTAATGTCTGGATACAGTAGAGCAACTATATGGGAGATTTTTGAGTATCTGAATAATTGCATAAAGAAGAGCCACTTCATAGGTGTTGTTTCAAACAACTGTCAAGCAACAGTGTGGTGGTAGCTGCTAGGTGGGCTTGCCAAACTTCTAAATATTTGGCAATGAAGGAGATAATGAGTCAAGATCAATTTAGACAATGCATTACTTATGGTGTAGAAAGCAGCATGAACTTCAGATCTCATCTCCTGGGTTGCTCCCAGGAGCAATTGCTCCCAGGAGCAATTCTCAAAGTGGCATTGTGGAGGCGGACCCAGGACGATGCTGTGTACACAGTGTGTCTGTGTCACAGATGAGAAACACTGAGCTTAAAAACAAAGAAAGAATCTTATAAGTCTGCTGCTGGTAAACCAGTCCATCCTTCACTCTAAAGAATAAAGATAAATATCTTTTATTATTCTGATTAAGGGCCATACTTTCCCTCTGACCCAGAAGGAGACAGAATTATTAGATTCCAAAGTTTTTGCCATATATACATCTTTGATCCTGTTACCAAATAAATAAGTCATAGGGATGTAATATACAGCATGGCAACTCTAGTTAATACTAAACTGCATATTATAAAGTTTCTGACAGAATAGATCTTAAATGATCTTATCACACGAAAATATATTTTTTTAGTTTTTTAAAGTTTATTTCTTTTGAGAGAGAGACAGACAGACAGACAGACAAAGCGTGAGTGGGGGAGGGGCAGAAAAAGAGGGAGACAGAATCTGAAGCAGGTTCCAGGTTTTGAGCTGTCAACACAGAGCCAGATGCGGGGCTCCAACCCTTGAGCGAAATCATGACCTGTGCCGAAGTCAGATGCTCAATCAAATGAGCCACCAAGGCTGCCCTGGAAAAACATAAATTTATTACTACATACATTAACAGAAAACAACATAAGTGATGGATTTTAACTATATTAGACTCGTCAAGGTGATCATTTTGAAATATGTACAAATATTGAATCATTATGTTGTATATCTGAAGCTACCATAATGTTATGTGTCAATAACATCTCAACCAAAAAAAATATTTAAAATGCTAATGCAGGAGAGAAAGCTGTCACATGCGACAACACTGAGTTGAATTGTCTCACGACACCAGGCATCAAGCTATAGATTCATTCACTGTATTGTGAGACTTAAATTTAATATTATTTGCTTGTCATTTGTTTTCTAGTTTAATTGAGATATAATTGACATATAGCATGTATTAGTTTAAAGTTTACAAAATAATTATTTGATGCACACACACACATACACACACACACACATATATATGCAAAATGCAAAATGATTACTACAGTAAGTTAGGTTAACATCTATCACCTCACATACTTATATTTTTTTTCTTGTGATAAGAACTTTTAAGATTGGCTTACCTAGAAACATTCAAATATACAGCACAATTTTGTTAATTATAGTTAACATGACGTAAATGACATGCTGCAAATTACACTGTCAAAATTTATTTCCCTTATAACTGGAAGTTTGTAAATTTTAACATTCTGTACTCATTTCCTGCAACCCCATTCCCCCTTCTCTGCCAGCCACCAATCTCTTCTCTGCTTCTATAAGTTTAGTTTTTGTTTTTTTTTTAAGATTGCACACATGAGTGAAATCATAGAGAATTTGTCTTTCTCTGTCGGACTTATTTCACTGAATATAATGCCTTTAAGTTCCACCCATGCCATTTCAAGTGGCAGGATTTCTTTCTTTTTTATGCCAAACAATATTCCATTGTATACATTTACAACAATTTCTTTATCCATTCACCCACTGATGGACACTTGGGTTGTTTTCATGTCTGAGATATTGTAAACAATGCTGCTATGAACATGAGAGTGCAGATATCATTTTGAAATAATGATTTTGTTTTCTTTGGATGTATATCTAGAAGTGAAATTGCAAAATAATAAGGCAGTTCAATTTTAACTTTTTTCAAGATCCTCCATACTGCTTTTCACAGAGGCTGCACTGATTTCCTTTCTCACCAACATTGTACAAGGAAGGGTTTCCTTTTCTCCATGTTCTTACCAACACTCATTATCTCTTGTTTTTTTGGTGGTAACTATTCTAACATGATACTTCATAAAAGCTCTCCACCCCCCAAAAAAGAGATAGAGCAAAAATAAAGGACAAAATAAGTAAAAATAACTGTTATGCCAATTAGAGCTGGTATTGTTAAAATTGTTAGCTATGATGACTAATTACTATAAGAATTATCTGGGTCAAATTGAAAAGTAAGGGAGATTAAAATATGACAGAAAAAAGGAGCTAAGAAGGAAAGAAATGGAAAAGGATCTATCTTATTTTGTCAAACACAGAATTTCATAGAGTGATATATCATCTGGTGAAAGCTTGGGGCAGAGGGTAATGCAAAATTCTTTGGTATTTTCCTGTCCTCTCAATGGAGAAGACTAGACAAATAGCTAGAAATGATACCTCTCATTCCCTGACAGTGCAGTAATTGTGTAGAAAGAAATTGAAAACTCCCTTTTACGTTCCTTTAAAAATATGTGTTGTAGGTTCATTTCCATTCCATCATTGCTAAAGGAGGTGAACACCTCTCTGTGTATTTCTTAAAGTGGAGAGTTCTTAGTAAGCGGTATCAGAGTATAGTGAGTGGAATGGTGGTCTTCAGAAAAACACATCCATACTCCCATCCTGGACTATGTGAATGTTACTTTATTTGGAAAAGGGGTCTTTGTTAACAGTTAAGAGTCTTGAGATAATGAGACCATCCTGGATTATTCAGATTGGCCTTACATCCAATGTCAAGTTTCTTTGTAACAGACACAGAAAAAGAAAACTGATGGGCATTGTGATCATGGCGGCAGAGACTGGAGTGAAGTAGCCGCTAGCGGAAGAAATGCTGACGACCACCAGAAGCTAGAAAAGGCAAAGAACTTATTTCCCCCAGATAATCTGGAGAGAATATACCACTGAGTTCAAATATACCTTGAGTTCAAAGGTCTGGTCTTCAGAACTATGAGAGAATAAAATTCTGTGTTTTAATCCACCAAGTTTGTGTTAATTTGTTAAGAAAACTTTAGAAAACTAACACACGGGAGAAAAGGTAGAATTTATCAACACTGACGTTAATAAATTTAGAGTCTGTACTCTGGGTAGGGTAATGCTGAGTGCAGAAGACAGAGAGAGCATAGACAAGGGGTGCATGTGGCCTGATAAACAGGCTTTGTATAATCGATAGATTTTAGGTGGGGATAACTGGGAACATTTAAAATATGACCTTTTCAAGATTAATAAGCCATCTCCTGCTTACTCTCTGCTAAATTATTTTCTTTATATCAAATTGATTTTACTCAAAATGTATGTCTTGAATGGCTGCTAAGATCCTATTGGTACTAATGATACAAATGGACAAAGAACAAAACTACCCTATGTATATATTAAAGAGGATGGGTTTATGTAAAGCAGCATTACTAATAATTTGAGTGATATATTATTCAAAGACTATATTACACCATAAAGAAAATATGTATTTTCACTTTTAGAGTGCAAATAAAGATTAAATATCTTGATGGATGCATAGGAGATTAGGAGGTGTATACTGAGGAAAAGTTGATGGGTGTATAAGAGAAAGACTGTTTTTAACAAACTATTGACAACATCTGTACTTAACACTTCCTATGTCAGAGATATGCCAAGAAAATTTTTGTATAGTTTTGCAGCTCTAATCTAATAACAAGAATGAACCATAGACCATGTATGTCAACTGTGAAGTAGGTATTTTTTTATTATCTATATTGTTAATCACTACATATCATAAGGGATTTAGCAGAGGAAATTACAAAGTAAGCACAGGAGTGAGATATAAATATCTCAAGGATCTTGTAATTCAGTTAAAGAGGTAAAACTGTTATGGGAAACAATAGTCAGAATTTGAAATGTACACCCACATCTCTTCACCTAGAGATACAGACACATATCCAATTTCGTGCTGTTGATGTTCAGAGGTTAAAAGAAACTAAGTTCGGCTATACTTGTCTGGAGTGACTTCAAGTAGCAAATGGGATCTGAATTAGATGTGAGACATTTCAAAGGCATTGAAAGAAAATATGAAGAAGAAAAATGTCAGGAATATAAAAGTAAAAGATATCTCAGAGCTGAATGGCATAGAATTTAAGATGGAAAGAATAATAATATTAACAAAATCAACAAAAATAATCATCTTTAAAGCAATCTTTTAGATATATCAAAACATATATTGGCACACTAAGTAAAAAGATACAAATCTAAATATTCAAGCAAGTTGAAAACTAACTCTAATGGAACAAGAATCAAACTATTAAGAAATTTCTTCAACTCTTAGTTAAAGACAGTGAGAAAACTGCTTCAAAGTTTAAGGGAAAATACTTTTGAATGCATAATTTTATTCCCACCTAAACTTTTTTAAAAATCAAAACTTCAGGATTTTTTTTTCCAAGGCAACTAGGGAATAAGACAAGAATAAAGACTGAAGGAAAGAGTGAGCTCAAGTCAGGACAGGAATAAAGGAAGTTCTATCGAGTAATATATAGTGTAAATCTATTCACCAGTGGTGATATCTCTAAGAAAAAGGAATCCTAAGTTGTTGGTAGGAGCATTGTTTGCGTAACACTAGTGCTGTGATATTAGACGCATGCACAAGAGAAATCCAATGGTAGCACAATAGTTTCCTCAACAGTGAATGTACTCATATAGTCAAAACAGTCTAAATTTCAGCAGTTTCAGCCCTTACAATCAATTGAAGTAACAAAATTGAAAACCAAATTGAAAAAAAAAAAAGATTTAACTGATGCTACAAAAAGAATGAAATCATCATCTTTGATGATAGAAAAAACATAATTTGTAGGTTTGAGAACTGAGATTTGGGAGACAAGGTGAATAGCAGGTGAGGAGGACTAATCTCTTTGCTTATAAAATTGGATGAAAATACTGTTGTGGGCAGTGGAATATGACATAGAAATAAAAATATGCTGTTTGAAATATAAAGTTAACCATTGAAATGGTAGGAGGAATAAAAAAGGTATGTCAGTTTTGTCCTTATCTATCAAAGGAGGAAAGAAGGAGAATTTATCACCAGATGATAACTTTTTTAAAAAATCTGCTTAAGCATAATACTTAGTGAAGCATTTATGTATTAGCGAGAATTTATACATGCCAAGATGTCATAACAATCTATGGGTGTTCAGATAAAATAGAAATTTATTTTGTCTCATTTATCAGTTGAAAAGTAGGAAGAAGTTTGAAGCCAGGCAACTTGTCTTACTCATCAAAGTATTCCAAGAATCCAAGCTCCTCCCATCTCCTTTTCTAGTCATCTTGGGATGTTAACCTACTAATTCACTTAATTAGGACTGACTTGACAGAGTGGTCACACATGGGTGGGGAAAGAAAGGCTGCAGAAGGAGGGTAACTTCTTTTTTTAAATAACGTGACCTGAAAACTTAAATCAGATTCCAGTGAAAAAAATTAATTTAGGGGCACCTGGGTGGCTCAGTTGGTTAAGCATCAGAGTTTGGCTCAGGTCATGATCTCAAGTTCATGGGTTCGAGCCCCACCTCAGGCTCTATGCTGACTGCCAGCTCAGAGCCTGGAGCCTGCTTCCAGATTCTGTATCTCCCTCTCTCTCTGACCCTCTCTTGCTCACGCTGTCTCTCTCTTTCTCTCTCCCTCAGAAATATTTTTTTTAATTTTTTTTATTTATTATTTCTAGGAGAGAGAGAGAGAGACAGCGTGAGCAGGGGAGGGTCAGAGAGAGAGGGAGTCNAAATTAGTGGACAAATATGGGTATAAGAGTGGCAGAACAATGCAGTTTGTATCTGCGGTGGCTCACATCTTCTAAAACATGAGTGTTCTTGTTACCTTAAAAGCAGGTGGAGAAAGGATACTGGGAACAGTCAGTGGTTTCCTCTGCAAATCATTCTCCTACTACTTAGGATCTAAATGCATTCTTGTTACTATAAACACACCATTTCCCACCCCTTCAACAAGAGAAATTCACAAGTCTCCTCTATTTAATTAATTACCTCAATCATCACCGGCAACATTTCACCAAATATTTTGCTACAGCCCACTATCTGCTTATGTAATCCATTCAGGTATTTTTCTTTCCTTTTTTTCCTTTTCTTATTTTCTTTCCTTTCCTTTCCTTTTTTTCTTCTTCTTTTCCCTTTCCTTTCTTTTCCTTTCCTCTTCTTTCCTTTCTTCTCCTCTCCTCTCCTTTCTTTTCTCTTTTCTTATAATCCAGTTTATTTCTTATGTCAATATCCCACTTGTTATACCACAGAGTAAAACAATGGTGTGTTAGTTTTGTTTATTATATCATCATTACATCATTACATTGGAACTCTTCTTTGTGTTATAGAATAAATAAAAAGTCTTGAAATTAAGAAGAGATGAAATACCAGTTTCTGCATTAATTAGGACATGCACTAATTTGCTATAACAATAAGACCTTAAAATTCATAGTCATAGATGACACTTAAGTATGATGGAAGTGTATCATGCTGGCTCACTAGCAACACATTTACTTTCTTTGGGAATGAAAAAAAGAGCAATAGAAGACTATCATATTAAAATTTTTAAATTAAAAAAAAATTTTTTTTAATTTCTGAGAGAGAGAGAGACAGCATGAGCAGGGGACCGTCAGAGAGAGAGAGAGGGAGATACAGAATCTGAAGCAGGCTCCAGGCTCCGACCTGGCTGTCAGCACAGAGCCCGACCGGGGACTTGAACCCACGAACCATGTGATCATGAGCTGAGCCACCCAGGTGCCCCACATTTTTTATATTTATGACTAAAAGCTACTCCTATGTCATTGGATGAGTGTAGTCACATGGCCACAAAATAAATTAAAAGAGAATACATTTTTACTTATAAACTTCAGAGTTCCTGCCCTGGTCATAAAGTAAAATTTACAGTGAGAGATAGGCTTAGAAGTGTGTATCACTTGATGACACATGGTTTTGTGTGTGTGTGTGTGTGTGTACACGTGTGCACACGTGCATATGGTTAGAGGAAGAAAAGACATGGAAACTCTTTTAAATAATGCACTTCAAAAAAAAATAATGCACTTCATGTTTGTATTTTTAAAACTAAATTGCCAGCATTAACTAATTTCCTCATATTTGTTTTAGACACATTATCAATTTTGAGTGCTTAAATAGTAACGTGAAGGTTCAAAATAAAATGACAAACTTGATAAAATAAGTATTCTTTTAGTCTCATCATATTTCTCAATTCTAATACATCATGACATTCACAGATGTAAAGAATTACAGGCATACAGATCCGGGACAGCATGCAGTGTCTACATATTTCATGTATTCCAACACTCTTGATTTAGAGATAAGGAGACTGAGGTTCAGATGACATAACTTACTCAAAATCATTGGGCTGATTTTTCATGGGTCTGTAAGTACTAACCACAAGTCTAACTACAGGTGAAAACAATGAAAATCAGGTGATGAAATTTTCATCATATATGGATAGACCATCGGACTGTCACACATAGACTGACTCAGTGAAAATAACTTTAAATTTACTCACGGAAAAGTTTAGTTTAATAAAAGAAGATAAACATATCACTTAAAATAGATATTTCAAGAAATATTGTATTCTGACTTCAACATGTGTTTTCAGATTATGTAATTACTTTCAATGCACAGTTCAAATTTACTATCCATTTTTATTGTTAAAATAAGTCTTTCCAAAATTTATTATGGTGACATTTTCATTGAAATAAAGTATTTTCTTAAAACCATAATTAAAATATATGTATATATACATCTTAATATATAATATGAGCATATTATTGTATTTATTTTTAAAGTGAAGACATGAGTAGTATCTAAGAACTTGCTATTTTCTTTAACCAGAAAAATATATAATGTACAGTGAGTATATCATACTTACAAATCTGATTAAGATTATATACATATATTTATTTAAATTTGTTTGTAGTATTAAAATGATTTTTGTCTTTCATTTTGAAGATGTCTTTGGAAAAGCATTCCTCGCATTTCTTCTGTATAACAAAATATTTCTTAATTTACTTTTTAGAGAAATCTGATACTGGAATAGCAAATATATTTCAGGAAGAAGTATGCATAGTTAATTATATTTCATCATTAAATATGAAGATAATAACCATACGTACTTCACTCTCCTAAAATGATCATCACTATACAGTTTACTCTTGTTTTCTGATGATAAAACTGGCCATGCACCAAAGACAACTGTGCACTGGAATTAGTGATAAATGTCAGGTGCACCTAGCAATGCTTTCACTTATGCAACTATTACTGCTCCGCCACCCAGCAAAAACCTTATGAAATTCTATGTTAGCTGCTTCACTGCTTTTTGATATCTGAAAAGCCATTCTTCCCTTAAGCCTAGTATAAATAAGTGGGTTAAAGAAAAAATATATATGAAATGCTGGTGGAGTGTAAGGAAAAGTTTATTCCCCACTGTGGTCTATAATCACTGCACATGGCCTTCTGAGTATTTGAGGGAATTGTTAATAAATGTAAGGAAATGTGGAATTTATAAAAATTAGAATGACTTCTCTTTGGCAAAGCCTAACATTTCAACCATGTTTTAGCTTGTTTTTTGGGAACAAAAAGTGTGTCAGATACAGTTTTTTATTAATACAAAATACATTATGTAATATAACAGAAAACGTGGAGTGAAATTTGATTTCATGGATTTTAAAATATGAACATTTTAAACCATCAGTTTGTTCTTATATCTGCTTCAAGAAGGAACCTAATTCTTCACCTCTGACAGCATGATAAATCATAGTTTTTGAAAACACTAGGATAAAGCATTTTGACATTTGGGGACATGGTAAATATTTTATGAACCAAGAGGGGCTAGTTCAGTTTATTGCATTGACTAATTCTAAGCACATCAATTTTTTCAGTGGAAATAAACTAGTCTGAAAAGAAAACTAAAAGAATATTTAAAGACATGATTAAACTATATATACAGTGACCATGACATTTAGAACATTTACTTGCTCTTACTAGACTTAGAATTGGTAAAAAGTAGCTGTGAAATTCTTATTTTCGACTCAGCTGAATGTAATTGATAGAAAAGGAAGCCTTTTACTGCTCTCTGGCAAGGAAATTACTTGATGGCGATAATAAATCAATAATTAACTGCATCATGCATTTCACACCCAACAAATGTCAAACTTTATACTAACTGGATCTAGAGAAGACATGCCTGCATTCCATGAGAAAGAAAAATGATAAAAACAGTGATTTTAAAATATCACTTACTTTTCCTGTTGAAGAAAATTCCCTGGTGAATCAGTTGAGTGTGGCTTGATCCTGTATCATAATTACATAATTGAAACTACATATAATTTATTGTAATATAGCCTTCGTACTTATACAATAAGAGATTAAATTATAATTACTTCATGTCCACAGCTAATGAATAAAATAAGTAGATTAATTTAAAAAGTTAGTATCCATAATATTTTGAGCTATTAGCACAATTTTATCAACTTTGTTATTATTAATAAAATGTTATAGAATTTAATAAAATAAGGGAAAGTGAACTCAATTAAAGAGCCTACAAGTTTTGAGAAAATGAGAGCCTTGATAGCTATTCACATTTTAGACTGTTTTTGATTCAATTCTCCTCCCATATCAGGTTTCAAACCCTATAAGTTAGAAAAGAAAATGACTCTTCTATATAAACTTGTTTATGTAATGTTTCTTTCCTAAGACCATGCCTTAGACAATCAATGTTCTATCATCGATGTTTATCAGGAAATGAGGCATGCAAATCTCGAGACTGTCATTTGATGTCTCTGTAGAATTCAGGGAAAAATTGAGAATGTAAGCCATTTTTCTCACCTGTGTCTATTTTCCACACAAAAAGCACCTGTGTGTTCAACTTCCACAATAAATTGATTTGAGCATGTTTTTATTCTCCCACTATTGTTATAAATTTCAAGAAAAATAAATTTATTTTTTAAATTTGACTATATTTGACACACAATGTTACATTAGTTTCAGGTGTACAACAAAGTGATTTGACAAGTCTATACATTATGCTGTGCTCACCACAAGTGTAGCTACCATCTGTCACCATGCAACACTATTACAATACCATTGACTATATTACCTATGCTGTACCCTTTATTCCCATCATTTATTCTTTCCATAACTAGAAGCTTCTGTGTCCCATTTCTGTTTACTCATTTTGCCCATCCATCCAGCCTCTCTCCTCTGGCAATTATCAGTTTGTTCTCTATATTTATAAGTCTGATTTTACTTTCTGTTTATTTAATCTTTTTTCTTGTTTTTAGATTCCACATATAAATGAAATTATGATGGGAAATATAGAATTCAGTAGACAGAGAGGGAGAGGATAGGACCTGAGGTCCCTGGGTGGGGAAAAACACATATTTGGGAACAATGCTGGGAGTGTCTGACCACAGCAAACTCCCTCAGGCTTATGGTTTCTCTTAAGAATGTAACAGACATCACCCTCTCCCCCTCAGGTTTCCCTCAGGAATTTGACAAAAGTCCTAGCTAACCATAAGTAGTAGATCATAAAACATATGATCCAGAAGGAATGATTCACTGCTCATAGAATGGAACTGAGCCAATCATGGATGGACCACCCAGCACCTAGAGCTATCAAGCCAGTAAGGGTGGGACCTAAAAGCAAACAGTGGGGAAGAGAGGAGAGGGCTGACCAGAACCATATAAAACAAAGACCCTTGCCGATAGTCGCAGCATTCACTTTTGAATGTCCTGTCTCTGTAAAGAGAGCTTTCATACTATTCTTCCTTTCTGGCCTTATACTCTACCAAACCTTTGCTTGTTGGACATTTTGTGTCCACCTCGTCATTCTATGAGGTGACGAGACAATGAATCCTGGTTATTGGGGTAAAAATCCTGTAACAAAATCATATGATATTCGTCTTTCTCTGTCTTATTTTACTTAACATAGTACCTCTAGGTCCATCCATATTTCACCAATTTAATATGACATGTTGGTAGAAGTTACTAAAATAATTGACAAGTATACTTAGGAAAAGTAAGGGTAATATCATGGAAATATAAACTGATAATTAACTTAAAATGTGTTTTATGACTACACCTATCATGGTGAGTATTGAGTTATGTATAGAATTGTTGAATCACTATGTTGTACACCTAAAGTTAACATAACATGTATGTCAAATATTCTTCAATAACACACACACACACACACACACACACACACACACAAATGTGTTCTAGTAAGTTAAAAAAAGATCATCTCTTGAGAAGTCAGTATGGCAGAGTAGTAAAGGGAACTTGGGCTGGTCTCATCCCTTGAACACAACTGATATACATCAAATCATTTGAACATGTAAGAAATTGATCTGAGGATTAACAGAACAATCTACATAATTTGAGGGAAAGAACACAGCAGTTACATGTTGCAAATCGGTGAACTGAGGACAAGGAAGAACTGCTGCACCACAGAGGGAATGGAGCTGTCTTGGTAGAGAGCAGGAAGACCAAGGGAGAGAGAGAGCAGCACACTGAGTTTGCACAGGAAAACACTCCCTTTGAAAGCACCTAGAGAAAAAGAATGAAAACACGCACAGGGAAATACACAAGAAAAACAAACCCCTAAACCACTGGTGGGAGAAAAAGGAGAAGGTTTCAATATGGCCAGTTTTTTATAAACAGAGCACAAAGTCAGAAGTTTCAGAGGTCAGCCCCTGGTGGTGCTCCAGTGAGGAAGTAAGGTAGAGCCCCAGGAGTGGGCAACATGGTCAGAAGATCCTCTGGGTTGCACAGGAAGAAGTGGTTCCCCTGCTTGGAGTGCATTTAGTAGACATGATATGGCTTCTCCACAGGCAAAAGACCCATCAGGCACCATCAAGCCTCCACATCTGTCCACATAGGCACAAAGATGCAGGGTGAGAGCAGCAAACCTTGGTGGTGACTGTGTGTTGCGATTCACCATAAACTCTGAGCCACTGCTCCATGGTATATCTGTTTTCTGGGACAAGCCAGCCCCAGCCAACAGCACACAACACTCTTCCTCAGAGGATCAGTGTGGATTGAAGGCATGGGGGACTCTAAAGTATGGGTTGTGAAACACAGCCATGCTTGTGATAAAACTTTGGGGGTAGGTGCCACCTGTTGGGCAGACAGCTCAGACACAGACAGGGAGAAGGCAGGGAGCTGATAGAAGTGGGAGACACAGGATTGTGATTGATCACATGTCTGTGAGGACAGAAACTTCCTGCTCTGGAGACTAGAGAGTGGAATAATGCTATTTTCTTCTTTAGCCCACTAACACTGATCAACTCAAGTGAGCTAAAGAGAGCCACCAAGTGGAGAATAGAGCCATTACAACAAGCTCAGCCCCCTGTGTCCTCCAGGCACATCTCCACTACAGTAAACTGGACTGAGAATAAGAGCAACAGGAATCTCTCAAAAGACCAGCATAAATCCCTCCCACAAACTTAGTCTACTGAACAAAGACTGCAACAAAGTTTCAGCTCTAGGGGAAACTAAACTTAGTTCCATTTGGATTTTTTTTTTTTTTGCTCGTGTTTTCTTTTTCTTGTTGTTGTTGGTTTTGTTTTTGTTTCTTCTCTTTTGTTTCCTGGATACAGAAAGAGCAAAATTTTTTTCTTTTAATCTTAATTTTTTATTGAATTTCATTTTTTAAAACTTTTTACTTTTCAACTTTTTCATTCTTCCTTTGTTTTTCCTCTTTTTTCTATTAAACTTCTCTTAACAAGTAGACCAAAACATACCTAAGATCTAGTTTCCTTTATTTGATTTTTTAAATGAAAAAAAATTTGTTTCAATTATTATTGTTGTTTCTTCCTCCAAAATGGCCAGATGGAGAAATTCACTTTGATAGAAAGAAAAGGACAAAACGATGGGCAAGAATTTAATCAATGCAAATATAAGTAATATAAACTATAATTTAAAACAGTGATTATAAGGATATTAGATAGGCTTGAAAAAAATCATAGAATACACCAGAGAATCCCTTTCTGCAGAGATAAAAGAACTAAAATCTACTCAGGCCAAAATTAGAAATGATATATTTAGGATGATAACCCAAATGGAGGCCACAAAACAAGGATGGATGAGACAGAGGAATGAACTAACAATATAGAAGATAAAATTATAGAAAATAAAAAAGTTGAAGGGAAGAGGAAAATAAAGGTCAGGGATCACAAGGGCAGACTTAAAGAACTCAAAAATTTATTAAAAGTAATAGCATTCATATCACAGGAGTCCCAGAAGAGGAAGAGAAAGGAAAACGGACAGAAGATTTATGTGAGCAAATTATAGCTGAAAACTTCCCTAATCTGGGGAAAGACACAGACATCAGAATCCAAGAAGCACAGAGAACTTCCATTAAATTAAACAAAAGCCAGAGTTCCCAAACATATCATAGTCAAATTTACAAACTACAAATATAAGGAAAGAATCCTGTCAGCAGCAAGGGGGAGGAAAAAGTCCTTAACCTACAAGAGAGGATAGATCAGGTTTGCAGCAGATATGTCCACAGACACTTGGCAGGCAAGAAAGTAGTGGCAACATATATTCAACATGCTGAACTGGAAAAATATGCAGCCAAGAATACTCTCTCCAGCAAGACTGCCATTCAAATTGGGACCTCATCAAGATTAAAAGCTTCTGCACGGCAAAGGAAACAACCCACAAAACTAATAGGCNGACTGCCATTCAAAATAGAAGGGGAGATAAAGAGTTTCTCAGACAAACAAATACTAAAGGAGTTTATGACCACTAAGCCAGTCCTGCAAGAAATTTTAAGGGGTACTCTTTGATTGGGGAAAAAAAGACCCAAAGCAACAAAGACTCGAAAGGACCAGACAGCATCACCAGAAACAACAACTCCACAGGTAACAAAATGGCACTAAATCCATATCTTTCAATACTCACTCTGAATGTAAATAGTCTAAATACTGCAATAAAAGGACATAGGGTATCAGAATAAACACACACACACACAAACACACAACAACAACAACAAAAAACAAGGTCCATCTATATGCTGTTTACAAGAGCGTTTTAGACCTAACACCACCTGCAGATTGAAAGTAAGGGAATGGAGAAACATCTATCAAGCTAATGGATATCAAAAGTAAGCTGAAGTAGCCATACCTCTATCAGACAAACTAGACGTTTTAAAAAAGACTGTAACAGAAGATGAAGAAGGGCATCATATAATAATTAAGGGGTCTATCCATCAAGATGATCTAACAATAGTAAATATTTATGCTCTCAATGTGAGAGCATCCAAATATATAAACTGACTAATAACAAACACAAAGAAACTCATTGATAATAATACAATAATAGTAGGGACTTTAACACCCCACATACAGCAATGGACAAGTCATTTAAGCAGAATATCAATTAGGAAACAATGGCTTTGATTGACACACTGAACCAGATGGACTTAACAGATATATTTAGAACATTTCATCCTAAAGCAGCAGAATACACATTCTTTTGGAGTGCTCATGGAACATTCTCCAGAATAAATCATATACTGGGTCACAAATCAGTCCTCAACAAGCACAAAAAAAGATTGAAATCATACCCTGCAAATCTTCAGATCACAACACTATTAAACTTGAAGTCAACTACAAGATAAATTTGGAAAGCCCTCAAATACATAGAGGTTAAAGAACAGCCTACTAAAGAAGGAAGAGATTAACCAGGAAATTAAAGAAGAAATTTTAAAAAATATATGTAAACAGACTAAAATGAAAACACAACAATCCAAAACCTTTGGGATGCTGCAAAGACAGATCTGAGTGAAGTATGTTGAAATTCATGCATCTATCAAGAAGCAAGAAAAGTCCCAAATCCACAACCTAACCTTACATCTAAAGGAGCTAGAAAAGGAACAGTAAATAAAGCCTAAAGCCAGTAGAAGAAAGGAAATGATAAAGATTAGTGCAAAAATAAATGATACACAAACAAGCAAACAAACAACAAAAACCCAGTAGAACAGATCAACAAAACTAAGAGCTGGTTCTTTTAAATAATCAACATAATTGATAAACCCCTAGCCAGACTCTTCAAAAAGAAAAAGGACCTAAAACAGATAAAATCACAAAAGAAAGAGGAGAGATGACAACCAACACCACAGATAAGCAATTATAATAGAATATTATGAAATATTATGTCAGCAACCTGAGCAATCTGGAAGAAACTGGCAAATTTCTAGAAACTCACACACTACCAAAACTGAAACAGGAAGAGATGGAAAATTTGCACAGAGCCATACCCAGCAAAAATATTGAATCATTAATCAAAATCTCCCAACAAATAAGAGTCATGGGCCAGATGGCTTCCCAGGGGAATTCTATCAAACATTTAAAGAAACCTAATACCTATTCTTCTCAAACTGTTTCAAAAAAATAAAAATGGAAGGGAAATTTCTGAACTCATTCTACAAAACCAGCATTACTTAGTTCCAAAACCAAAGATCCCAGTAAAAAGGAGAATTACAGGCCAATATCCCTGATGAACACGGATGCAAAATTTCTCAGCAAGATATCAGCAAATGAAATTCAACAGTGGGGATATATGGAACATACCTCAACATCATAAAGGCCATATGCAAAAGACCCATAGCTAATCTCATCCTCAATGGGGAGAAACTGAGAGACTTTCCCTACAGGACGTCCACTCTCACCATTATTATTTAACATGGTACTGGAACCCTTAGCCTCCGCAATCAGACAACAAAAAGAAGCAAAAAGGCATCCAAATTGTCAAGGAAGAAGTCAAAGTTTCACTGTTTGCAAATGACATAATACTGTTTGTAAAAAACCTGAAAATGTACACCAAAAATTTCTAGAAATCATATAAGAATTAAGCAAAGTCTCAGAATATAAAGTTGATGTGACTAAATCTGTTGCATTCTAAACACTGAAAATAAAGCAGCAGCAAAAAATCCCATTTGCAATTGTACCCAAAGAAAAAGGATACCTAATAATAAAACTAACGAAAGAGGTAAAAGATCTATACTCTGAAAACCATAGAACACTTATAAAGAAATTAAAAAGGACACAAAGAAATGGAAAAGCATTCTATGTTCATAGATTGGAAGAACACAAATGTTAAAATATCTATACTACCCAAAACAATCAACACATTTAATGCAATTTCTATCAAAATACCACCAGTATTTTCACAAGTTAGAACAATCCCAAAATTTTCATGGCACCACAAAAGACCCTCGAGAGCCAAAGCGATCCTGAAAAAAAAAAAAAAACAACAACAAAACAAAACCCTGGAGGCATCACAATTCCAGATTTTAAGCTATATTACAAAGTTGTATTTATTATGACAGAATGGTACTGGCACAAAAACAGACACATAGATCAATAGAATAGTATTGAAAATCCAGAAATAGACCCACAACTATATCATCAACTAATATTTTACAAAGCATGAAAGAATACACAATGGAAAAAAGATAGTGTCTTCACAAAATTATATTGGGAAAACTGGATGGCAACATATGGAAGAATGAACCCAGACCTCTTTCTTATACCATACACAAAAATGAATTCAAAGTGGATGAAAGACCTAAATGTGAGACAGGAAACCATCAAAGCCCTAGAGGAGAACACAGGCAGTAACCTCTTTGACCTCAACTGGAGCAGCTTCTTAGTAGACACATTGCTGAAGGTAAGGGAATCAAAAACAAACATGTACTATTGGGAATTCATCAAGACAAAAAACTTCTGCATAGAGGAGGAAACAATCAACAAAACTAAAAGACAACTGAAAGAATGGGAGAAGATATTTGCCAATGACATATTAGATAAAAGGTTAGTATCCAAAATCTATAAAGTACTTATCAAACCTAACACCCAAAAATAAATAATGCAGTGAAGAAATCATAAAGATATGAATAGACACTTTTCCTAAGAAGACATCCAGATGGTCCACAGACACATCAAAAGATGCTCAACATCATTTTTTTTCTTTTCTTTTCTTTTCTTTTCTTTTCTTTTCTTTTCTTTTCTTTTCTTTTCTTTTNCTGTTATGCTCTCTGTACCTATGAGCGCTGCTGTATCTAAGAAAACTCTTTGACTGTCCAGGGCCTATCCTTTCAGAGAGTGTTTTTTGAATGGTATCTCTTGGTCTGTCTTGTTGGGACCTTGGTTATTTTATTTTCCTATTCGTAGTGATATTTGGGACTCTCCACCTTGTGTTCTCTGGCTTGTTTCTTGAGGTAGCCATTAGAAGTCTTTCTCAGTGGAATCTGCGTCCTTTCTCTCCCAATCTCTTGGGTGTGGTACGGTTTCCTGTGGCTTCAGATCTTTTCCGTGTGATGCCTGGGCGTGAGTGCAGGTATGGAGCTCCCTACTTCTCTGCCATCTTGCCCCCACTCTCTCAACATCATTTCTTAATATGCTCAACATCATTCTTCATCAGAGAAATAAAAATCA
This sequence comes from Crocuta crocuta, assembly GCF_008692635.1. NCBI lineage: Eukaryota > Metazoa > Chordata > Mammalia > Carnivora > Hyaenidae > Crocuta > Crocuta crocuta. Next base: position 265,658 of record NW_027531885.1, read on the forward strand.
AAACCACAATGATATACCCCCTACCCCTGTCCGAATCGCTAAAATTAACAACACAAGATACAACAGGTATTGGTGAAGATGGAGGGAAAGGGGGTCATTCTTGCACTGTCGGTAGGAATGCAAATTGGTGCAGCTCCTCTGGAGGACAGTATGGAGGTTTCTCAAGAAATTAAAAATAGGAGTAACCTATGATCAGCTATTACACTTTTAGGTATTTACCCAAAGGGTACAAAAGTACAGATTTAAAGAGGTAGATGCACCTCTATGTTTATAGCAGCTTTATCAACAATAGCCAAACTGTTGAGAGAGCCCAAATGTGCATCCAGAGATGAATGGATAAAGATGTGGTGTACACACACACACACACACACACACAAATAGATATACGTGTGTGTGTGTGTTTATATACAATAGAATAGTACTCAGCCATCAAAAGGAATCGAATCTTGCCATTCACAGTGATGTGGGTGGAGCTAGATTGTATTATGCTAAGAGAAATAAGTCAATCAGAGAAAGACAAATACCATATGATTTCACTCATATGTAAAATTTAAGAAACAAAACAGATGACATATGGGAAATAGGAGAGAGAAGGGAGGGAATGAACCAGAAGAGGCTTTTTTTCTTTTCTTTTTTCTTTTTTTGGTAATATTTATTTATTTTTGGGAGAGAGAGAGAGAGAGAAACAATGTGTGCATGAGTGGGGGAGGAGCATAGAAAGAGGGAGGCAGAATCTGATGCAGGCTCCAGGCTCCGACTGCAGGCTCAGAAATGTCAGCACAGAGCTCAATGCAGGCAGAGCCCGATGTGGGGCTCAAACTCATGGAATGCGAGACCATGACCTGAGCTAAAGTTGAATGCTTAACCAACTGAGCCACCCAGGTGTCCCAAGAGACTCTTAATGATAGAGAACAAACTAAGGGTTGATAGAGGTAAGTGAGTGAGAGATGGGCTAGATGGATAATGGGTACTAAGGAGGGCACTTGTGATGAGTACTGGGTGCTGTATGTAAGTGATGAATCACTGAATTCTACTCTTGAAACCAATATTGCACAATATGTCAACTGACAAAAATTTAAGTAAAATTCAAATTAAAAAAATATCATCCCCTACATGTCTATAGGAAGGTTTGGTATTTAATGGTGCTGCAGGGAAATGACATAATATACATAATTCCATACATTGAATCTCTTCCACAAAAATAAGCATAAATTACCTTTCTACTGAAGACATAAGAAAGGATATTGACTCAGAGTGGACACAAAGATCTTAAGGTAAAAAAATCGGATGAGCAGCAGTACCTTGTAAAAAGAGAGAAAACATAGATGTTAGTTAACAAATAAGCCAAGGAGACAGTTTTCTATAGTGCACATTGGAAAGTAAACCCTCTTTTGCAATATGAGAATCAAAGAAGGCACTGGATTTAAAGAAACTTTTTGAATATGTATAAGCTAAATTAAGCTTTACCTCGACCTATGACAAAGGTACTAACTTGACAAGATCAGTATGCATTGGTATAGAGTGACCTTAGCTTCATTAACGCAGAATGCTACAAATCTGGCCATGTTAAGCAAAAATTGTTCCTTATTATACCAAATTTTCTTTGAGACTATATATTTAACCATAACACAGTACTTACTTTAAGTAAAGATAAACTGGAAGTTTATTTCAGAATACTAAAGAGCCTATCTATCATCTATCTATCTATCTATCTATCATCTATCTATCATCTATCACTTATCTATCTATCATCATCCATATATTATCAATCTATATCTATCTATCATCTATCTATTTATCTATCTATCATCTATCTATCTATCTATCTATCATCTTTTATCTATCATCATCATCCATATATTATCAATATCTATCTATCTATCTATTTATCTATCTATCTATCTATCTATCTATCTATCTATCTATCATCTATCTGTATTTTTGCTGCACATGTATGGTAGTAACTATTTTTAAAAACCCATAAAAACTGTATAAACTAAAATATAAATATCATATTGGTAGATGGGATTTTGGGACACATAGTACAGTATTCTGGAGGAAATCAGTATTTTTGAGATTATCTACAATTAATATGCCCTAATTTTTGGTTAAATAAAAAAAGATCACAACACCTAGAATATTTTTGGCAGACAAAATATCTAAAAGAATGTTGTGTACGTAGGCTTTGTTTGTTCTATATATCAATTGAGATAACAAAGATATAGTTTATTAAGATATTTGATTCTTAAAGTATTTGAATTTTTTTACAATTAGAATTTTTATACTTTAGTTGCATGAGACACTTGCTAGAATTCTTCAGTGGATTAAGGAATTGGTACAATTTCTGTCTTAAATGTTTTGTTTATTGCAGTTGACATCTATCCATCTCTCTCTGTGTTTGTCTCTATTTCTCACTCTCTCTATCTAAATGAGAGAGAAAGTCATTTCTCTATGGATAACTGGACTGATAAATTTTTTTCTACTATAATTCATATTTTAATAGATTTTAAATGTCATAAATTCAATAAATATTTACTTATTCCTTTTTAATTAGAATTAGAATATCAAAGTATTATTTCATAAAAAGTCATTTTTTCTAAATATCATAAAGTTCTTATATTGATGTTAGTGCATATTTCTTTATGGAGGTGAGGTAATTGGATACTTAGAGATAAAAATGAGTGATTCTGAAAGAAAGTGAAATAAAATGACTGTTGATTTTGAATATAAAGATGAATTAAAAACAAGACCATTGTTTTAATTCCAAAATTTTAGTGTTAAAAGGGAGAAACAACAGCACATACTCTATTTTATTCTCCTTATTTAAAAAATTGAGTCTCTCCCCAAAAGTAACATGTATAAAAAGAATTAGCAGAGAAATATGACTACTAGCTCTACATTTATTGTTAAACCTCAGGGTAGCATAGTACATGATGCCTTAGCCATCAGAAATCATCATTTATATACAACTTACTCTCTAATTTAAATGAATAATTTATTTTTTTGGTATGATATATTATTGGAAGTTAACCTTCATGTTCTTTTATCTTTATATTTATGCTGACTTTTAATTATAATCCACTTGGAAATGTCACATTTAATTTATAAAATTGAGTGTTTGGGTGAAAAGAAGAAATGATAATTCAATATATATTAAATGATCAGTATTTAGTCTAAATTAAAACAAAGAAAACTACCAAATCCAATATAATTGAATATAGTTATGTTACATTTCCAGTTACAATTATCATAAGACTCACTCTGAAAATGATAAATGGAGATTATGCTTACAGACAACAAATATTTATCTTCTTACCACTGAAAATGTGTACAGTAAAATTAGGACATACTTTGATTTATTTTCCATATGTATCACATGAAGCACCAGTAGATTTGCTATGTGTTGTCTTAGAAAGCTTGAGGTTCTTCAATGTACCAGGCTTTAGGGATCAAATAATATCACATCTCTCTACATTTATCTATCCTTCCTCATGGATCTCATATTTTTGTAAAAGGAATTGGCATGAAAATAATTGATTTGAAAATAATAGAAATACAATGTAAAGTCATAGTGCATTAACAATGTTAAGCTCCTACAGAGAAAAATTAGGCTCTTATTCTCCCACAGAAATTGAGAGATTGTAGGAATACCATCTTCCTTGGTCTCTATGTTCTTACACATAGTACAGTATTCTGGGAGAAATCTGTTGGTATTTTTGAGGTTATCTGCTTTCCCTTATCAATTAGAAAGAGTAGCATTTACATTTTCAGCCAAAATCATATGTTTGCCCATTTCCTCTCAGTTTTATTAATTTTTGTTTTATGTGTGTCTATCTCTGTTGTTGAGAACTTACATATTTTGGATTGCTAGGACTTTGGGAAAATTGATAATTTTTCATTATGTAATGTCTATTTTCATTTTTAATAATAATCAATGCTCTGAAGTGCTTTGATACTCCAGCTTACTTTTGGGTAATGTAGTTCCTTATTTCAATCCTTTCATTTTTACTTATTTATGTCCTCATATTTAAAGTGCTTTTCTTGCAGAAAGCATAGTGATGATTTTTGCTTTTTTATCCAATTTAAAAGTCTCTGCCTTTTATTTAATGTTTATTTATTTTTGAGAGAGAGAAAGACAGAGTATGAGCAGGGGAGGGCAGAGAGAGAGACACAATCCAAAGCAGGCTCCAGGCTCTAAACTGTTGCACAGAGCCCAATACGAGGCTTTAACTCATGAACCATAAGATAATGACCTGAGCCAAAGTTGGACGCTTAACCTACTGAACCACCCAGGAACCCCAATAGTCTCTGCCTTTTTACCGAGTTTAAATCATTCATGTTTAGTTTGATTATCGATATGTCTGAATTAAGCTCCGCCACTTTGCAGGCTATTTTCTATTTGTTCTATCTGTTCATTCTGTTGTTGTTGTTGTTGTTTTGTTTTGGTTTGCTTCATTTTCTGGATTTTCTGGGACAAATTGACTATTTTCTTCATCAATTGTATCTTCACTGTTAAGATATGTTTTCAGTGGTTGCCCTGAGGTTTACAATTTTCATCTTTAATTAACCATAGTCAAATAATATTATACATCTTCATGGACATTTTAAAGACTATACAACAATATAGTCTCAATTTCTCAATTCTTTCTTTTATAATACTGTTGCTGTATTTGATATATGTGCCATGAACAATCAATACCTTGTTTTTTAAAGATTTTTTAAAATGTTTTTTATTTATTTCTAAGGGAGAGAGACAGCGTGAGCAGGGGAGGGTCAGAGAGAGAGGGAATCACAGACTGAAACAGGCTCCAGGCTCTGAGCTGGCAGTCAGCACAGAGCCCGACGCGGGGCTCGAACCCACGAACCGCGAGATCATGACCGAAGCGAAAGTCGGACGCTTAACCGACTAAGCCACCCAGGCGCCCCAAACAATCAATACATTGTAAAACTTTTGCTTCAGATAACTGAATAACTATAAAAAAGAAAACTAACTTTATTTTATTATCCTCATTTATTTATTCTCTCCCAAGTGTTCTTAAATCTTTCATAATTCTGTGTTACTATATTCTTTTAGTCTGAAGAATTTTCTTTAATATTTCTTCAATGTCATTTTGCTGGTGGGAAATGCTCTTAGTTTTAGTTTATCTGAGAAACCTGAATACAGAATTCAAGGCTTTGGACTCAAACAGAGTTACATCATTGGCATCCTTGGCTCTCCAACTTTCAGACTGCAGATAATGAGATTTGTTAGCCTCGATAACTGTGTGAGCCAAGTCCTATAATAAATCTCCTCATATCTCCATATATACCTTATTTGTTCTGTTTCTTTGGAGAATCCTGACTAATGCAATTTGTCTCCACTAAATCTCATAGCAGTATTCCACTATTACTTTAATTCCATACTTGGTAAGCTAGGGTTGGGGGACAGGAAAGGCGGGTTCTCTGATGTTCCAATTAGCCCTTGGTCTCACTCACTGTGTCCCTAGATGTCTAGCAGTGTCCTTCAAAATTATACTCTTCTTCCAACAGTTGTAGTTCTTGTCGCAAGAGGTATTTTTCTTCTCCTTTCTCAGAAGTAGAAAATACTCCCCATTTCCCACTTATAATGGTTGTTCCCAGTGCCTCATTGGTGACAGGGTTTTGTTATTCTCCCCACAGATTGAAATATTTTTCCTTTATTTGATGATGGACAAGGATTCTTGTGCATTTTTTTTTTTTTTTTTTTTTGCCCCTTTCTGAATAGCTGCTATCTCCCTACATCAAGCCATTTTTAGGAGACTGTTCTCATCACACATTTCCCTTTTCGGTGAGCTTCTGTGGGAGTTCATGACAGAAAAGACCAGCAAGAAGGTCCTACTCCTCTCTTTATCTGTGGACCCTAGGGGGTTCATTCACTTCTGCCAGTCTTTTATTGACCACTGCCAATCCAACTATTCCAGCTAAATTCTTTTTACCCAGCACCCTACACCCTTTGCCTTTCTAATATGGTGCTTGATCCTGTACTTCACTACAGGTATCTATTCTCCTTAGATTTAGAATTATTTGGTTGTTCTGAAATATCAGTTCTTTGATGATTTTAAGTCATTACTGCCCTTCATTGTGTCTGGATTTTTTTCTTTGTGTAAGGATAGAGTGATGCTCTTTTCAACTATATTCTTGAGATGAAACCATTGTGAATAAGTATGTCATTTAATGTCAGAGATCCTGCCTTTTAAATCAGCATTTAAGGGGCACCTGGATGGCTCAGGCGGTTGAGCATCCGACTACTGATTTCAGCTCAGGTCATGGTCTCAAGGTTGTGGGATCCAGCCCTGTGTCAGGTTCCACACTGAGAGTGGGGCCTGCTTAATATTCTCTTTCTCTCCCCCTCTCCCCACCTTTCCCCTCCTCACACTCCCTGTCTCTTTTTCTCTTTTTAAATAAATTAAAAATAAATAAATAAATCAGTATTGAAAACATTTACCATTGTCCAAATGTTTAAAGTTGTTCTAGTTATTTCACAATAGCACTCTGTAAATGCCATTTATATACTAGAAAGAAGTATAAGCACTAAAGTGAAAATTTTCTAAAAATGAGATGTTAGGAGTCATCATATTGCACCAGATTCTCTCACTCCCTGGTCAGGTATGAAATCATTATATTTCACCATACTTGTTATAAGTAAACACTTTTTGAACTTTAAGAACTTCCCTTATTTGTCACAGTTTCAAGAGCACAAACTCTGCATAATATATATATATAGCTGGGCATGCAGTGAAGAAATAGGCCTGATGACATAGTACACATACCAGCATAGCCCAGGGATGATTGTTGGCGATACTTCACATCTCTGAAATTTCCTTGAGAGGACGTGAATTATCCTATGAAATTTTAATCATGAGGTACAAAGAAGAATTCGAGTAAATAGCGTCAAGAAAAATAAGAGAGCAATCGTAAGCATTACAATTGAAACACTTGTATTCAAATAGAGCATTCTAAATATCCAAATAATATTTTCTTCAAATAATATTGATTTCCCATTCCACTTACCCATTTTTCTCTGGGGTTTGGGCATAGAGACAATTATCATTTAGATTGTTTTTAGTCTTTCGAGACCAAGGAGAAATATCTTAATGTACAAATGTACATTTTACTTGTTCATAAATTGGTTTGTTTTACAGCCTTATCTTTCGTTCTGACTCATTATATAGATAAGTTTGGGTTTATGCTGCAATATTTTCCCAAAATTCTTTAATTCAAATTCATAGAGGTAGTATATATTTCAAAGACAGTCCTGTTCTTCAGAAAAATAATTGTCTATTAGAAAACTTTGCTGATTTGTTCACTAGGATGCTATATTTCCTTTAAATATTGTATGTTTAGATTTTAGCATATGGAAGCCTATCTATATATTTTGGACTTTATAA
>NW_027531885.1:273732-407725 GCF_008692635.1 Crocuta crocuta
CTAATTGTTATTTTTAATTTTATAATTATATTATTTGTAATATATTGAGAAATATGTGAAATTGTAAAGAACATAGTAAACAAATATAAAATTAGAGATATGAAAAGCCAACGTTTGTACACAAGTTTTAATGTCTTAGCTAACATATTAAACATTTAGTTAAAATTAAATATATTAAACTACTTAATTTTTATTGTTATCATTATTTTATTTTATAGAAAGACAGAGAGTGTGTGTGAGAGAGAGAGAGAGAAAGAGAGAGAGAGAGCTCAGGGGACAGGGGCAGAAGGAAGGAGAGAATCCTAAACAGGCTCCACACTCAGTGCAGAGCCCAAGGCAAGGCTGGATTGCAGAATCTTGTGATCATGACATGAGCTGAAACCACGAGTCGGCAGCTCAACCGACTGAATCACCCAGGCACCCCTAAATTCCTTAATTTTAAAAATAATTTTATAAGTCTAGTCAATTAAAGCTATTCTCATTTTACAGTTGATGAAATTAAGGCATGGAAAATTCAAGACCACCTAATTAACAAATGTTAGAGTCATGGTTCAATTCCAATTCATTATCTCCATTGTCTATATCTTTAATGATAAAGCTATAACGTTTTTATGAATTTTTGTCAAAAAATTATTACAATGGATATTAATACATACAGAATTTGTGTGTGCCTGCGTGTGCACATGCACACACAGGCGCGCACACACACACACACGGACATTCAGAAATAATTTCAGGTCATAAAAATCAATTCTTAGTGAAGCTAGAGAAAACTTCAGGTTTAATAACATTTTTATTTAAGTGCTCTCAACAATATTCCTTTTGAGGACTCTATTTTACCGCATTATACTTTCAGCTCAATTTATTATTTTAAATCAGCGTTGAGTAGATTATGGAGTATGATATAGACACATTTTATTGATCACTGTATTTTAATGGTTAGCCTTTGGTAAAAATTTTTTATCTTCTAGGACTGTTAGCTCTTGGAAAGATCCAGGTATTTAATCACTGACACTTTATGTAGGTTGCCTTTAGGTAAACAAATGGGCATATAAAATACTGCACAAAGAATTTAATTTTTAACTTTGCTAGATTTTTTTATTGTAAGTAAAAGTTAAATTTCTTGTTATCCCTTGAAACATATTCAACCAACAAAATAATTAAGCATCATCTAAGTAAAGATTTTGGGCTGAGTGAAGAATATCAATAATGTATAAAGCATTCACAGTGTTTCTTCTCAAGCATATTAAGTGTAGAGAAGGAAATGAGTAATTACATTAGCAAATGAAATAGAATGTAAAACCAGGATAGGAAAATACTATAAGAATACATATCTGAAGTATTTAACAGATTTTAGGAAGAAAGAATTATCCTCTATTCTGGAACAAATACTTGATTCAGAATCGAACGTTAAAAACATGATATGAAATACATAAGTAAACAACAAACATAAAAACCACAATCATATGTATATTAAAGTTAGGAAGTAACTGAATCCACATGGATTTTCTGGTAATTTAGGTCAGCTGAGAACATTTATCATCTCAAAATTTTCCTTCACCCTTTTATAATCACATCCCCTTTCACACCAGACCCTGATAACCTACGACTCTATTTGTCCCTGTAGTTTTGCCTTTTCCAAAAAACTGATATGCACGTACAGAGTATGCAATCTTTACTTAGCATAATGTGTTAATACTTATCTGTATCATTGCAGGTATGAGAAGGATGCTTCTTTTATTACGTGGTGGTATATTATATGGATATGCCACATTTGATTATTCATTCTCCAGATAGATCATTTCTAGTTCAGTTTTGAAGTTATAAATAAAGCTCTTATACACATGTACAGATCATTATGTAAATATATGTAATAAACATCTCTCTTGAGTAAAAGACCTAGGTGTGGGATAGTTGGGTCATAGCATATTGATTTAATTTTATAAAAACTGCCTAATGATTTTCCTCAGTGTCAGTATCATTTAAAAAATCAACAGTGTCTGAGAGTTCCAGATGATCTCTAAATTCTTTCCTTGCCGTGTTCGTGACTTTCAGTGTTTCTGTTTGTTTGTTTAAAGTTTAGTCATTCTATTATGTTTGTAGGGTATCCCTTTGTGATTTAAATTTGTGTTTCCCAAGTGAGTAATTATGTTAAGAATCTTTTCATGTGCTTATGCCATCTTTATATCTCTTTAGATGTATTGTCTTTTCAAATTTTTTGTCGTTAGTTTTCTAATTACTGCATTTTGAGAGTTCTTCGTATTCTCTCCATAGTGGACATTTATCATTTATTTATTTTGTAAACATTTTCTGCCAGCCTGTCACTTCTTTTTTCTTGTTTTAATAGACTGTCTTTCACGTAGCACACATTTTTTTTTAATTTCAGTGAAGTCCAAGGTATGAATTGTTTACCTAATGGATTGTGCATTTGATGCCTTATCTAAGAAATCTTTGCATAATCCTATGTCACAAAATTTGTCTTCTATAATCTTTCTCATAGGGATTTTACAGTGTCAGATTTTACATTTTGGTCTATAATTCATTTTGGGTTAATTTTCGGATATGGTGAAAAATCTGGGTTGAAGGTTCTTGTTTTACATATGAATATCCCAGTTTCCCTGGCACCATTTATTATAGTGGTCTCCCATCATTATAAAAACAAAAACAGAAACAAAACCCACATATCCAAGGGCATCTATGTTTGAATTCTCTATTTTTCTTTTATTTTCCAATTTTACTTAGAAGAACAAACCCAGGTGGCAGTGTCCCCACAAAATCCCCCACTGCATGAACTTCCTATTCGTTTTCATAGATCCGTATGTCTTTCCTTATGCCACTACCACACTGTAGTTTTTACTGCAGACTTTAGCTGGCTTGTAGTTTTGTTTTCTAGTCTTAGATCAGGTAGTGCAAATTCACCAAATATTTTTTTTTTCAAAATTGTTAGGCTACTCAAGGCCCTTTGCTTTTTCATAAATTTTAATATCACTTTGTTGATTTCTATCAACAGCAAAAAAGAGCACAATGTGATTTTATTTGTATAAATCTGTACATCTAGGTGAATTTGGGGAAAATAACACCTTATAATATTGATTCTTTAAGTCCATGGACATTATATACAACCTAAATTTAGAATTATACTGGGTAGCATTCTCTGAGCTATGATTTGATTTTTTAAAATATTTTTAAATAATTGGGATATTTTAATCTTNTCATGGACATTATATACAACCTAAATTTAGAAATTATACTGGGTAGCATTCTCTGAGCTATGATTTGATTTTTTAAAATATTTTTAAATAATTGGGATATTTTAATCTTAAAGTATTTTCCTAGTATTATTCTTTTTATAGATTTTAGATTCATTATGTTTTACCACAGATTTTAGATGCCATGTTTGTTTTGTTTTTGTTTTTGTTTTTACTTTCTTTTCAGTTTTAAAAATTTGAATACTTTATATTGGCCTATTCTCAGTTCATGTGATTTCTTCATATATCTTCCATTTCCCTGCTAAAATTATGTATGTTTTTTTGTATGCCACCCCGGCCTTCACTATATCCCATAATATATTAATTGTAGCTATTTTGAAGACCCTTTGTAATAGTTCCAACATACATATCATTTTTGTGTCTTGTTTTCTTAACAGCTTTACATTTAACAACACTTCTTTTCTTGTCTTGTCTTCTCTTTCTAGTTTCTGTTCTGTTCTGTTCTTTTTTCATGTATTTGATACTTTTTCACTAAATGACAAACACTGTAAGTGGGACAATGAAATTGAGATAACTGCTATTTAATCCTGGAAATGCTTCCTCCCATTGATCATTCATGTGAGGAAGTTCATCAATTTATCCATGAGTTCATCTGGATTTGCATTTTGTTATTGATCTTGCTGTCATCATTGTATCTCAGACTTTACATTTCTATAGTGGTGGGTTGAGGCTGCCTCATACCAAGGGCTGGGGCTGAGGTCCCAAAAGATGGTTTTCTCAGTGATTGCTGCACACTGTTAGTTTTTAACCAACTTTACACAGCTGTATTTCAGATGGGTCAGTATCCATGCTGTTTATCCTCCCTCCTGTAGCCAACTTCTCCTTTCTAATTACTCTGTTCTAGGCTTATATTAAGTATGTGTGGCGTGGTCTCAGTTGGCCAGTTTCTGCCTAGGTAGGTAGCACTCTGCTCCTGAGACTTATGAGGGTGGAACTTTTCAATGCTCTAAACATTGCCTTCTGTCTGATATTGTACTTGGCGNTGGTATTAATATAGGATCCAAGGCCAGCAAAGTTTTCTGGATGTCTCCTGGTGGATAGAGAGCTTCTTCTTCTACCCTTCCTCCGCAATAAGTTTTTACCAATTGTTTAGAATGTTTTCTGTCTTCTCCTTGTAGCTTACAAATTTGATTTGTAAGAGAGTAGGGGATCTGGCGATATTTATATTCTGCTCATCCTCAACCTGCAGCAATTCATTTCCTACATTTTTGTGGCACTGAGCAAGGTTCTTTCCTGCTCTCTCCTCCCATGCCCCAATCCTTCTCATGAGCAAATGGTAGGGGCCACCGAAAAAAGCTGTGTGTCTAGAGCCACTATCAATTACAGATTTATATGATACATACACTGGGTCTTTAGTTTTGTATAAGACTTAACCAGTGTGTCTGGTGACTGGTCCCTCTTACTTCCTATGCTCTTTAATAAGGGAGATAGTTTGTATGTTCTGTTTCTTCTTGGTGGGGCTGGTCTCTCATCAGAATTCAGGTTATTTGGTTGTCTTGTCCTCTTCTGGTTTCCAAAATTCAGGTTACTTGCTTGGCTTCTGGTCTCTGATGAACAGAAGTAAAGTTACAATTTTGTAATTTATTTGGTTTATTCTTGTTAAAATTGGAGTGATCTTTGTAGCTTTCTGTATCCACAATGAAAGCAGAAAACTGGAGATCATTCTTGACAGTTCTTTTCTGTCTCTAGTTTTGATTTCTTCATTAAATCATTTGGATTTCATCTCTTAAAGATATAAGGACAATATAATCAAGACTTTTTTGTAAATCATCATTCCTATACTTTTTCATCATTTTTTTCCACTACCAATCAAAAACCTTGATTATTATTAAGGAAAGAGGTCAATTAAGGACCACATGATTGATGAAAAATTCACAATGAAGATGAAAGATGTGCTCTCATTTAAGCTATAGAAACTTTTATTTAGGCTGACACTTTATAAACATAATATAAGAAAATAATTTAAAATATGTACAAGTTAACTGCTAATTATATTTTCCTTGACTTACATTTTCTAAATTAAATTTTCCCATGGGGAGGCTAGGTGGCTCAGTCAGTTAAGCAACTGACCACATCATGATCCTGCCTTTCATGAGTTCGAGCCCTGTGTTGGGCTCTGTGCTGACAGCTTGGAACCTGGAGCCTGCTTCACATTCTGTCTCCCTCTCTCTCTGCTCCTCCCCTGCTTGCACTCTGTTTCTCTTTCTCCCCAAAATAAGTAAATATTTTTTAAAAATTTTCCCATAGAAGAATCAAGTTTCCAAACTGCTTCTTTGTTGCTGAAATATTGTTATTTGTGTTATTTGCTATTTGTGGCAAGGGGCTCCACAGCATTTAATGAGATGTTATCCTGTAGTGTGATGCACAGAAGTTCTGATGATTTGTTGTTTGGTTTGATTTACAAATTCAGTACATGTGTAACCTACACATTGCTTAACTTTGCTCTTGCTTTTTCAGCTGTTAAGTGGAGATAATAATAAATGTTTTATTTAATATTAATTTATTTAATAAATATTTTTATTTATTTCTAGGAGAGAGAGAGAGAGAGAGAGAGCGTGAGCAGGGGAGGGTCAGAGAGAGAGGGAGTCACAGACTGAAACAGGCTCCAGGCTCCAAGCTGGCAGTCAGCACAGAGCCCGAAGCGGGGCTCGAACCCCCGAACTGCGAGATCATGACCTAAGCGAAAGTCGGACGCTTAACCGACTAAGCCACCCAGGCGCCCCTATCCCTATTCTTTATAGTAGGTCAAACTAAATTACCTTATTCGTTGATATCCTATATTCATAGATTTACATTAATTCTTACTCTTCCATTCCCATGGCACTCTATAAGAGCATGTCAGCCAAATTGTTTGCACAGAGTAGATGGCTCTCAGATGGACAAGACAAAGCAGAGATTTACAGAAGGATGTAAAGTATGAAAATAAGAATGAGGCACTCTTTGCAAAGCAGTTAATTCAGGGTTAATGGAGAGATTGCACATGAGAAGAAAGTAGAAGGTTAATCTTAAGCAAATGCAGTGCCGGGTAAATGATATTATTGTCAGCTTAGCCTCAGATTTCTAGAAAACAGATCCTGAAGCAAAATATTGTACATAGCTCCTTATGGGTTAGTGCAATCCCAGAAGTAATAGTAAAAGGAGCATGAGTTCAGAAAAGCAGGTGAGAAAATAGGAGTAAGTCATCTGATTACAGATTAACAAGCAGAGGTGATGGTGTGGTCTCCTCTGCAGTGACTGTCAGTGATGAGAAGGGCATTCCTCTACCCCATTCCAGGTAGTATGGGTGAACTACTTTTAAGTACTAGTATGCTCTAGAAATTCTGAACAATCATAGTGATAAAATATTGCCCCTCGCACACTGAAGAGAGGCTTCTCAATACACCTCACACAAGCCGTACGTACTATGCAAAACTTCATTTAACCACCTTTGTTTCTTAGTTTCTCATGAATCAAAGTGCATCCTTTGTCACCCAGAGACCAATGAAACCAGAACTCCCCCAGCTCCAACGTCATTATGGACCTGCCAGTGCACAGACTAAGAACCTTCTTTTTTGCAAATAGGAACAACATACAAGATTCCTCATATAGATGCAATCAGGGCAATAAAGTGACCTGTCCTCAAACCCTGAGGACAGCAGAAGGCTTTGCTATTTCTCTACCTGAAAAGAAGACAAATATGTGGATCTGCCGTGTTATGAATTGTGTGCAGTAAATGCACCATTCAGGAGATTTCTAATTTTAGTTCTTTTGTCAAAATGAATAATTATATATTTTAAGCAAGTAGTTGATAGAGTTAGAATTTCAGATGACTGCAATAATAAATTAAATAAGACTAGGCATCTTAAATGAAATTCATTGATAATCAATAGTTCTAGCAAAGTGAGACATGTAAAATATACAACAGAGCTCCAGAGGTATCACTTATAATGTGCAGAATGGGAATAGGTCTACATTTACAAGACAGCAAGAATATACACAGCTTTCATTCCAGAATGTGTTCAGTTTTCACTTTTGAACTTCGTGTCATGTTCCCAGTATTCAAAGATAAAGAACTTTGTCATTTTCATGGATAGATATATGAATATACTGAAATCTTTAGGATTATTTATGTGGATTATTTATGTGGAGAACAGGAGAAATCAACTAAGTACCATCCTTTGAACAAATTCTTAGCTCATTGTGTTTTTTTTACTATGTTATTCAAGATATTATGAATAATATCTTACTATCTTATCTTATTATTTTATAAATAATTCGCAATTCCTTTTCTGAGAAAGCTTGAGGTATAGAAGAGTGTACCCAAAATACAATTTATTATGAGTCATGACAAGAGTGTGGAAAAATTAGTAATTTAAAGACATTGTTATAATCATTTTAAAATAGGAAATATTGGGTATAAATTTCAATGCCAGCGAAGAAGTTTCAATACCAGTGAAGAGCAGGGTGAACATTAAGAAAGATTTTATTAAGTTAAAAAATTTGATTTATTTAAAGTGATATTTATTACAGACAAACATACAAAGACAAGATATTTTTGAACTAGGAAAATATTTAATACATAAGCAATGTATTAAATGTTTTAGAATAATAGTAAAAGCAATTTAATTTGCATGGAGTATAAAGTTTATGTCATGGGATATGATGGGATAGTTAGAATGGATTGAGGTTGGGGAACATGTAATATCCATCGTGAATTAATTTGACTATTTCAAGAAGCTACATAATACAAAAATGTGAAAATTTTTGTGCCACTGATTCAGAAATACAGAGTTAAAAATACAGCATTAGTTGGGGCACCTGCAAGGCTCAGTCAGTTAAACCTCGGCTCTTGGTTTTGGCTTAGGTCATGATCTCACAGTTTTGTGGGTTCAAGCCCTGCATTGGGCTCTGTGCTGACGGTGTGAAGCCTGCTTTGGATTCTCTGTCTCCCCATATTTTATATATATAATATATATTATATATATAGTGCAAAGGCTTGATACATGCAGCTAGCATCATTATCAGTGAAAGTAGATGCTGCAAATGAAGGAAGACATAATTTGTGTGTAAGTTCATATTTTTTCATATTGTAATTGAACAACTCACAGATTTAAGATATCAGCAAAGGCTTCTCAAATGTGAAAACATGCATGTGTGACTCAGATGTAAAACTCATTTATTTTAATATTTTAATGTTGATATTTCACATTATAATGATTTTATAGTAATTTAGATAGGATTTCTAAATCATTGTAATATGAACTTATAACAGTTTTAACTAACTACAGATTGATAAATATGATTTAAATTTATTTTTATACAAGGACTCCACTACCATTATGCATTTAATTCTCTCAAGATATAGTTCATTATTTCCTCTTCTATACCTTTAGTCCAAATATCATCCTTCCTTCCTTCTAAAAGAATCACAGAAGAGAAAGAAAGAAAAGAGAAATAATTTTTTAAAAGAAGCTACTAAATGTAGTAGGAATTTTCTCATTTTTCAAAATTATTTGGAGTAAAGATATGGAGCCACCTGCAATTCAAACTGATAGTGGTAGCATCTCACCATATTTTAGTATGTCACTTGCTATGGATTTTCTACTTATTTTTATAAACTGATCCATTCGTATCACACTTGGATTACATCAATCGGTCCAACACCATTACAGATTTATATGCTAACATTTGAGTCGAGAAAGTTAACATTTTAAGACTCGTTTTATTTATTTTTTAATTGTTTCTAATGTTTTATTTGTTTTTGAGAGCGAGATAGTGACAAAATGTGCAGGGGAGAGTCAGAGAGAGAGACACACACACACAGAATCAGAAGACAGGCTTCAGGCTCTGAGCTAGCTGTCAGCACAAAGTCCGACATGGGGCTTGAACTCACGAACAGTGAGATCATGACCTGAGCTGAAGTTGGACACTTAACTAAGCCACCCAGGTGCCCCTTAAGACTCGTTTTAAATGATGAACTAAATCTATAAATTCTGGAAACATTTACAAGTATTGAATTATATAACATGGTTTTCTAATACAAATATTGCCAAAAATAGTTTGACATAATCAGAAAAAGAGAAAGAACACTGAAACCAACTTCCTTTTCAATGATTAATTATGTAAACATAGACTATGATTTTCACTTCAGATTATACTTCAAGTGTTATTTTTGTTTATAATAATTATTTTTGTTAAATTTATTTATTTATTTTGAGAGAGAGAGAGAGAGAAGCAGAGAGAGAGAAAGAGAGAACATGAGCAGGGTAGGAGGTAGAGATTGATGGAGTCAGAGAATACTAGTTCAGGACTCAATCCCACGAACCATGAGATCATAATCTGAGTCTAAAACAATAATCAGATGCTTAACTGATTGAGCCACCTAGACACCTTGTTCAAGTGCTATTTCCATAATAATAATATATAATTTAATTTTTTAGAAATAATATTAATTTATTTTTTGTTATTCCTTTAATCTTAAATAGAAAACTGGGGTATCCAAAAATGATATCTTTGTGGATTAATGATAACATACTATCTATACAAATATATTGTGTTATTAGTCCATATTACTAATATCAGTGATCCACATATTATTAATCACACATTAAGGTATTCTGTTGTCACACTGTAGCTAATTGTAGTTGGAATAACAGATAAGAATTAATTTGTTATTTACGGGATATATATGTTTACTGGATTATTATTAGATTGTGCTAAATGATGTAGTGTATTCAAATAATTAATATCAAATTGGAACTCCATAAAAACAAGTGAAATACAATGTTACAAAATAATGTAGAATAATAAGCTTATATATATTTGGGGGATTGAGATGGGTAATGCATTGGGAAAGTTATAGATCTCAAAATTGAAGGCCCAGTTTATTTTAAGACACAGTCTCTTATAATCTGGACAATTATTTAAAACTCTTTCTTCTACTGCTTTAAGAAATGTTTTATAATTTATTTTTTATATTAACAATTGATCATAATCTATTAATATGCTCTCATTTTGTTTTCCTTGAAAAGATCAACTAGGAATCTTCTCAAATAAGGGCACAATATAGAAGCTTTAATCTTGGCAAACATAAGTTTGGTATATTAGTAAGTGTAATTTTAATTTAATAGCTTTATTGTAATCCAGCTTCACTTATGAAGAAAATCTCATGAAACAGCATAAACACAAAAAATTTTTCTAGAAAAAAATAGAAATCTTTTGAACAATTTCACTCTCACATGCTTCTGAATCTTAAAAATATGTTCAAAATTATTTTGTCTATGTTATTTTAAAGATAAAGAATATCTCCTTAAATTATTAGAATAGACTAAACTGCTAAGGAGTAGCATATTATCCCAAACATTTTTGTGTTGTATTCATTAAAACTGGTATTTCCATAGTAAGTTATTACTTATTTAAAGTCATCCCAATTTGCATTTTTATCTGTAAATATGTCTCAAAAAAATACATCCTACTCTTCTAATAGTAATTTTGGCCACACTGCCTGCTCAGAGCATATCTAGCAAATAGCCCAATTAGCCTAGAACCTTCTCTGCCTGAAAACTCTCTTAAATGGATTTGGGAGATCTTGCCTATTTTGACATGGGAGTTTAACAAAATCTTAACATTGGGATCATTGAGTTATGTAAAATGCAGAAAAAAAAAGAAACACTAAAGTTTTTGTATCTTTTCTTGGTCAGAAGTGTGCCTTCTTTTCTCTCTTTGACATAATGCACAATCCAATTAAAATGAGTTTGTTTCTAACTATTTTCATGTTACAGAGAAGAGTCATCGAAACAATTTAATCATTTCTACAAACTGCCTGGAAAATGTGCGTATCTTGTTTTATATAATGTTTAATAAGGTACATTTATCGATTTGCTTCATCATTTTAGAGAGATGGAAAGGAAATTTCTTAAAAGAGATTATTTTGCATGTAGGCCAGGAACAAAGGGCTTTGATATTAAAATTATTCCATATGACATTTATGGTATGTCTGAAGAAGTTTAGTCATAAAAAGGTAAAATATGACTCAAATTTTTAATTTGTTTAAACAACACATTCAATACAGTCATTTGCTTTCTTTTGTTGTTTTTCTATGCATCATTTTTACACATTTACAAACCTAACTCTTCTCTTTCATTTTTATACCAAATCAAAATGTCAAGAAATCTATTTTCTTGTTCATGGAGCCATATTGTAAAAATCACTTACGAATTTTATAAATCTAAAACATTGAATTTTGGTTGTTTTTGTGTGTGTGTGTGTGTGTGTGTGTGTGTGTGTTAGAACATTTGTTAAATTTTTGAGTTAAAAAGGAAACTGTGAAATTCATACTTAATGAAAATGACATGATAAAATGTAATTTTAAAAATTCTAAAATGTCTTTAGCTGAGATGTTATAAAAATAGAAATATTCTAAAGGAAAGCCCAAGTGAAAAATAATAAAAAGAGGACATGTACATGGACTACATCAACATTAAAGTACCTTCTTATTTTTATAAAACCTTCTTATTTTTATCCCAAGACTAATATTCTAATTCTTCACCCTGTTCTACTTCTCTAACTCATCTTCCCTCCCACTGTCCTTGGTTCTTTTGCTTGATCCACTCTGGCTCTTTTGCTCTTGATGAGGTCAAACTCCTTCATGTCAATCGCTCTTGTTTATTTTGCTTCCTCCTTCTGGAATTCTCTTCACCCAGATTCTGATTGATTCATTTCCTAAAGTATATCTTAGGCTTACCTCAGTAACTACCTTCTTACCTACTTTTTAAATGTGTTCATTACAATTGGCATAATCTTAGATTTTAATAAAACATTGTTTCCTTCACTAGATTGTAAACTCCACGAAGGCAGAAAAATTATTTGTCATCCTTACCTCTCTAGTCCTGGTGCTTGGAATAAGGCCTATTGCAAAATAAGTGTCCATAAATGCTTATTGAATAGATCAGTACCAGTTCAGGGCTTCACACTAGAGTGGGTCCCCCAAATATGATTTGTACCCATTCAGTAAAGATCATGAGAAATGAAAATAACTACTATAATGAACAGACCACAAAGCTGTTGAGTCATATCTCCTTTGAACTATGTTGAGATGAGTAGATTAATGTCTACCCTTTCCACCTTCTCATGCCCCTGCACAGATGTCCATGTTCTAATCTTTAGAACCTGACAATATGTTATATTACATTGCAAAAGGGATTCTCCAGATAGAGTCAAGATTACAACTTTAAAATGGAGGAATTATCCTGAATTATCTATATGGGCCCAATATAATCACATGGGCCCTTAAAAGTGGAATAAAGAGGCAGAAGTATCAGAGAGATGCAGAGGAAGAAAAACAAGATATTTTAAAAAGAGGAACTTGCTTCACCCCTGCTTAATTTGAAAACGAGGACAGCCATGAGGCAAGGAATACACGCAGTCTCGAAAAGTAAAGAATGACTATCAGCCAAAAGCCAGCAAGCAACCAAGGACCTCCATTTTACAAGTAAATTCTTCAAAAAGCTGATTGAATCTGGAAGTGGATTCATCCTCAGAGGCCAGCCCTTCTGATAACTTCATTTTGAACTTGTGAAATTTAAAACAGAAATACTAACCAAACCCACCAAACCTCCAAACTACAGAACTCAGAGATAGTAAATTCATGTTGTATTAAGCCTTTTGGTTTGTGGTAAATTGCTATGGCAGTAATAAACAATCAATACATATATGAAAATCTATCATGTCCTTGTGTTTGGTTATTATTATTATTATCCTAAAATTTATATTTTTATCTTATGTCTATTTAATATTTTTAAGTACACTTCTAGGCAGAAAAATTTTTACACTTTGTTTCACTTTTTAGCTTTTCAACACATATGTATCACCTTTTTTACCTATTGTAAATTACTTCTGTCTTTGGCAAAATTAATATAAATAACCATTTGCTTTTAAATCTTATAATCTTGATCTACCTTCCTAGGTAGTACAAAAACATATTTTGAAAGAAATGAGATGTAAGAATGAATATTAATGAATGAAGGGGTGGAAGATTGGCAGTTGGTAAGTGGGTGGCAACGGAATATTAAATTTTAAATATAGATGGATAGGAAGAATACATAATAAGTGATTAAAACAAACTGCCTACGTTAAAAAAATTTTATTGGCCTCAGTAATTGAAGACACAGAAAAGAGAACATATACTGAAAGGCATACCTTTATTTATTTTTCTCTTTTGATGTTAGTAGTAGAAAGAATTTTGGACTAGGAGCTAAGAGACTTGGATTGCAATACTACCTTATCAGTTGTAAGCCCTTAAACAGGTCACTTTGTTCACTAGGTAAAGGACATGCTAATCTTCATTTACTGTAATAAACTCTGTTATTATATTTTGCCTAAAGGTCTTAACACTTTTAAGCAAGTTATGTGCCAAATTTAAAACTTACTTTTGGCAATGAAATTTTTAGATAGTAATTGAGAATAAAAAGATAGAATTCATGTTTCAGTCATGCATGTTTCATTGGGAAAACAATGGATAAGCCAGGAAGGACGTGCTTTTGTTCTCGTTTTGTTGTGTTCGTTTTTGCTTTTGAATGAAATGACCAGAAATTCTGTTACTTATTCCAACCAAGATAATTTACACTTGTTTTTTTTTATGATTATATATTAAGACTGCTTTTAATATTCCAGGGTTTTGAATATGACCATAAATTGTCATTCTTCTTCTAGAGAAGATTTCTGGGCTATTGAATATGTTTTGGAATGTCAATATGAAAATGATAATAACTAATAATTAAAGTATATATAGTTACGGTAAAAATGGACTATGTACGACATACTATTCTAATATTCTAGTATGTATATTCTAATATACATACTATTATGTATGTACTAATCTGTTAATCTCTTCACCAGTCATAGAGACCATTATAATTTTTTACTTATTGATAAAGAAAATGAGATTTAATGAGGTTGAGGAGCTTATTTAAAACCCATAGTTAACCTGGAGTGCAGTCCATATTGAAACCTAAGGACTCTAATTAGTGGATGAATTGTTACCCAGGAGCAAACTAGTCGGAAGTCCTACTTCTTACATAAAACCTTCTTCTGAAATTTGTCTTTCAGCTTCAAATATCTGGCCATTTATCCACTCCAGTGGGTTAGAATAAAAGAGATCGCCCAGGGGTAAATATCTGATATTCTGAAGCAAAGCTTGGAAATTTCTTTGCCTTTTTCAAACAGTGGTTCTGCAACTTAAGTGATCATTAGATTTAACAAGAATCAAGAAGCTTGTTAAAACTAAGAGGTTAAATAAATTAAATCATTGAAAAAAGAAAAAAATATGATGTTCTGGCCCCACTCTTAAGTTCCAAAATCAAATTTCAGCCCTGCAAAAGCAACATATCCATATTTTTAAAAAATACTTTAGGGTCAATAGCAGAGATAAAATGCTGATCGATCTCTTTGTAGTTTCCATTATGGCTATATCTTAAATGAACATCTGTGCAATCTCATGAAATTAGCATAGAAATTAGAATTTTTCCTCAATGAAATCATATCATTTCCATACTGATTTGAATGTTGCACCACTAGAAGTTTTATCAATATTTTTTGGCATTAATATGTTGGGAATTATCTTGTAGATATACAAAATCATGTCCCATGATTCTAACAAACCAAATTACAGTATCTGGCCCTGCAACTAAAGCCTACTAAGTGCTGGGAGAAAATATAACATAAGGCACGAAAGAAAAAAATATATATTCTTTTCTTTGGAGCAATAAAAATGCAGATTCAATTCTACATTCTTGCAAATCCTATTTCTAGCAAAAAAAATAAAGTTTTGTAGAATACCTGGATTGTAAATAACATACAACATATTTAATCGCTAATATCTCTGTGATTTCTTTCAATGGTATACTTAAATTATGTATAACCTGTAATAATATATAAACTAACAGCTCTGTTTTCTCTAGTGTATGCATATTTTTGTGGTTTCTTATTGAATCATAAGAGCATTATTGTCATTTCTTCTTTAACAACATGCATGAGGTTAATTAACCTATGCTAGATTTCTTAGTTAAACAAAGAAATTTTATAACGTACAGCTTGGTGATGATCATTAATAACACTGTGTCACATATTTTAAAGTTACTAAGAGAGTGGATCTTGAAAGTTCTCATCATAAGAAAAATAATTCTGTAACTCTCTCTACTGATAAATGGTAACTGGACTTCTTGTGGTGATCATTTCCCAATGTATGCAGATATTGAATCCCCATTATTCTCTACTTCTGAAACTAATAAAATACCATATGGCAATTGTACTTCAATAAAAAAGAAAAACAAAATCAAAGAACTTAAGAGTGTTGGCTCCTATAAAACATTTCAAATAACTTTATGTTAGGGATTCTATTCATAAAATATCCATTGATGTAGTAGAAGTTCATATTTAATTTCATATTTTATAAATATATTTTAGTAAAGCAATGAATTGTTATGGATACAAATTTAAAACCTGCAGATTATCTAAGCTGCAGGATCTACTCTTAAATAACACACAAGAGAAGGAAACAGGAAAAACAAAAAGGGAGGGGGTACTTACTTGTGTGTCCATAGTAGTTTCATTAAACATTTCATGTCCTCAATTTTTGACATACAAAAGGCAAGAATAACTGAGGTTTGCACCTTTATAAATGTGAAACCGTAAAGTGATTATTTTTGACAGGCTCTCCAGTGAGGGAACGACAGTTTGACAGATACATAGAGATTTAACTATAGCATGAACAAGTTCCAGTGAATAAATGATACCATTTTTAGTTCTGTGTTAAAGACGAGAACTATGGAGACAGCATCACCTGTATTGTGCTAAATTCTATTAAGCAAAACATTACATAAATTAGTATATGCTTGAAATACTTTTTTATGGAGTTTGCTCCATATTTTAATCCTATGTTTTCAAAGTAATGAAAATATGAAAACCTACAGTCTCCAGCCTTTATTTAATTTCCATTCTCATGATAAAAATAGATGAAACAGCTCAACTCATTCCAGGCTGAAGAAATGAGAAATTAGCAATATCAGGTAGATCAATATAAAACTATTTAAGTGTCTTTTATTGCTTTTTCTGGTAATGTTTTCTTCGTTTTATTCTTTTTGCTTGTTCATTTTGAATTTTGCTTAATACTTTGAAAATATGACAGGAAAAATAGAAAAAATATCTCTCATAACGAGTTTCTTATTGACAAGTGTTTTTATAAATAATTATGTATTGTTACCGGTGGTAAGGTAGTACTTACTGGCCTGTGTGTGTGTGTGTGTGTGTGCAGTAATAATTCCTGAATGTACTCTTCATAAGGTAGGTCTTATCTAGAAAGGTAAGAGAGTTGTTCAATCCATATTCCATTTCTTAGCAACCATATATGTCCCCAAAAACATGAAACCGGAACAAAATCAAACTTTAGAAGCCACACATTTTACAGAGAAAGAAAAATGCTGAGTTTCTTGTCATTTTATTAGTTTTGACACTGGGAAGTTTAATATAGCAAACAAGGAATTCCTGTTTTAAGGATTTATTAATCCTAAAATGTCCTCTGTAATAATATCACTGCCAGAAACTCACAAGCCAGAAACTTCAGCATTATAGTTAGTTCCTGCTATCTCCCCAATTCTCTCAGTGAATCAATATGGTCTATCAATACTACATGTTAAACCCCATGAAATCATTGGTATTCAACCATACTTCACCTTGCACCCAGCAACTTAATTGGATTCAAATCTCTCTAGGTCTCTTCCTCCCATGACTGCTGTTCTGGTGACTTGTAACCAAAAACATTTCTCCCCTGAATAATTGAAATAGCATCCATTCTAATGGTCTCAGCAGCTCTGGGATTACAGTATAGATTGGTATAATACAAGGTCTCCAAATGATTTGCATTGCAGTCAGTTTTTTTTTTATGGGTAAAAGTCAAGCTCATTATACATGGTCATAGGATTATTAAAACAATCTAATCCCTGACTGTTTCAGCCTCAAGTCTTTCCTTTTTCCTTTATGTTAAATTTAGCCACAGGAAACTTTCCTTTAGCAAATTGCTATTCATCTTTCAAATCTTAGTTTAAAAGTGATTTCTTCCAGGAAATCCCTGACCTTCAACTCTGGTTTAGGTAAGCCATCCACCTTGTGTTCTCTAGTTCTTATTATAGCGGGTCTTATTAAACACACCGTGTTTAATGACTATTTGATTCATCAGTATTCCCAAAGTGATGGTAATTTTATAAGGTTGATAGATTTAAAAAATGTATTCACTATTCTACCTTCTCACATATTGTTGAAACAAAATAGGCAGCTAGGAAATAATAATCTAGTGTAATTAATATTTTCATTTTCGATACAACCTTTTAAGACAAGATTAGGAATGTCTACACACAAAAAATTCAAAAATATTGAAAAATGCTGAAGAATCCTATCTATATCTGTACCATCTGCCTATATCTATATCTGCATCTATATCTATCTATATCAATATACCATGTGTACAGTGCATATATATTGCTGTGTGTTCTGTAATTCTGTCATTAAGCAAATACGTATTGATCATTTACCATGTGAAAGACTATTTCCTCTACAACTGAAATACAGAGTTAAATTTGTGTACTTCCTTCATGGAATTTATAGTTAAGTGAGGTTCAATGGGGGGAAAGAAATTGAAATATTTTGGATCCGGGCTCTACAGCACTTTTGTTAGTACATTCATTTATATAATATTAAATTTTTCAATACTTGTTTCATATTCTTACTCTTACCTAGTTATAAAGAATTTTTGTTGAGAGGCAGGATGGCAGGGTGCAGAAAGGCATTGGGTAAGTCTAAAGTAAGAGAGGAGATGGATAAAACTGTCATGGTTCCTTGCCCTTTGATTCTAGTATGATCTTGTAGTGAACTTCTAGCACTTTGAACCTCTAATCGTAGCCATTCCTGAGCTGATATCACCTATTGAAAATGAGGTTGCTACTTTAGATATAAAAATTGCATCTTAACAGTTTTGCAATCCCAGGTCAGACATTTTGTTCACCACACAATCACTGAGAAGATCAGAGAGTCTATTTACTAGAACTTCAATTTTCTTCTCTCCCACAAGAATGCTGCTTAAATAATTTTGGGGGAAAATTATATATGTATACATACATGTATACATACATATATGTGCGTACACATTTATTAAAATGCTACTACTCAGGGGAAAAAAGAGAGTTGGTGTATTCTTATTTTCCATCCTACAAAGTATGAGAAATAAAAAAATACATTTTGTTATACAATTAGCATCTTACTCATCAAATGGTAATAGCAATATGTAAGGTATTGCAAATCGTCAGCCTGCTAGATAGAGGCAGCTTACAAATTGGTGTATTTGGCTTCTGTGTTGATGCTTATCAGTGTGTAAAAAAGAAGCGATTGCCTAGATTTAAGTCAAGAGACTTCAAATTTAAAAATGTCTATTTTCATCATTCCTTAAAAAATCAGATCTGGCATCACTAAGATCAATTTCCTATATGGCAACCATCAGCTGGCAATGCATTATTCTCTTTTGATGGGGCATTTCATTTTCTCATCAGTTTGCCCCAATGTCCACAAATTCCCAATTGTATTATACTGAGTCTATTACCTTATTTATACCATCACTCTACGTTCAATGAGGAATTGTGATTGTACCATGTTGTACACTGTAATGGCATTTTATACAATTATTCTTTGTTGAAGATTAGACAATGTAAACTAATCATGCTAATGATAATTTCCTAAGGCGGTTAATCTAAAGTGTATGCATGTATCAAAATCTCTAGAGGTTTTGCAGATTTTCTGGCATATTCTCAGAAAGAAAGTTTAGTGGATATGCTTACATCACAGGAATCTGTAATTTCTCTGTCCCTCTCATAAAAGTCCCCTTGAGGTAACACATTTAGTCAGATTTCTAGATTTTGTCAAATAATGACAATAGCAAGGATTTTTTTCAAAATAATCCAAAAATATTGAAACAGAGCAAATACTAAAGAAGGGGCTTATTTGATTGCTTTTCCCTAGTTAAACACCTGTAATATATTGAACTTGTGTTAAATTAGTGCTGAAGCATTCATTATTTTTTAATATCATGGTAAAATTTTGCAAGGGAAAACCTTATTTGTATAAACTTTATTTATTCATGAACTGAGCTTGGTTTGTAACTAAAGACAAGGAAACTTAACCAAGATGACGGTGCAACTGATTTTATATCACTGGAGGAAAGCATCAATTTCATTAATAGAATGTGATGCTTTAAATACTTTGGGGGGCTGATCTTTATAGCAAACAATAATTTCTTTCCTTAGTAAATGTGAATTTCTTTAACCAGATTTATATTAGTAAAAAACATTTTTAAAAGATACTTCAGCAATGAGGATTTTAATATACCGGTTTTCTAAGTTCCACTATTTTACGCTATACTTGTTCTCCTGTATCTGTGTATACCCGGGATCTCACTTCATCGTGACAGGGGTGAGTTCTTCACATCTTCAGTTTTCTTGCTCGATCATCTGTTTAAAGGATCTCTCAGTTTTTCTTGTTCCCAGCTTACTATCTTGTTCTGGTGGCTACCTCCTTTATTAGCTTACTTAAAATACATATATAGTAATTTTTGTCATTGTTAACCATTTGTATGACTTGTGTACAAATTTCTCTTTCACATTTGATTGGCAGCTGGGTTAAGTATAGAGTCTATCTTAGAAGCTATTTCTCTTTAGAACTATGAAAACCTGTTTTCACCTTCGAATGTTTTGAAGTTTAATGCTGATATTATTATGGGTCTTCTGTGTGCTGCTTTATTGACTCGGAAGACTTGCAGTGATTCTGTTTCCATAGTTATGAAATTCCATGGCAGTGCAACTGGGCATATTTTTTCATAGGTTGTATTGGAAATTAAGTGAACTCTTTCAGTTTGTAAAGTCAATATTTTTCAATTTGTCAACTTTTAAAAAATTACTTCAATAATGATGCTTTTTCATCAGTTTCCTCTTCCCTTTTTAGAGAACTCCTCATAACTCCATATTGAATGTTCTGGAAATATTTTATTCTTTTTTCCTTCTAGTTTCCAATTCTTGTCTTTTAACTCAATTTTTGGTTAGACATTTATCTTTAATTTCCATTTTTCTTTTGATTTCTTTGATCGTTTTTGTTACACATTTCTATTTTCTGAGAACGCTTATTTGTCGCTTTTTAAAAAAGTTTTTATTTAAATTCCAAGTAGTTGACATACTGTGTAATGTTAGTTTCAGATGTACAACATAGTGATTCAACACTTTCATACAACACTTGGTGTTCATCACAATGAGTGCACTCTTAAATCTCCATCACCTATTTAGCCCATCCTCCTACCACTTTCCCCTCTGGTGACCATCAATTTGTTCTGTAGAGTTAAGAATCTGTTTCTTGGTTTGCTTCTGTCTTTCTTTTTTCCCTTTGCTCATTTGTTTTGTTTCTTAAATTCTACATATGAGTGAATGCAAACCAGTAGGGAGGAAAACGGTATGGTGGTTCCTCTAAACATAAAACTACATTATGATCCAGTAATTGCAATACTAGGTATATACCCACAGAATACAAAAACACTAATTCAAAGGAATACTTAAACCGCAATGTTTATAGGAGTATTATAGACAACAGCCAAATTATGGAAACAGCCCAAATGACCCTCAACTGATGAATGGATGAAGAAAGTGTAGTGTTTATATATATACAATGGAATAATACTGAGCCATAAAAAGAATGAAATCTTTCTGTCTGCAATGATGTGGATAAAGCTAGAAAGCATAAGGCAAAGTGAAATAAATTAGTCAGAGGAAGACAAATGCCATATCATTTGTTACTTTGATATCCCTTTTAATACTGTTCTGTTATCTCTTCATGGATGCATTGCCTTCTCTCTGAAAATATTATCCCTCACAAAACATTCTTAGCATTTACTACCTGATTCCAAAGAACCCTTTTGCTTAAATGATTAATTTACAAACATAAGAGTAAAGGAATAATAAACTACAATAAGTAAAAGGATATAAAATAAAATGATAATTATAAGAGATACTAATTTTAATGAGATTTTATGAATAAATTAAAGGTTGTAAATTTTTTATTGTTTATAACTTTTGGTATGCAAACATTACAAAAGACTGCTATCACACATTCTTTCAGAAAACTGCCTTAGACCAGATTTTACCAAAACTATTGTATCATTAAGTTCTTCCTAATGAGTTACTAACTACATGAGAATGTAGTTTTATTTTTTGTCTTTAGAAATATACTGTTCACTCATTAATTTGTGAGGTTGAGAAAACTCAAGTAGAAAATCATCATCTAAAGACGAATATAATACTCTGAGATTTCACTTTTATGATCAGTTTTAGCATAATAATTAGAGTCTAGAATACAATCAGTCTCATTGGAATCATCTTCAGAGACATCTAATAATTGTGAAATATAATCCTCTGTTAATTTTCTTCTCTTTTCTATCAAGAACCAACATGAAAATTTTTATTTCTCAGTTGTAAGAAATTTAAAAGCATACTACAGAAATGGATTTCCCTACTTTTCTGTTGTACTTTGTGAACGATAATGCAATACATTCTTTACAGAATATAAAAACTGAAGGGTAATTGGTTTTTTTTGTTTTTTTTATTTTTTTAATGTTTTATTTATTTTTGAGAGAGAGACAGCATGAGCAAGGGAGGGTCAGAGAGGGAGACACAGAATCTGAAACAGGCTCCAGGCTCAGAGCTAGCTGTCAGCACGGAGCCTGACACAGGACTCAAACCCACGAACCGTGAGACCATGACCTGATCTGAAGTCAGATGCTTAACTGACTGAGCCACCCAGGCACCCATAAAGGGTAATTGTTTATTTCATTTTTTCACCAGTATTCTATGTGATTCCAGAATTTTCCCCCCTTCTTGTTATTTGATCCTTTATTTGGGAATAATTGATGATGAATAAAATAATTCCTATATTAATGAAATAGCAAATTACATTTTTGTAGACTAAAGATTAAGATTCTATATTGTGTCTTAGATTTATAAAAGTACCCAGTGGTCCATATGATAATTGAAAGATAGAATGAGCTTTAATTTATTAAAAAAATAATTAAAGGTGTATCAAGGTGCCTGGATGGCTCACCTGGCTAGGTGTCTGACTCTTGATTTTGGCTCAGGTAATGGTCTCATGGTTTGTGAGTTCGAGCTTCCTATCAGGCTTTGCACTGACAGTGTGGAGCCTGCTTGGGATTCTCTCTCTCCCCCACTGTCTGTTCCTCCTGTGCTTGCGTGTGCACATACTCGCATTCTCTCTGTCTCTGACTCTCTGCCTCTCTATCTCTCAAAATAAATAAATAAACATTAAAAAAATAAGTATATCTGTGAGCAATTAGGTAACTCAGTTGTTAGGTGTCTGACTTTGGCTCAGGTCATGATCTCACAATTAGTGAGTTCAAGCCCCATATCAGACCCTGTGCTCAGAGCTCAGAGCCTGGAGCCTGCTTCAGATTCTGTGTCTCCCTCCCTCTCTGCCCTTCCCTTGCTCATGCTATGTCTCTCAAAAATAAATAATATTTTTAAAAATTAAAAAAATAAGTATATTTGCTTCTTCTTCTTGGAAGATCTCTAAAAGGGAATAGAATTCTAAATATGTTAATTTTTCCATAAAATTAGCAATACTCAAAATAGTACTTTTTCAAGAATAGAATTAACTGCCCATACATAAAATTAGTTCAAATTGATCCAAAATTATATGCAAGGGATAAGATACATATTTAATATTTCCTTTGCCATGAATACTCACTATATTCTCCAAGTTAACTTATTCTGTCTGCTATGTTTCTGTCTCTATCTTTCAGATTAGAGGGTTTCCATAGATAATCTCCAGTAGCCTGATCATAATTAAGAGTTACAGGCTTGGAAGATTCATTAGGAGATCCAGTTTGCCAAATGTAGAATATATTCTACAACATCCAGATAAGTGTTCTTTGGAGAAATATGGTAATATTATCTCTTTTTAAATCGTATAAGGATGGTTGGATTTTCTAATAAAGACTTCCTCCATCTCACCTGGATGTTAATGTCCTATAATCCAGAATACTGGGACCTGAACAGCAAAAGAGGTCTGCAGTGCTCAGTATCTAGGCCGTTAATTCTCTGTTTTAAGCTCAGGAAAAAAAATATATCTGAAATGGGACACAGACGATTTTTTGCCTACATAGCATTAGAAAGAGCACCTAGAGAATCTACTCGTTTTACAAATGGTATCTGCCTTATTTTAGTGACTCTCTACTAAGCCCTTATTTTTTTCCCTTTGCCTCATTTTTATGGGATCATGATTTAAAAATCGACTCAATGTTCTTTAGTACAGATTTCAGAAGGAAGCAAAATAGGTGTGTTTAGTATGTCATTTTAATCCAAAAGTTTCCCTTTTATTCTGGATGTTCTCTAAACCAAATTAAAAAAAAAATACCTTGGGATGTACATATTACAGGGTTTGTGATCACTTATACTATCATTAATTTAATTTAAAAATGAATATGAGTTCTTCTAATATTCCCCAAATTCTTATGAATTTAAGATTATAACAAGTATACAACATCACAAATATAGTAGAGTTAATTACAGCTATATTGAAGTGATACTATCAGGCAGAAAAGATATGCAGATTCATATTTACTGCATTTATGCTTCTTAGGTTCTAATTAATGTGCTTAGTAATTAAAAATAAATATTTTGAGAATTGACTTGATTCTATACAAAGTTTAAATTTTCATTTCCATTTTATATAAAGTCAATATGCACAACTATACTTCAGGTCAACAGAAAATTGTGAAAGTAATGAGTTTATTTATACATTCAAAAAGGCAAACTTCTGTGAATTTTGTGTTACTTTGCTTTTGTTTAAATATAAAGTTACTTCACTGCCTAATTCAAGATTTTCTAGAAAGGTAGCCAAAAATTAGTGGAGTCTCAACCCAATCAACATTCTTTTTTTTCTAGAAAGTAATGTCTCCGCTGGTTTGCATAAGTGTTCTACTTCAATTGCTGTTCAAACACTAGAATGGTTACATTTGAGTTTAAAGACAACGGGATTAATCTCCAAGTATTTAAAGTTTAAGGCTTTTTTTTTTTAAGCTGAGTGGGTTTTAGTATCGTAAGGGAATTAAGTGGCTTTTGAGAGTGATTTTTATATCAACATGCTTCAAAGCTTCTGGAGGTATCAGGCAACCATTTTAAAGATATTTTGTTCAAATAATGGATTTGTTTTATTCTCAGATAAGTCACCCAGTAATCCCTTGCTTTGCAGCTTACAGCAGCTGTAGCCAAGGTTAATTAATTAGAAATATTAAAGCTTGGATTAACACTTGGACCTGATTCACAAATCATTTGCTCGAAAATATCTAAGTTGCCCAGTAAATTTATTTTTTAAAACTTAATGCCAGGCTCAAGAAAATTCGATTAAAAAAAAAAGTAAATAACAACTTTTGTAGCATACTAGGTAAATTTTAAGAAATATAAAACTATCTAGTTTCCCACCAGCTGAAGTGTCTTAAGCTATATTTATCATGCAGCCATGTCCAGAAGTGTTTTTTAAGGCTTTTAAAAAATATATGGCTTTTTTTTTAGAAAATTAAAATAATCAATTTCTAAATGACTGGAAAGCAAGTATATGTGTTCAAATAGGTGGGCCATTTTATACTGAAACGTAACACATATAATTTTTAATGTATTTTAAAAGATGTGTTATACATGCTTGCAATATAAGATAAATGTATTCCAGGAACCTAAGAAAATCAGTGAGCTGGAGTTGGCATGTCAACACAGTTTCTGAAGATAACATGTTCCACAAATTAGAAACTCAAGATTTATTAGAGGTGAACCTTCCGGGATGTTATTTACATAGTGATAATATATATGGTACGATTGCCAATATATAGACAAAGAAATGAAAATAAGGTTATGCTTTCTGAATTTTTATTGAGGGAAAATCAAAATATAGAACTTCTCCTCAAGAATGTTTGTAAAATAAAGGTTATATTTTTATGCTAAACAGGAAAATCAAGTTCCAAAATATAACCCATGCTGAGGTGTCTGTGTGGTTCGGTAGATGAAGCGTCTGACTTTGATTTTGGCTCAGGTCATGAAAATTCAGTCATGAGATTGAAATCCACATTGGACTCTGCTCTGAACATGGAGCTTGTGTAAGGTGTCCTTCTCTGCACCCTCTCCCCTTTTCATTTTCTCTCTCTAAAATAAAAGGACATATATATGTATTTATATTTATATTTTAAAATATAATCCATGTTGTCAGGCTGGTTTGGGTCAAAAAATTTTTAAAAAACAATGGTTCAATAAAGGGTTAGCAAGTATTTTCTGTAATGGGCCAGATTGTACATATTAAACTTTCAAGGTCAGATGATTGCTATCACTCAACACTGCCAGTGCACTGTAAAGGCAGCAATAGCAAAAGGTGGGAATAAATGCGTGTGACCACATTTCAATAAAACTTTATTTATGGTCACTGAACTTTGAATTTCATGTTATTTTCACATGTCACAATTGTTTTATTATGTTTTCAAATATTTAAAAATGTTGAAACCATTTTTAGTTCATGTCTAATGTTAAATCAGGTGGCAGGCTAAATATGTTCCAAGGTATGTTATCTGCCCATACCTATTCCAGGATGTATTGTACTTAATTCTGAGCTATGAGAGTACTAGGATAGTGAACATGGTGCAAAGGCTAACTCATTGCAATTGCCCAATAAATATTTGCTCAATAAATACATTATTTAGATTGCTTATTTCTTAAGGTCAATTTCTTCAATAGGCATTATTTACAGAAGGAAAAATATATTGAAATTCATGGATGCTTAATACCTCTTTTATTACAACATTTATCCTGGAAAGTTTAAATTTTACATTATTTACGAGTGTAGAGTTAAAGATTTTATGCTTAGAAGAATACATTTTCATTTCCTTTTCCAGTGATGGAAAGCTATTTTATTGTTAATTAACCTGCAAAGGAGAACTTAAAATATTTCTTTTTTTCCTTCTCTCCCTCTCTAATGATATTGATGTCTGGAATTAGTTTGATTAAATTGAAAAGCTGCCAAGGTACTAATATCTTGAGAAAAGAAAATCCTACAAAGAAAGGAAGGCAGAAAGTGAGTCTGACATTCAGTACTACTTTCTCTTTAAATCCTGTGTTAATTCAAGAAAAGAAAATATGTGGAAAGCTATAAACTTGAGTAAAAATTCCTTCTGAGATACTGAGGAGTTGAAGAGAACTTATGTCAGCATGTTAGGCATATGTGCAAATACTGGAGTTTAGAGTTCCCCAAAGAATGGGAACACTATTGCACAGTAGATTTCTACTTGAAACAGCAGAAAAGTTGCTACTATTGAAATAAGAATAAGCCAGGAAAATACAGCCATCATTAAAATAAAAACCTTAAATATATTTTAAATATATTAACAATATAATTAACAATCTAATGTGCTGTCTCCTTTAGTTCTTTCCCAGAACCAAATCCAAATTATATCTAAAAAATAATAATAATATTCATATGTTCAAATTTTTCCTGCACACAATAGCTGATTTTTTTTGTAAAATCAAATAAAATACTCAGACATACTAACAATTGGCACAACTTGAAATCAGGAAAAAAGATTCAGTAATAGAAACAATGAAGAGAGAATAGATGAGAACCAAATATGGAATTTCCAGAAAAGAGATTTTTAAATAACTGTGATCACTAAGATAACATAATGAAATAAGAGAGATTTTCAAGAGATAATTAAATACTAAAAGAAATAAAATTTCCTATTTGACAAAAAAAGCAAAATTATAAAATCAAAATATTTGTTTAAAACAGGTCACAACCTAACAGAGATATAAAATACTCCACCAGTAATGTCAGAAATTCCAACAGATAGAAACTACATAAAAGAGCGTTGCATATGTGACAGATATCATAGGACCAAAAGTTCTAACATATGGGTAAATGGAATCCTATAAAAGCATTAAAAAGCATGAGGCAAAGGTAAAATATGTAGTATTAATTACTAAGAATTTTCAAAATTAAAAAAATTACATCAGTATACATTATTAAGAAGCATTATCAATGTTTCATTGTAATAAACACATCTAGGTACAATAGAATTTGTGGTTTCTTTTTTTTTTAATTTTTTATAGCTTATTTATTTTTGAGACAGAGAGAGACAGAGCATGAGCCAGGGGAAGGGCAGGGAGAGAGGGAGACACAGAATCTGAAGCAAGCTCCAGGGTCTGAGCTAGGTGTCAGCACAGAACCCAATGTAGGGCTTGAACCCACCAACCGTGTGATCATGACCTGAGGTGAAGTCAGACACTTAACCGACTGAGATACCCAGGTGCCATGAACTTGTGGTTTCAAACCACAGCACACTAAAGAGAAGGAGAAAATATTTAAAGGAATCAGAAGAATACACATTGCCTTCAAAGAAGAAACAGTAAGAGATTTACAGATGACTTCTTAACAGAAATGGTGGGAGCTAGGAAACAAATGGAACAGTGTCTTCAAACTGCACAAAGAAAGTAACTGACAAACCAGATTGTGAATCACAATTAAAATATTGCTCAAGAACCAAGAAGAAATTAAGACATTTTCTGAAAAATTATGATTGAAAAAATTTATTCTCAGAAGCCCTGTGCTAAAGTAAAATTCATAACAGGAAATTTGCATGTAGATGATATCAAGGCATTGCAAGAAGTGCTATGGACAAAAAGAATGTAACATGAAGGCAAATATAAATTCATAGCCTCTTTTGAATCTAAATATATATAAATGAATTACATATGCACATAATTAATACATATTATTACAATATTGCCAAGTATTTATTGTCTAAAAGCAAATAACATACCAGTATTTATTGACACAATAAATTTCAGATACATTGTATAATCTTTACGATAATCAAGACAGAATAAGGAAAGTAAATGAAAGTGTGTATTAGTTTTCAGTGTTTCGTCTAACATACTACTGCATGCCTGGAGGTAAAATCTACAGAAATTTGTTTTCTTACAGTCCTAGAGAACAGAAGTCCAAATCAGTATCAGTGGGCTGAAATAACACTCCTTCCAGAGCTGTAGGGGAAAACCTATCTCTGTTTCCTTCAATGTCTGGAAGCTGCCAGCATTCTTGACTTGTGGCTGCATCACTCTGCTTCTGTAGTCACATCAAAAATGAATGTGAAATCTTATAAAATATTATGTTAACATATGTTAAAAATAGAACCTTTCCAATGAAGTAACTATACCTGAGATATATGCTGACAAATTTAAAACATTCTATTATCCAGAGATCTCTGCCAGGTCAACATTGCAGATCGAATATATGTGAATACTAATACAAAAAGGAATAAAATATGAAATGATGTGCATAAAATCTGTGCATTCAAAGTGACATCAAGTCACTCTCAAGATACTTACTTTGACTTAGAGTTTTGGGGGACATTTACATAATACACAGAAGAGCAGGTAGAAAATCAGGAAACATGACACAGCTTCAGGCATAACCAGTCTTAAGAAGGTAATAGCTGGTGGGGCACCTGGGTGGCTCAGTCGACTAAGCCTCCAACAACAGCTCAGGTCATGATCTCGTGGTTCGTGGGTTTGGAAATCTAAATTGGTATATAGATAGCAGAATTCTGACATTACCACAGTTCTACTGGTGATTATTACTTGGTAGAGTGTATTATTGATGAGTCCAGAGTACAAATTCAAATTTGCTTCATAGACACATGTTCTTTTTACCTCCAAAGTGGTACTACTATTAACTCTGTTTTCTTGTATGTAAAATGAAGATGATAATGGTACCTATTTCAATGTGGAACTCAAATTACAAAAAAATATTAAATGTAAGTGCACTTAAACTGACCTCCATGTATGTAATAAATGCCATCATTTTAATTATGTAACAATATTTTAAACAGTGATGCTATGGCATCAAATAGGAATCAGGATAGTATGCTCCCCTTCAAGAAAATGAGTAAGTTAGTAGGAAGCACATCTATAATGTAACATAGAATTTAGATAATTTTAATCTTTTAAAAGCTAAATTTCAATTATTTGGCAATATCACATGTCCAAAAAAGTTCCTCAATACATTTCAAGAAAATATGTATGTTTAAAGATACTCTTTGCCATGGTGGTGACTCACAAGATTTACTCACAATGCATCTTTCTGTGAAACTATTTATATGAATAATAAATCCAATCAACGTGGACTTTAAATATGAAAAACAACAACATACCCTGATCTTCAACAAAGGAATTTGAATTTTCACTATTTAATACTTATTTCTATGTTATTTAGGAGCAGTTTGGGTTTGGACTCAACCAGTTTGGGACTCATGGGCTATTCTCTTAGTTTTTTAATTAAATCATATGAATCTGTTGAGTACAGGCCTGAAAATTATAAATTTAGAAGGCAATACAAATTTTAATATGCAAACTATTTTTAAAAATCATAAAATATAAAACATATTCCTTATTTTGTTTTACTTTATCCATTTTATTATGATAAAGATATATCAGCAGTACCTTTATAAATTTGACAGGTGTTACATCAAACTAGTATTTAAACTTGCATATATCCAGCCATGAGATAAACTGCGTCAATTAATATAAGAGAATACTTTTAGGATATCACTCACTTTGGGATTATATTCTGGACAAACTGCACAGAAGAAGTATTCAATTTGTAGTATTACAATACCCATAAATATATCAATTTTGTCTTATTTCTATGTGTCAATTTTATAATTCCTCATAGAATAAGTTATTTTTTCATATTAGTGAAAAGAAGATAATTTAGAAGTTTTCCTCCCTTGTGCTTCCACTCACTTTATATATAATTCCAGCCAAGTTACTGCTATCTTCTCTTTTGTGTTGAGAAATAGATTGAATGAATGAAAAATTAGAAGACAGGATTTCCTGCTTCTGAATGAATGCTTATTTAATATGGGAGGGATGGAAAAGAGAGGTTTTTTTAGAGTTTTGCATTGGTGCTCATTGAGAATGGTGAAAAGATAAATTGTCACTTCTTATGAGCAATACTGAGAGGTGGCAGCACTTCTCAGTAGAATTGACACCCACATTATCATCTGAGGGAATCCTAGAATCACAATGCCTCAGAAAAGCAATAAAAAGGGTACAGGAATATTCCAAATCACAGATTGTGCAAATGAAAGCAAACATAATGGCAAGATTTCACTGAATATATCAATTTGAGTCTTTGATCAGTGCAAGAATCTTCCTTCAATAAGCATGTAGATGTTTAGACAATATCTTAATTGTAGATTTGGTTATCAACTCTATTATTTTTACAATGAATAAGAATATATGTATTCCTACATATTCATATATATATATTTATATATCTAAATATATATATATCTAAATATAGTATATATAAATATATAGTATATATAAATAAAAAAGATAGTATATATAAATATATATATCTAAATATAAATATATATATACATATATACATATAAATTATATGTATATAATTTTTTGTGGCTCAAACAAGAAAACTAGGCAACATTACTTTCTTACTTTTGTATGGAACAAGAAACTATTTTGTCTGCATCCCAGAGATATGTATTAAAAGATCTGAGGTAAGGGAGATGCAGAAAATGGAATGGTGACTTACTTAGTTAACCCCTTCCATAACTTCCAATGGTATTCTCGTGATTAGGGTTTGTATTGAGCCACTTAAGTGGGTCTTAATAGAAATGCTCACATGGTCAGGAAGATAAGGAAAAGGAAAAACAGTATCAAGCCTGAAAATGTGAACTAAGTTTGTTCCTAATAAGCAGTATAATCTTTATCTAGAAGACAGAATTTTTACCATTAGTATCCAACAATTATTTTGAGCATTCTCTAAATATAGTCTCCAATAATTTCCATAAAATTTCTCTGAAAGGAATGTGTATTTTGCATATTATCACAAAACTGGGCATTGCAGTTTGCAGATTTGCCTATCAGAAATAATATATTTTCCTCTTTGTATGTCATGATAAAAATACATAAATTTAATTAAAATATTCGGATATTATAAAATCCATATTTCCTCTTCCTGTCATTAGTAATTTTCATTAATAGATTAATCTGAAAACCTTTTGCAACTTCCCATAGAAAAGAACATTTGTTCTCATTTTAAATTGGAAGAAACAAAGAATAAAATTATTTTTATATAACCCTTATTCTACCCTAGTTGAGAGTCAAAAGTAGACGTGAAAAGAATAAAATTCATAATGCTCCCTTGTGAGCTTTTCACACTTGAGACTCTTCAGGGATAGAATCATTAATTCAGGATTGTCTCTTTCAATTTCTGTTTCCATCAGGAGGACATAAGGTTATATTCTCTCATAAAGCAATTTACATAATAATTCAAAATAAAGTTTCCAGGCTAAATTTTGAAAAATCAGAAAAAAGTTCTAAAGGGATTAAGTAGGTGCCTGAATAGCTAAGTTGCCGATGACATCAGGAAATTAGAAATTATAATAAAGGAACCAACTTCTTACCCTGTCTAGGCCTCTCTCTTCCATTCGTTTTAAAATCTACACTTATCCAAGAAGGAAATTGACTTTTTAATACTGCATGATGTTAAAAGTGAGGTTACGTTTCAAAAGCCATTTATCCCAATTAGTAAGTCTAAGAATGAACTATTCATTTAGAACTTAATTAAATTCTAATCACATAGTAGGTCAGTAATATATATACACATTCAGTGAACAAATGACTTTTCATTTCCCATTAGGTATCAGACAACATAATACAAAATTTGTTTTGATTGTATTAGAAGTACCACATTAAGCTTCAAAATATTAACTGCATTACTAATGTCAATTTTGAATGTATTCAACATTTACTTTATGTACGCAGCATATTTCACTTGATTGCTTCCTAATATTATGGTTTTAAACTTTCAGTAACTGCCACAAGTTCAAAATTTAAGTACATATCTTATGGCTTCCAGTTCTCTGCTATATTTTTCTAATTTTGTTTGCATTTTCCTGAACTTGTTCAGGACATTGAAAGTTCATGCTTAGGGGCGCCTGGGTGGCTTAGTCGGTTAAGCGTCCGACTTTCGCTTAGGTCATGATCTCGCGGTTCGTGGGTTCGAGCCCCGCGTCGGGCTCTGTGCTGACTGCCAGCTCAGAGCCTGAGCCTGTTTCAGTCTGTGACTCCCTCTCTCTCTGACCCTTCCGTGCTCACGCTGTCTCTCTCTCTCTCTCCTAGAAATAAATAAAACATTTAAAAAAATTAAAAAAAAAAGTTCATGCTTAAAAATTCTATTAATTGGGTTGCTTTTGGATCTCTTTCTGTGGTGCAATACTTCTTTTGCTTTTTAGTGATATTTTCTTGATTTATAATATCTATCTATCTATAATCTACCAATCTATCTATCTATCTATCTATCTAGATATCTAGATATCTAGATATACTAATGTATATGTTAATATACATGGCATGGTATGTGAAAAAAATTGCAGTAAAATTTGGGGACTAGGATGATGGTATCTTCCTTGAGAAGAACTTATGTTGACTCTATGTAAGTGGTCACAGGCATAAGAAATCCTAGATTAATACAGTACATTTTTCTGAGAATGTGGTCATTTGAACTAGGCTTCCATTCCTATTTGAACTGGACTACTTTCTGTTCAACTGTATTCCTGGATGATGAGCTAAAATATTCTGGCTTACCAAGGATTCATCTTATCTGATAATATTTATACTATCATCATATCTCTCTTTAAAAACATTATTTGTCATCCTTACTTCCTTGGTTTTTCTTTATCTTCTCTGTATTTGTTGTCTAATGTCATAAAACGGAAGTTGCAAAAGTTGACCCCCCCACACACACACCCAATTTAAGTTTTCTCAAGGAGAGTTTTGTTTCAAGTTACGGTCTGCATTAGAAGGTTCCCTCAGTGTTCCATCCCCTTTGGTAAACAAAATTTTCAAAATTGTATTAAGTTATGAAATAATCGAAGTCTCTGATAAAGGCTTTAAATTTTTATACTAACTTGAAGAGAATATTTATTTTCACATTGCTGCATTTTCCATTTGGAATGCAATAGTATGAAGAGTGAGTTGTATTCCTGTGTTTATCATGTTGAAAGACATGTTTTTAAAAAAGTATCATGTATATATATATGTGTGTGTATGTATGTTTATTTGTATATGTATGTAACATATATGCATTTTTTAAATTAAGTCATCTGGCATGAAAATTGCCAGAAACTCAAATCATTGAGAACAACTAAAAAACTTTCACTATTATCCAAATATTTAAGATAAATATCTGATAAGAAAAACGAATTTCTGAGATATTTTTGGACATGTCAACAATTACTTTGTTGCATGATAATATATTTTAAATTATTTTTTGCAATGCCTTTTTATGTGAAATGTTTGGGGGACTCTCATCATAAATCACAGATATGATTTGTTATGTAGCAGGAATATATCAAGTTACTAACATAGTTTTTATTCTCATGGCCATAATAGTTTCTGCTGTGTAAAAATTAAATGAAATACAAATCTGGGTTGCATTTAGTGGTATGATTTCCTAAGACGACATGGCAAACAGTGAAATTCGGCAGATGTCATTAATGGAATAAAATCTGTACTTAAATACTGCTATTCTAATAACATGATGAGTTCAGTATTATTTATGTTTTAGGACTCATACATAAAGATAATTATTCTGCTTCTAATTTAACACTGAAATGGACTAAATATGATGAATATTTAGTACTGAATACCATTGGGACACAAAGATAAACATTTATGCCTTCAACTGAAATGCTACATATGAGGATTTATGAAAAATACTAAGAAATGCATAGTCTCCCTTAGTGTGTATGCATTTAAAATGATAATTGCTTGGTTGTGGTGTTTGTAATTTAATAATACAAATTTCAGCATTTTTGTCTTCCAAAGTCCATTCAACAGCCTAGACAAAATTTTTATATCCACCAAATGGAATAAATAGGTAACTCTTACAGCTAGAAGTGCTGTTAGAAACATCCATATGGCTGCTTTAATAGGAAAACTTTCCTTGACATTAGAGAGTAAGGAGTATAAACTCCAAACAACTTAATCTGGAAAACTTAATACAATTAAAAAGATTTAGTTAAAACTAGCAACCAAAGCTGCTAAAGAGATGCCGGTGACTCTGGGGCACTATGTTCAGTACCAGCCTGGCTGCTTCGACATCATGAAGATGGGCTTTGCAATGGGCCATTCAGCGGGCACGGTGGCCGAGGAACCTTTCCACACCTTTTCCTGTCTTAGGATCAGAGCACATGGTCTGGAGCTGATGGGTGGCAGTGGGAAAATCATGACGTAGAGTGGCGCCCCTTGGCACATTCATAACGATTAAGAGGGGCAATCAGAGCAGTGGTTGCCCACTACAGTTCCTCCCTCCCATCAGGTCCAGCCCACGGATTATAATAAAACAAAAATCCCTGAATTAAAAAAATAAATAAAAGGTAGCTGCTTGTTATGCCTTTAAAATATATATATGTATAAAATATATATATTTTTTCAATTTTAGAGAGAGCACAAGTGGGCGAGTGCAGAGGGAAAGAGAGAGACAGAGACAGAGACAGAGAGGGAGAGAATCTTAAGCAGGCTCCACCCTCAGCACTGAGCCAATCCCACCAGGCTGGATTCATAACCAAATCAAGAGTCTGAAGCTCAATAGAAAAAGTAACACAGGTGCCAGACATTTTAAAATATAATATAGCTCCCTTAAAAAGGTAAACAAAGAAAAGTAATTTGTGCCTAAATTAAGCAGATGAAGAGAAATAATAAAAATTAGAGCAGATATCAAACAAATTGAAAAAAATGGAAAGCAAATTTATTTATTTATTTTTTTAACATTTATTTTGAGAGACAGAACACAAGCAGGGGAGAGGAAGAGAGACAGAGGGAGACACAGAATCTGAAGCAGGCTCTAGGCTCTAAGGTATCAGCATAGACCTTGATGTCAAGCTGGAATTCACAAAGTGTGAGATCATGACCTGAGCTGAAGTTGGACACTTAACCAACTGAGCCACCCAGGCGCCCCCCAAAAAAGGGAAACAATCTTAAAGTGCCATAAAGCAAAAAGTTGGTTCCTTGAAAAAATAAATATAATTGATAAAAAATTCTAGCAAAACTAACCAAGAAAAATAGAGAAGACAAAATTTACCAATAGCAGAAATGAAAGATAGGTCATAATTACTAATCCTATGGGCATTAAAAGGATAATAAAGGAATACTATAAACAACTCTACGTACACAAATTTGGTAATTTACATAAAATAAACTAATTTCGTAAAATACACAACCTATTGAAACTCAAGCAAGGAGAAATACATTATCTCAGTAAGCCTACAAGCATTAAAGTAATTGCCTCAATCATTTATCATCTTTAAAAAAATTGCCTAGATAGCCTAACTGGTGCAGTCTACAGAACTTCAAGGAAAGAAATCATACAAATATTCCTTCCAGAAAATAAAATCAGAGTGAATACTTCTCAACTCTTTCTATGAGGCCAGGCAAGAAATTTATGCATTTAGTTTAAAAATGTATGGCCTTATAAACCATCACATAATTATTTATAGCGTTTTTATTCATAATTAGCAACAATGCAAAGCAACCAAGAAGTTTTTTAGTAGGTAAATAAATATATATTACCATGAAGTATTATTCAACACTTTTTTTTAAAAAGACACCTCAAGCAACAGAAAGATAGGAATGTAATATGTAAAAAGTGCATGTATACATTCCTATAACATAGGAATGTATAGTATGGTAAGTACATATTTTTTTTCTCTGTCAGCCAAGAAGCTTGAAACAATGATGCC
The DNA here is from genome assembly GCF_008692635.1 of Crocuta crocuta. Classification (NCBI taxonomy): domain Eukaryota; kingdom Metazoa; phylum Chordata; class Mammalia; order Carnivora; family Hyaenidae; genus Crocuta; species Crocuta crocuta. The sequence goes on from NW_027531885.1 coordinate 309,934, forward strand.
CCAGTAGCAAAAAACACATCCACTCCTCAGCTTTTGGTTTCTAATGCCATTCTCCAAATAAAAAAAAGGGGGGGGGGAATCCCTTGGAGAAATTGTTGATTCTAGAACTCAAGCGAAGAATAGGCAAGATGAAACTGGAGTATCTTATAGTGTCAAAAGGCAAAAACAAACAAACAAACAAACCTTAAAATCAGCCAAATGAAAGTGGTTTCAAAATCTAAAGCTGGAATTTAGACCAGAAAATTAAATTAATAACAAACTATTGAATTATAACCCAAAATATAAACTATATAGCCCTTAGTACATGCTAAATCAATAAATGAAGGAGAGGAGATAAATATCCTATGCAGAAGAATTCTTCTTTCTTTTAATTTTTTTTTTTACTTTTTAAAAATTGTTTTAATGTTTTATTTCTGAGAGAGAGAAAGAGAGAGACAACGATGAGCAGGGGAGGGTTAGAGAGAGAGGGAGACACAGAATCTGAAACAGGCTCCAGGCTCTGAGCTGGTTGTCAGCACAGAGCCCCACAGGGGGCTTGAACCGATGAACAGTGATGTCATGACCTGAGCCAAAGTTGGACGCTTAACCGACTAAACCACCCAAGTGCCTCTCTTTTAATTTTTTTTTTTTTTTAGCATTTATTCATTTTTGAGAGACAGAGAAAGATAGAGCATGAGTGGGAGATGAGCAGAGAGAAAGAGGGAGATACAGAATTTGAAGCAGGTTCCAGGCTCTGAGCAGTCAACACAGAGTCTGATGCCAGGCTCTACCTCACAAACTGTGAGATTATGACCTGAGCTGAAGTCGTGGCACTTAACCACCTGAGTCACCCAGGTGCCTCAATGCAGAATTCTAAATTACTCTTGTGGAGAGTCCACTCTAATTGCAGGAGAGCATAATAACCCACTCCTTTAGTGTATCTTGACAGTGACTCTGAAGAGTACCATACAAAAAAAAGGAAAAATAATATATGCTGACCAGTAGAGCCAATGTTATTCCATATGAGTGTGTCATTATATAAATTAGGTACAAAATTAGAAATATACTACTTTACTGGGGATAGAGGATAGGATGAGCAATCATCAATTTGAAAACCTTAGTAGCAGAATGTCTTAGTCTTTTTGATAGTCTTTGTGAATATATCCTGATGCAGGATAGTATGCATTTAATTGATTTAAATAATTTTTCACCAAACAAACAATTATTTGAAGTAAGACATAAAAAGTCATGTCATGTTTTAGAACATGCAGGACCACAAAACAAATTTGAAATTCACAAAGCCCCTCATTAAAAAAAATGGAGGAGTGACACCTGGATGGCTCAGTCGATTGTCTGAATTTGACTCAGGTCATGATCTCATGGTTCATGGGTTTGAGCCCCACATTGAGATCTGTGTTGACAGCTCAGAGCCTGGCACTTGCTTGCTTCAGATTCTGTGTCTCCATCTCTCTCTGTCCCTCCCTTTCTCATGCTCGTGCTCTCTCTTACTCTCAGAAATAAATAAACATTATAAAAAAGAACAGACTTGAAGAAAAAATTGAAAAATGGAAAACAAAATCTTGCAGGACTCAAGTTTTCTGCATATTAAATTAAATTTGAAAGTTTTAACAATTAAAATTCAAATCGAAACCCTTTGTTGCTGAGAAGACAACTTTCCTGAGCAAACTTTAGTCACATTTCTCTGAGTGGCCTTCTTAACCAGGCTTCTACCTTTGAACTTCTGTGTTTATCTTTGCATCACCCAATTTTAACAAAAATTCTGCTAAATCAGCTTAGCAAGAATCCCCACCCTGGATACCTGAGTGGATTTCTTGTTCTCCACTCTTAGTATCTGATTACCTTGGCCAGCTTCCAGCAAAAATTGTCCTTAGTTATCCCTGAAGTTCCCCCTTAGTAATTTGCCAATCACCGACCCCCATCCACCCTGCTCCTTGGCTATAAATCCCCATTTGTATTTGAAATTGAATGTGATTCACCAGTGATGTCTTTTCTATCCTCTTTTATCAGAACATTAGGGTTCTGAACAAATACTCCTGGTTTTACTGATTTAATTACAGTCTAGAAATAGCTTTTTTTTTATATTGTCAACAAAGAGAAAATGGATATGTTTCTGACTAACAAAATAAAAAATAATACAAAAACTCTAATTATACCTGCAATAGATAACCTAAAGCTACAGACAATCTGAAAAAGCAAAGAAGCACCATGTGGTTTGTCTTTTATGTTATATTTTTAAAATATATTTCCAGAGAAACTTGCTTCACTAAAGCAAATTGATATAATCTTGGAAATGAAATTCGAGGTGTTAAAAGCAATTTCACATCAAATTCAAAGGCCAACTTTACAAGAAACCATTGAAGCCTCCCCCCAAAATGAGGCAAGTAATTCTTCTAGAACAGTGTTTCTCAAGGAATAGATATAAACATCTCTGTATCTGAGTCACCTAGAATAGTCATTTGAAAGAATTTCTGGATTCCACACTAGTCAACTGATTCAGAACAGCTGAGGGCATTTATTTTCATCTGGGTTAAGAACCCTCATTATTCAAGAATCATTAAATTGTGAAACTAAATAAATACTCCATTAATTCCACAACCATTATTATAAAACAGAGGTGGCCTTGCAATAGGGGTTTTTGTAAAGAATAGCATGTTTGACTGACTATACTGATTACATTCATACACCAATTATTATTCAGCTTTTTATTTCGAATGTTTTGTGTAAGTACAAAATTTAAGTGGAAATTTCCTAAGTCTGATAGAATGATCTATCCTCCATTTTGATACTTCTTTGCTCTTTTTATCTTTTTTTTCTATATTAACTATCTAGTCATATTTCATGCACTAATAATAGCAATTGAAGACATTTAGGTTTTTAAGCAGTAGCTGTAATTATATTACTTTTCCTATAAATAACATAGGAATTGATGCTTTTATGATGAAAATGAACACAAGTGATTGAATATTTATGATTTAGAATCCTTTTAGAAGAGAATATGACAGCATTGAAAACATGCAATTACCAGAAATACCTACAGTGATTAAAATGTTAATTAATGACAGTTTCTTTTATTAGCATAAATAAAATCATACTACATATAGAAAAATGAAATTCTCTTATAATTTTTAAAACTCAGATTTATTCATTCATTGAAGAAAATATACTTTCAAATCAAATATTTCAAGTAATTCAAATAATCTGTTTTAATTTCCTTCCAGACATCAAGTAACATAAAACTCATCATCTAATGCTCATACAACAGGCTGACCTAAGCAAACACAAATTATTATAAAACATTTTAAAGCTACTGAAAAGTTGAGTCTTGTTATTCCTCACTATTAAAACCAAAATACTTTGGAATCATTTAACAGTAACATTCAGTGCCAATACTAAATTTATTCTAAGAATTTGCACGAAAATCAATCTTTTAAACTAGAAAATATTTTTGTTCTAATCATTTCAATACACTAATTCAATATAATTCCCTATTTGTTTTCATTGTTTCTTTAGTAATGTTTTTCTTTCCCTATCTGCTTATTCCATCTGAGTTGAAGGTTTTAAAGCTTCAACCACTCAAGAGTTTCAAGGGATTTGATAGTTGTGAGAATAGGTTGCATTATTCTGATATTCCATGATATGTGTGTTTGTCTTTAAGATACAATAATTTTGTATCCCACTAGATATAGTGGGATTTCATTTTAACCTTATAAACCCAAACTGCTATAGGCATATCTGGTATAAAACATTCATGGTTCAGGGTGTCTGGGTGACTCAGTCAGTAAAGCCTTCGATTCTTGATTTTTGATCAGGTCATGATCCCAGAGTCATGGGATCACATCCCACATCAGGCTCTGTGCTGAGCTTGGAGCCTGTTTAAGCTTTTCTTTCTCTCCTTCTGCTCCTCCCTCGCTCATGTGTGCACTATCAAAAAACAAAACAAAACAAAAAACTCTGGTTCAAAAATCATGATGCATTTGACAAGGTGCTTATTTATTTAGTGGAAGAGATTTTTTGATACTTCGGGAATCTCATCTTACTACAATATAGTTATTTCATGGATTGAGAATCATCATATATATGTCTATGTATCACTGAACTTCACATTGGAATGTCATATTCTAATATATAATTCACTTATTTTAAACTCAAACATGTCTTAACTTCTCTTATTTCTAAGTTTATATTCCAGGGTCCATCAGAAATAATTCCCGACACACATCCTCAAACTCTTTACTTTTACCTAAAACTCTACCAGATTTTCTACCTAATATCCTCACCTTCATCTCCTCTCCTCTTTTCTTCTTTTACTTCACTGCAGCAATAATGGTTTCGTTGCTTTTACTCGAATTGACCCAAGACTTTTACAAACAATGCATTTGTCCTTGATCTTCCTTCTGTGTGGAAATCTGTTTCCTGGTTGATTCATTCATCTCCTTCAGATCTCTGATCACATATCATCTTTAAAAGTGAGGCTTTCTATTAAATAAACTTTAAAGAAAGGCAGGGAGCACCTGGGTGGCTCAGTCAGTTAAGCATCTTCATCCGACTCTTGACTTTGGCTCAGGTCGTGATCTCACAGTTCATGGGAAGAGTGGAATCTTCTAGGGATACTCTCTCTCTCGTTCGGTTTCTTCCCTCCTCACACTCTCTCTATTAAAAATAAATAAATAGGGGCGCCTGGGTGGCTTAGTCGGTTAAGCGTCCGACTTTCGCTTAGGTCATGATCTCGCGGTTCGTGGGTTCGAGCCCCACGTCGGGCTCTATGCTGACTGCCAGCTCAGAGCCTGGAGCCTGTTTCAGTCTGTGACTCCCTCTCTCTCTGACCCTCCCCTGCTCACGCTGTCTCTCTCTCTCTCTCTTAGAAATAAAAAAATTTAAAAATAAATAAATAAATAAACATTAAAAGTGAGGCTTTCTGTGACTATTTCTTTACTATTTTTTGAAACATAACCTCATGTAACATTCTGTCTTCCCTATCTGATTTTTCTCCAAAACCCTTATTACTGTCTGGTTTATATTTTATTCTTATTCCTACTATTTATTCTTAATAATATTTATATTATTGGTCCATCTCTATATGAATATAAGCAGGTAGAAGCAAAGTAGATTGTGTTTTTTCACTAAACTAAAAAACAATGTTTGTACACAAAAAATATTTGTTGAATGGATTAACAAAGATTTTCATTCCACTCATTAACAACAGTTTTTCCTCATAAGTTAACATGACTATAAGATGACTATGAAGTTATTTTAGATATAGACAGATAGATGGATAAATAAATAAATAAATAAATATTTTTTGGACTTCGTCTGTTTCTCAACCATTGAACTACTCCTGTGTTTCAAAAATAAACTATTTGAAATGTTAGCTGAAAACACAGACATATTATTAGTCTCTTTGAGTCTGATTCTTCTCCTTGGTGCAATAAAAGTTAGAGTACATATTTCTACTAAATAATATTCTATCTTTAAAAGCTGGTACAATTTTGTAGGACAAATTTTTTTAGTAACGTGGATGAAAATGTTGATATTTACTGTAAGCAGCTTAGATTCAACTTCTTTCAAAGACTCTTCCTTAGTCTTCAGAGCTATTTTCTAGGACAACCTCATGTTCTCTGTTAGTAATTTTCAGTTTACTTTTCTTTATCTCATCTTAAATATCAATGATTTTTCAGAGCAGTTGGCATCAATTGTGTAAGCTATTTAACCACTAGCACCTTTCACAGAACACATGACATAATAAAAACTCAATAAGTATGTATTAATTATAGATAACATTTATTGAGTCTTTTCTGTTAGCCAGACGTGATTCTAATTGTGTTATATATGCAAATTCATTTAACACTTTGTAGTTGGATCAACAAGCGGTTTGATAAACTTTTCAACTTATGAAATAAGTTGAGAACAAATTATTTAGTGGAGACAATGGAAAATGTAAGGTTGAAAGAGATGAATGAAATAGACCAAAGAGGAAGATAGGCTTTGAAACTGACTGTTAAAATAGGGAATCTAACTTAAAGAGGAAAAAAATAGGATAAAAAATTAATAAGAAGACTTATGCACTGTGCAGAAAGGTCAAACTTATTGACTGAGGCCATATGATTTTACACAGTTAGGACTTGAAATCATATCCATCTATTTTACAGTTCTGTGGTCTATTAACAATGTACTAGGTCTTATACATTTTTAAGCAACAGATACTATATTGATTCTTCTTATTATTATTTTTGTCTGAGCAAAAAATTTGAAAGGACACCACTTAAGTGAATGAGCTAAAAGCTCATTTACTACTTTTGGACCACCTCAGTGAAATCCCTAAACAACACTCTACTAGCTACTTTCCTTTTTAAATCTTACTAATCTTATTAAAAGACTAAATCAAAAAACATTTTCTAGAAACCTAAAAGTGTTATGTGAAACTAAAAAACAATGCTGTAATTACTTTAGGATAAAAGCATGTATGATGTTAATTAAACAAAGACTTGATATTCAATAAACTAGTTACATTTTGTGTATACTCTGTACAGAATCAGCTACAGAATAGCTTCACTACTCCTAGACCTTCATTCTGTTACTTTCCCGAAAAGTATTCCCTGAAAACCACTATAATGCAACTGACTGTTGAATATTCTCCAGCAGCGGTATGCTTGAGTTGGCTCCTGTTCATCCACCTTACACAAGAGGCATTGTGGACGTTTCTTCTCCGCTCTGCATTTAGTGGCATCACATCAGTAGGGAGGAGTCAGCCACCACCGAAGACATTACATCATGAAAATGGCAAATCCTACAAGCCATCACTGCTTTCACAGAGTGCCAGTTAACTTTTGCCAGCACACCAGTGAAAGCTAATATGCTCTTAAAAGAGAAAGAGAGAGAGGTTGAGAAGCAGTGGCATATTAAGTCATTCTCTCTCATTTTAGAATATTTTACTTTTTTTTAATTTTTTAAAATTATAATTCCTGGGGCGCCTGGGTGGCTCAGCCAGTTATGTCTGGCTTTGGCTTAGGTCATAATCTCGTGGTTCATGAGTTTGGCCCCACGTCCAGCTCTCTGCTGACAACTCAGAGCTTGGAGCCTGCATTGTATCCTGTGTCTCCCTCTCCCCCTGCCCCCCCCACCCCCCGCTTGTGCTCTGTCTGTCTCTCTCAAAAATAAATAAATATTTTTAAAAGTTTAAATAAAATTGTAATTCCAGTATTATTAACATACGGGTTATATCAGTTCAGGTGTACAATTAGTGACTCAACTATTCTATACTAGAATATCATACCTTAGAAACATCTTTTTGACATGTGAAAAAGTCCCAGTGCTGAAAATTGCCATTGCATACAGGTTTGTGACAATGGGCTAATTGGATTCAGCATTTATTTATATAAATCAAAAAGTTTTTGGTTCTAATGGCATACTAATACTTTATGAACTGATGTGAAATGAGTGTTATATTTCATTTTCATTAACTTTTCAAAATGATTGATGTAGAATTTTAATGTGTTAATTTACAGAATGAATTCATATTTAAATATGTATGCTTGTTAAAAAAGTGAAATGGTATCAAGGCAACTTAAATGAATGCCTAAAATAACACTAGACAATCTGAATTATTGGTCTGAATAATATTTGATTTTTCATTGATTCTCACATTTGTTAAGAAGCCGAAATATTCAAGAGCGAAAATAATCAAACACAATTTAAAGAGCAATTAGTAAAAATAGGTATATTTTTGTGATCAACATTCTTGGAATATGAACCTATATGTTAAAACCTCATTTTCTTTTATTTCAATAAGCAGCATTCAAATTTATATAACTTTTATAGCTATATAACTTTCAGCAATACAATAAATTAAAACCTTATATTTAAATCTAGAATAGAGAAAACCTTGTAGAAATGTGTCAGTTTTCTATTCATACTTCTAAGCAAAGATTTAGGTCAGGGTTAGAGTTTAATGTAAGTATTATTTCATTATCTTCACTCAGTAAAGTACCAATAATTTTTTTACCCTCAATAAAATCTAACAAATTTGAACATTTAGTCTATGTCAGTAGTCTTCCAACCATTTTCATAGATTATGACATTTTATACAGAAATAAAGTAAGATAAGATAGTTTCTCAGTTTTACTGGTGGAAAGAATATGACAGAGTTTATAGAACTTACCCCAGTTTACATTGCTAGTAGCTGTGAGAACTAAAGTTTTAACTAAAGTAATAGAATTATAATGTGCTTTGTTTTAACTACACTATCATACTGCTCATCAAATCATGTGGTAATTCATCTTTTTGAAAGAAAATGAGATCATTAATAGCATATATAATGTAAAGCTATATATTTATTATTAAATTAATTAGGAATAAATAAAATGTTATTAACATCAATGAATTTATTAGCAATAAATCTGTCTGGTAACTAATATTATAAGCATAACAAAGAGGACAGAATGTGACCCAGAGATATTGCTTCTGAAGTTGCTTGTGCTAACTGGATGGAGCTTTGGATTTCCATGTGTTGGAAAAGATGAAAGTAAGTTTCATATACACGGCGATATAGTAAAAATTTTTATTTAGCGGTGCCTGGGTGGCTCAGTCGGTTAAGCTTCCAACTCTTGATTTCAGCTCAGATCATGATTTCAGGGAAACAAGATCATGTCCATTGTTGCGGGCTTGGGATTCTTTCTCTCTCCCTCTCTCTCTCTGCCTCTCCCCTGCTCTCTCTCTCAAAATAAATGAATAAACTTTATTTAAAAAAGTGTTTTATAAAAGGGAAAATGTAAATCAAAGGCTTATTGGCCAAAAGGCTTAAGGTAGAATTGTTTCCACCTTAAGGTAAGATTGTTATATCCCCCTTTTTTTATTTGGATGTATATGTGTGAATGATAGATTGCTATCATAATTCAGAATGTTTATGTTTTCTGACATTCAGCCTTGCAGCTTGGAATATCTCTCTGATTGCTTCTGAGAAAGTATACTTTTAGCCATGCATATGGTCTTCTAGATACTCAGGGAAGTTTGTGATTTTATTTTTAAGACTGGTTTCCTAAAAAAAAAGGTATCCATGGATAACTGTAGATTATCATTCAGCCAGTATTTGGCCAAAGGTTTTGCTTAAATTTCTTGTGCCAGTAAGGTTGTATCTTTTGTTGATGGGTGTATGTGCAGCATGGGTAACACTTTCAAGCTGGCCTTTGTGCTCCTCGGATTGCTCCAGAATAGGTTCACTCTAGTGCAAACACAGGATTCCCAAACTCAAGGTCGAGTGTAATCTCAAGAAGATTCTCACTGGATGTCTTTTCCTGTAGTTGTCTCTGTTAAACTTCTAGATGCTCTGCTTTTATTTGCTCTCCATCAGTGTCTCCATTCTTTACAACAATGCTCTTAGACATAGAATTCTTCAAGCTATAGTCCATATGAAGTCAATCTTCGTTAATATTGCTGTGAAGTTTCTTGTCCTTATGCACTGCCTCCCACATAAGGCAGAATTTCTGCACCATTTCACTGGACTGAGGTTAGGAATAGCAGCTGGGTTCTCCCAGAGTGACACCCACACATGGTCTACCAGCAAGGCCTGGAGTGGGTGATGGTTCTTGGTCTTGTCAGCTTGCCCCCCTTAGTGTAAAAACTCCCCTCTGTAAATGGGCTGTGGCTGGAGCAGAGGCAAGGAAAATCATGGCTCAGGACCTCAGCCTGCTGTTCCTAAGGCAAAGCTTCTATTCTAGTTGTATAGGTTTGGGTTGGGAGACGGAGCCTGGGTCTTTTTCAGATGCACCTGCATGAAATAAAACTTCTCTAACAAAGGACTTGTTTGGGATTGGAAACTTTTCACCTGCCATTACTGAGTGAAACGACAGTCCTATACGTGGAGCTGGCAGGGAGTGAGAATCCTGGTTTTCTTGCTCCCCTCCACCTGGAATAGAGCACAGGGATAGTTTTCATTATGTGGAACATAAATGTCTGCCAGAGAGAGCATTTACTCTTCAATATCATGCTTAGGCATTTATTTAAAAAATTCTGGATTTCAATTTGATGACTTAACTCTGTTCCCACTGTGATCAGAATACATCATTTAAATCTCCAGCCTTCAAGTGTTTATACGGAAGAAGAAAAACTAGATATAAATAATTTTTAATATTACAGATCTAACTACATATTCTATCATTTTTAGTTATCAACTAAATGTAATTCATAATCCTCTATCCTATTTCAGATTCATTCATTTATTCATTCATTCATTCTACCAACAAATTGTGACTGAGTTTCTGCTATGGCCATCACACAGCTTCAAACACATTTCAACAGTCATTATAAGAAATTACTTTTGGTTTCTGGATTATAACTTTAAATACATAATGAAGAATGCACTTAAATTATACTCAGATCAATCAAACATATCTTTAAAATAAAAACACTAACAGAATAAAATGGAATTATGAGGAGGAAGGAATCAGGCAATTTATACTAAGAGTTCCAGAAATTTCACTAAAACTCTGAAAACTGAACATGTTAATTTATCAATTATTTATTCATTTAATTGAACTGCTGAATTATATTAGCCTGTAATTTACATACTGAGAAGTCCTTTCACAGTAAGAAGATTACAAAATCCATTATTGTGTATAAATGCATACTGAAAAGATTTCAATTCCACTAAAAATAAAAACTATTTGACCCTCAGAAATTCAAAGTGTTCTTATATTTTACAGATTGAATTCTTATATAACATGAATTAATATTAATTAATATTCATGTGTACTCCCATATAAAATTTAGTAATTTTTAACAGAGTTTTAATGTATAGCTTCGGATACATCATATGTTCCTTCTCAGTATTCCAATTGTATTTTGCAGCTGAATACCAAAGCCATTTTTTACCCAATACGCTGGCCTTAGACATCTGCTATTATTTTAAAAGTTTCAAATAATATGTTTTAAGATTAATTTATATTTGCAATTTTATTTTAGTAAAACATTTTATGATTCAAATGTCTCATATGCCTTGAGTTAGAAGAGGAAATGGTTGAGGTTCTTGGGTGGCTTATTCAGTTGAGTGTCCAACTCTGTATTTCAGCTCAGGTCATGATCTCAGTTTGTGGGATCGAGCCCTGCATCAGGCTCTGTGCTGAAAGTGCAGAACATGCTAGGGATTCTTTCTCTCCCTCCTCCCAGTTGTTCTCCCCTGTTTGCACTCTCTCTCTTTGTCAAAATAAATAAACTACCCCCCAAAAAACAAGAGCACCTTTTATGCACTGTATGTTAGCCAATTTGGCAATAAATTATATTAAAAATAAATAAATAATAAATAAATGAATAAATAAGAGTAAATGGCTTATAATCAAAGGATAAATAAACTAAAAAATACAGACTTCTACAATAGATTCGATTAGTATGTATGATGGATGGTATATGCATAAAATTAAAGTACTGTCTATTCCCATGAGGTGTGTTCAATATTAAAGACATTTTATATGAACACTGATATTAATCAAAAGAAATGAACTCAAATGGGGATTTAATTTTTTAATGAAAATACTAAGGTTACTAAGGTTTGGGAAAAATAATTCTGGCTGGCCATTAGTCAGNTATGCCAGGCATTTTACTCAGAAGCTGGAGATGACCTTAAAATTTTTGTTTCTTATGAAACATAAACATTTTGAAAACTATATTAAAGAGTCATATCTGATTATGCATTAATATAATAGAGCATAATGTAATATTAATATAATAGAGCATTAATATAATATGAATTTTAATATAATTAAGATAGAGTTTAAATGTTACATCTGCAATTTAAACTCTATTTTAAGGGATGAATTTAAAAATCTCAACTAGTGAACAAATTAGGATGTGTATTCAAAGCAAAAGCAATGGTGTTATCACTGGCAAAGGGCTACATAAACTAATTGAAGACTAGTAAAAGAAAAGTTGGCTTTATTCTGTAGATTACAGGTCATTGTCATTAAGTATGAGACAAATAATTTAAATTGGATAATAGTTGCCTTGAACATGTTTTCTTTCTTTTTTTTAAGATAACAAGTGAGAAACAATTTTAAATTTACTTTAGCTATTGACATATTAAGTTATTGTATGCAATTTTCCTTGTTTTCTTTGGCAAAAGAAAACTATCACATTAATAACTCTTTAGAATAATAGAATGACCTTTTTTTATTACCCATTAGCAGAATGAAAAAAAAAACCCTCATCATTTAAATTCATGTAGAAAGAGCACTGGATAAAATTCAGCCCCTTTAATGATAAAATACTTAACAAACTAGAAGAAATAACCTCAACATAATGAAAGCCATATATGAAAACCACATGTAGTCAATAATGTAAAAATGAAAACTTTTCCTTTAGGATCAGAAACAAGACAAGAGTCTCCACCTTCTCATTTGTATTTAACACAGTATTAGAATCCTAAGCAGAGCAATTAGGCAAGAAAAAAGATAAAATTCATTAAAATTGGAATGGAAGTAGTCTCTGTTCACAGAAAATAAGATCTTACATGAATAAAGTCCAAAAGATTTTAGATACACAAAATAATAAGATACACAAACTTCTGTTAGAATGAATAAAAGAATTCAGCATAGTTTCAGGATACCAAATCAACACTGAAAAATTATTTGTGTTTTTATATTTTAATAATGAACAATCCAAAAGAGAAATTAGGGAAACAATTCTATTTGTAATAGCATCAAAACTAAGATACAATACTTAGAAATAAATTTTATCAAAGAGGCAAAAGACTGGTAAATTAAAAACTAAAAAATTTTACTGAGACATATTAAAAAGGCACATACATACACACACAGAGAGACTCGCACAAATAGAAAACCTTATCATATTCATAGATTGATGACAAAATTATTAAAATGTCAATGCTACCCTAAGTTTCCACATATCCAATGCAATTTTAATCAATATACGAATGGCATTTTTGCAAAAAATAAAAATCCATCTTAAAGTCACCATACAATCTGAAGGGAATCCAATTAGCTATAACAATCTTGAAAAAGAACCAGCTTGGGTGACCACATTTCCTGACTTCAAAACATATTTCACATTGATAGCAATCAAAACTGTGATGCTGACATAAAAATAAATATATGCACAAATGGAATGGAAGAAAGCTCAGAAATAAACTTTCCTGCATATGGTCAAATTATTTTTGACAATGGTGCAGTAGGAAAATATGTTTTCAACAAATAATGTTGGGAGAACTGGATATCCACATGCGCAAGAATGAAGTAGCATTTTTACAAACGCATCATTCACAAAAAGTAACTGACTATGATCAGAAACCAAATTAGAGCAAAAACTATAAAGCTCTTAGAAGAAAACATAGGGAACGACCTTCATGTCACTGAGTTTGGTAATAATTTATTTGCTTATAACACAGAAACCACGGGCAATAAAAGGAAATAAATAAATAAATTGGACTACATAAAAATTAAAAACTTTTGTGCAACAAAGAACACTATACACAGAGTTTAAAGGTAACTCATGGAATTGGAAATATTTTAAATCATATATCTATAATATATGTAAAATGTGTAAATTATATATATTTTATACATATTTTTATAAATATTTGTAAATCGTATGTCTGATAACAGGTCAAATCAAGAATGTATAAATAACTCTACAACTCAATAACAACAACAACAGTTACAAATTAATCTGACTCAAAAATAAAGAACTTGAATAGTCATTTCTCAAAAAAAAAACATGCAAATGCCCAATAGGCACATGAAAAGATGCTCAACGTTATGGGAATTGAAATCAATGAGATACTATTTCACACCGATTAGGATGGCTATTATAAAATAAAATAAGGGGCGCGTGGATGGCTCAGTTGGTTAAGCGTCCAACTTGGGTTCAGGTCATGATCTCGCCGGATTCGTGGATTTGAGCCCCATGTTGGGATCTGTGCTGACAGCTCAGAGCCTGGAGTCTGTTTCAGATTCTGTGTCTCCCTCTCTCTCTGACCCTTCCCTGCATGACAGTAATAAATAAAACATAAATAAAATCAGATAAAATAAAATAAAATAACAACAACAACAAAAAACAAACAAAAATATAAGTGTTGGAGAAGATGTAGAGAAATTGGAATGCATGAGTATTGCTTTGGGAATGTAAAAGGAAACAGCTGCTATGGAAAACATTGCAATTCTTCAGCAATTCAATATAGAATTATCATAAGGCCCTGCATTCCACTTCTGGTAAATACTCAAAAGTATTGAAAGCAAGTACATAAACAGCTGTTTGGGTTTTTTTTTAAATTTTTTTAATGTTTTTTTTATTTATTTCTAGGAGAGAGAGAGAGACAGCGTGAGCAGGGGAGGGTCAGAGAGGGGGGAGTCACAGACTGAAACAGGCTCCAGGCTCTGAGCTGGCAGTCAGCCCAGAGCCCGACGTGGGGCTCAAACCCACGAACCGCGAGATCATGACCCAAGCGAAAGTCAGACGCTCAACCGACTAAGCCACCCAGGCGCCCCCATAAACAGCTGTTTTTCCATCCATGTTTATACCAACATTATTCACAGTAGCCACGAGGAGAAAGCAACAGAACTGTCCTTCAATGAATGGATAGATAAAATGAGATCTACACATACAATGGAATATTATTCAGCACTAAATAAAAAGAAAATTCTGACACATGCTGTAACATGGATAAACTTTGAAGACATCATGCTAAGTTAAAAAAGCCTGTCACAAAAGGACATTCACTGCATGAGTCTACTTATGTGACAAACCTAGAGTAGTTATTTCATAGTCAGGATGGTGTCTGGCAGGAACTAGGGAGAGGAATGTGTGGGGAATTAGTATTTAAAGGGTATATAATTATAATCTGGGTAAATTAAAATGTTTTGGAGATGGATGGTAGTGATGTTTGCAGGAAAATGTGAACGTACTTCCACAAAACTGTACACTTAGGGTGGTTAATATAACACATTTTATGTTATGTGTATTTACCACATTTGAAAATATAACTGTTGGGATGCCTGGGTGGCTCAGTCCGTTAAGTGTCCAACTTCAGCTCAGGTCATGATCTCAGGGCTCATGAGTTTGAGCCCCATGTCAGGCTCTGTGCTGACAGCTAGCTCAGAGACTGGAGCCTGCTTCGGATTCTGCCTCCCTCTCTCTCTCTTACCCTCCCCCACTCACACTCAGTCTCTCTATCTCAAAAATAAATATTAAAAATAAAACTATTAAGCTATATAGTTATCTATCCAAAAGACTTATCCACAGTTTCACTTTCCGCAGTTTCAGTTACCTGCAGTCAATTGCAATCTGGAAGCAGATGGTTCTCTTTCTGATGTATTGTCGGAAGACCTAATACCATGTTATAATGCTTACATCATTCACATCATTTAATCTCATTATGTAGATATTTTAGCATCACCATCATCACAAGAAGAAGAGTGCGTATAGTACATTTTGAGAGAGAACACATTCACAACATTTTATTAGAGTATATTGTCATAATTGTTGTTTTATTATTAGTTATTATTTTTAATTTCTTCCTGTACTTAGTTTATAAATAAAACTTTCTCACAGACATGTATGTATAGAAAAAAAAATAGTACATATATGTAGGTACTGTCTGTGCCTATCAGTCCACTGGGGATCTAGGAATGTATCCACCATGGATAAGGGGGGGAGGGCAGTAATGCACCTCTAGTTTATTAGCTAATCGCCATGACTATATTCAATTTTAAAAGATTTTGTTTTATAGTTTCCATTGTCTAAGTAATAAAGAACTTCTCTTTAGTTGAATTTGTAGCAAACTGATAAAAAGCCCAGTATTTTGTTGAAGGTTCTAAAAACCATTCAAACTAGTATTAATTCTACATTTGAACTTGACTAGTTGTAAAATGTATATTCAACAGTATGCAAATATTTCCTGGAAGCAAACCGCTGCATTTATCAATAACCCTGACTCACAAATACCAAAAAAATTGAATTATAAAAAATTAAAAGCTCTTAAATATTTTGAGATTCCACAAAAATCTTTTTGTCTGAATTCTAAGTGCAAATACATTATCCTATGATTTGTGGTTAGGGGTTCATCTAGGTGCAACTTAATAAAACTAATAAAGAGTGTCTACTCTTTTACCACTCAAATATGGAGCACATTGTGCCAGAAAAATATCCCAAAGGAGTGATTATCATATGATAACCATATCTTCTCATCTGTCTTACTGCTAATTAAATTAATTTATTAAGTGGTCTTTCCCCACGTGGACTTGATTTAATGTGCTGCATGTAATTAGCAACTCAAGAAATGGAAATGAGACGATTTGTTCATGGTTACACAAAGCCATGATCCAAAGGACTTTCTGATAATATAATTGGAGAAAGAGATTTTGATTTTTTAAAATATATATAAAGGTGTTCTATGTTGGAAAATGATAACACCGGAAGAGAATTATTTTTGGCCAGAGTCTACTAAACAGATATAATTCATATTTGTATAAAGCTGCTTGAAGCAATAGAAGCTGCTTGGGAATATAAAATAGAATGTATATATTAATATTAATGAAATACATTTTACCCAGTAACAGGTAATATTATGAAGCCACACCTCTATTATTTCTGAAATAACACCTAATATTTTATGACATATTTTTTCAAATACTTCAATATTGTACTATTATTGTTTGGGTAGTACTTATTTAAACCACATTAATCTTTGGCATTTTCTAATAACTTTCAACTTTTATAAGCTTTTTACAATGTCCGATATTCAACATATAGATTCAACACAGATAGATTAAAATAGATAAATTTAACAAAGATAGATTTAAAAATTTAATTAATTTTTCTTGGGGTTTTATTTTATATTATTTTTTTCTTAAGGGTTTTAAAACCAGCAAGAAACATGCAAACCCATAGACATTTTTCTTTTTAAAGTTCCTTTGGCAACATCAAAACTTAAATTCATGAAGCATCCATGTAAATTTTCTATATTCTTGAATCATATGTGTTCATTTATACAAATTTTCTGAAAACTTACATGTTTAATACCATCTTTAAATATATTGGCATGCAGAAGTACATATATATATATTAAACAAGGTGAATGTTCTCACTTTGCCATTGTTTATACTGGCTACTGTTTTATTCATTTAGATAATTTTAAAAAATTTTAATGTTTTTTTAAATTTGTGTCTGAGAGAGAGAGAGACAGTGTGAACAGGGGAGGGTCAGAGAGAGAGGGAGATACAGAAGCAGGCTCCAGGCTGTCAGCATAGAGCCCGATGCGGGGCTGGAACTCACGAACCATGAGATCATGACCTGAGCCAAAGTCGGACACTTAACTGACTGAGCCACCCAAGTGCCCCATTTAGATAATTTTTTTAAAGACCATTCTAGAAGATATGTATCAACTAAATTGTTTTTATTTTACTATTTCTACCTTCTGATTTTCTTAGCTTCTTTTAATGTTCTTCTAAAAATTGTATTACATTTCTATACTTTTTATTTTTATGTTTTCTGTTGAAAGGTATACCACTGAATTATTCTATAGATAAGGCTTTGCCTGCACCCATATATTTTAATGCTAATATTATTTTCTAAAATTTATGTTTATAATACTTAATTTCAAAACGGCCTGAAACTGGAATTTTAATAGCTCAAGCTATATTAATATAATATCTTTTCTTTAAGTCTAAGCAGTCAGATTCTATTTATTTATCTTCATGTTAATATCCACTTTTATTGAATTGTTGCCCAGCAATTTGACCTATACTCTCTATGATGTTTCTGAAATCTGTTAATTTTTTTTTGAGAATTATAATAGGTGGCCTTTAAAGAAAGGATCTTGTATAATTGAAAAGCAAAGGATTGTATTCTCTGCATCAGTGAAAGATAAGGTAGAAAGTAAAGGAAACATAATCATCAGCATTTATAAATCCATTAATTTAACATCAAGTTATTCATATAAAGAAAAATTGACAGTACATATTAACATTGGAATATTAATCTGTCTCTCTCATTTCTTCACAGACCAATTCAGCAAAACATTATTAAAATAATACAGAGAGGTGAATAATGCAATTAATATTGTTGATTTAATCTATATCAACACTGTGTATCAAAATTACTTGCCAGTCAACTTCTGATCTTTCACCTCTTATTTCTTAGTCTTTGCTTCAGATAATTTGAAATCATTTAATAACAGAAACAAGGTTTAAAATTTATAAATTTAATATCTGGTTTAGATTATGCTCTTGACTTAATAAATGCCTTGTTTTTCTTCTTAGTTGAGTTATAGAATCTCTCCAAAGGCCTCATCTTCTTTTTGTTCCTGATGTTGTTTTTATACTATTTATTAATGTTTGAACATTCTTCCTTGTTTATTTATCCCCAAACTGTGAAATAATATTTTTTTTATATCTTCTCTGTTCTTTGGAATACTTTTCACATATTTCTTATAGCTCTATAGCTGAAATAATTATTTACATAAGCCTTTTTATTTGCTTCGTTTTTGGGGTGTTTTTTTTTTTTTTTAGTTAATGTATTTAGCACTCTGTGGATTTGGGGAGAGATCTGGGATCTCCAGTAATTTCAGAAACAGGTATTTGGTTTTAACAAAAGTGGCTTTTTTTTCTGTCTTTTGTTTGATTGCTAATGCCACCATGCTCACAGCCACTTTTCAATATCTGTTACTGCTCAACGGTCTTCTACTACAAGTGCACTGTGGAATTTGGTCTAAGATGTTTTTTTGGGTCCATTTCTTTCTTTCTTCTTCTTTATTTAATGTTTTTATTCATTTTTGAGAGAGACAGACAGACAAACAGACTGAGCAGGAGCTTGGGAGGGGCAGTGAGAGAGGGAGACACAGAATCCAAAGCAAGCTCCAAGCTGTGAGCTGACAGCAGAGAACCAGACATGCGGCTCGAACTCATGAACGATGAGATCATGACCTGAGCTGAAGTTGGAAGCTTAACCAACTGCCTGAGCCACCGAGGCGCCGCTCTGGGTCCACTTCTTTATTCTCTCCACAC
This sequence comes from Crocuta crocuta, assembly GCF_008692635.1. Classification (NCBI taxonomy): domain Eukaryota; kingdom Metazoa; phylum Chordata; class Mammalia; order Carnivora; family Hyaenidae; genus Crocuta; species Crocuta crocuta. The sequence continues at coordinate 328,935 of NW_027531885.1, forward strand.
CCTACCAAAATATAGAATGTAGATACAAATCTTTTTGTATTCCCAAACTACTTTATCAAGAAGTGATTTTTAACCCATTATTGTATTATTTATCTGTGACCCTGTGCTATATTTGACATTTATGACAAGAAATGATAGTCTTCTCTAATCCTGCAAAGTCAAGGCAAGATTTCCCCTGGTTTAAATATTTCTCTCTATTGTTGAGAGCAGTAGTTAGGTGGTGTCCTCATAGCATCATTCTTAAAGGTTTGGTTCCCTCAAATTCATGCTAAAAATTTGGAAGCCCTTTTTCTGAACAGTTATTATGAAGCAGCATTATTGACATTTCTCCTGCCAGGGTTTAAAGTTTTGTTTTGTATCATTTGACATAATCTTTAGTATAACTAACTTTACTTTTGAAGTATTTTTCTGTTTAAAGATATGGTACATGACATTTTCTGCACTCATTCTACTGATGGGATATTTCTCCTTTCCTGGAAGATTCTAAGTAATTCTGTTTTTAATTCATGTCTGTGTTGTTTGTGCTATATGGGCTGGACATCTTACCCTGATTTATTTCTGGTATTATATTCTTTTATCTAAATGATCATCAGTGCCTTTTGCAATTCTGATTACCCAGGGGATTACTTGTCTCGCAACCAAACTGCCTGCTTGGAAGGAAATTATGCTGTAGCTACACCAATTGTTAAGATTTATTTTCTTAAAACCTTAGTACAGTAAAATATGTCCTTGTAATCTCAACCATTATATTAGTGAAATACGCATGGAAGGATTGAAATATATGTTTATATAATATCTTAATCCCTACAGAACATTTTTATGTCAGCTCTGTATTTAATCTTATAAACCAATGTACAATAACTGGCATATGCTTCTACCAGAAACTAAATCTGTGGATATGTGAAGTGTTGAAACAGAAATAGTATAATTAAAATCCTAAATAAAATATAGGATTAAAAAAATTATAGTCAACACACCATCTCAAGACATAATAGTTATTTTTTTCAAATATTGTTAAGTACATGTCTGATCATCAAGAAGCCATGCTCTGGTGAATGTCTTCTTACTAGTCAACAACATAAAAGCACTAATACAAACTTCAAAAACACTAACATAAAAATTTAATTATCTATAATCCATAATTATAAGATTTAGGGAAAACTTGATAGAATTTAAAATTCTTCAAAGCAATTCATAGGAATAGTTTTCCCTATATTAACTTATTCCATTCTCTTTAAGGAAATATATATGTATATTCCTTAAAGAAATATTCTGGGATATAAGCATATGTTAATTATGTACATCATATATTTAACAAATCTATACTAAAATATTGCCATATTCCTTAAGGAAATATATGCATATAGTTATTAATATTGTTCCTATTATATTCCATTAAGGAAACATAATAAAGCATTAGCTTTCTATATTATTTTACACTTTCCAATCCACTAATGCTAACAATAAAAATATGGTAAATATATGCATCAGCTGGAAGTTTTTCTTAAAATAGTTCTTGCTGATAGAAAAGTATATGCAATTGGAATTATATTTCCCATGTGATGAGAACTTTGAAAAAAAGTAGAGGTTTAATGATGTCATCAGAAAGCTCAATATTTTTTGTCTGTCTGCTCTGCCTTTTTGGGAATATGCCTATTGTTCTCACTATGTCTTGCAGTCAGGAAGACCTGAAAGGACAAAACTTTGCAAGCTATAGCACATCTATATCTTCTTTTGCAATTCATTTTTTGTTTTTCATTTAGCTCTCTATTTTGGAGTTCTCAGGAAATCCTCCTAGACCTGTCCCATTCTTGAAAATGGCTCCAAAGCATACTGTGACATGACTGTGCATTACTTAACATGTTTTATGTTGTTCAATATTTATATTTTTCCCAATCTTTAGCTAATACAAACAAATGCTTTAATGATTACATTTGCAGTTGTGTTTTGCTGTATATATGTACAATATTTGTGAGAAATTTTCCTAGGTTCTGTAATTTTTAAGAAAAATTTTAATTTTTTAAATTTATTTCTGAGAGAGAGAGAGTGTGAGCAGGGGAGGGTCAGAGAGAGAGGGGGATACAGAATCCGAAGCAGGCTCCAGGCCCTGAGCTGGCTGTCTGCACAGAGCCCAAAGAGGGGTTCAAACCCATGAACCGTGAGATCATGACCTGAACCAAAGTTGGAGGCTTAACCGATTGAGCCACCCAGGCACCCAGTTCTGTAATGTTTTGAAAATTATGGGGCACCTGGGTTCATGCCCCATGTCGGGCTCTTTGCCGACAGCTAGCTCAGAGCCTGGAGCCTGCTTCAGATTCTGTAACTCCCTCTCTCTTTGACCTTCCCCTGCTCACCCTGTCTCTCTCTCTCAGAAATAAATTAAAAAAAAAAAAAAACAACAACTAGTATGTACAGGGGTGCCTGGGTGATTTAGTCTGAAGTTGAGTCTGTTAAGCATCAGGCTCTTGATTTTGGTTCAGGTCATGATCTAATGGATTTTGAGTTTGAGCTTCACATCAGGCTCTGCGGTGACAGGGTGGAGCCTGCTTGGGATTCTGTCTCCTTCTATCTCTGCCCCTCTCCCACTTGCTCTCTGTATCATTCTCAATAAATAAAAATGAACTTTAAAAAGTGTGTATATTTTAAACTGTTGATAAGCATTTAAATTGTCATTCCTTCATGGTGTTTAAAAGTTTACATTTCCACCAATAATGTATTAAAGTGTCATCCTACCAACACTAGCAGATTCTGTTTACAACACATTTTGACTTTTACCAATCTAATAAGTGACAAGCAGTGCCCTGTGTGTGGCTTTGTTATTTTTTTTGACAGAAATAGATTCTTGACTTTTTTTTAATAAAAAAAAATATTTTAGTGCAAGAGTGCAAGCAGGGGAGAGTGGCACAGGAAGAGAGAGAGAAAATCTTAAGCAGGCTCCAAGTTCGGTGCAGCGCCCGATGAAGTGCTCCATCCCATGACTCTGGGATCATGACCTGAGCCGAAATCAAAAGTCAGATGCTCAAACAACTGAGACACCCAGTGCCCTGATTCCTGATTTTTCCTGAACAAATCCTGAATATCTCAACCTAAGGTTTATTAAAATTTCTTTTTAACTAAGCTTCCCCTTAATCACTCTGTTTTATCTCAGTGTCTTTTCTGTTACCAAATGTTCAACCTCCACAACCTAGGGCCTGGTTTGCCTTGATCACTCATTGCCATGTGCCATTCTGAATCTTTAGAGTAGCTCACTGCTAACTTTGAAAGTGAGAAAGTTATGCCACCATTGCTTCTTATTTTATTCATTGAAAGCATTTTTAAGATCTTCCATCTCAATATATCATTCAGCAATTACAAAATCTCAAAAACCTCAAGCAGGAGTTAAATAAACTGTCAAATCAAACAAAATAATCTTATCAACTCGAGCTGCCTATACATACCTGGTTAGTCTCTTTATACTGCTGTCTTGTTCATTGTCCAGAGCTGTCTCCCTCCACTACTTTTGTACCCATAGCCAAAAATATAATAAATTTATCCACTCCAAAACAGACATGGTGAAGGGATCTCAGTTAACTACCAATAAGAACTCAATTTAAGGCCATTTTCAAGCTACATTTTAGTATTTCACCAATTACTTTTCCCCTTCTCGCAGGCAAGCCAATTGCAAAGTATCTGTTTCTTAACAGTCTGGGGCAGAAATTCCATCATTCATCCCCAACATCAGCCGGAAAGTATGAGTAAAAATTGATTCTAGTATTTTATCTGCTGTTCTCAAGTGTGCTTGTTCAAATTTTAATTTTGTTCCTAGTCAGATAATCAACCAATGTTACCTTCTCTGCCTCATTAGTTTTCACATTTAATATATAATCCTATAACATCTATTTCCTAATATTTTTGAGGTGCTGTCATTTTTATGAGGAAAGAAACTAAGACGACTCTGGAAGTGTTACTAAGTGAAAGCAAATGATGATAATTGCTGCAAGCAAAAAAGGTACGCTGTCTGAAACTACTTGCCCAAGTTTCTTTTCCTCAGAGTACAACAGAACAACTCTACAGTCACAGGCGAAACGATTAATTGATTCAAAATAAGCAACACATTGCTACTTCCCCTGAAATGGAAGTCTGAGTCACAAGAGAAAACCAGACCAGTGGCACCTTTCTTTGATCCAAATGATTGTGGAAGCAGATAGATCTAAGGAGACACCTTTTACAGCATCATGCCAGGAAGGTTAACGACTTTTTATGCTTCAAAGTCACTTCCACTGTCTAGAGAACATCATGCCTAAATTGGAAAGGGCACATCTTTTTGGTTCAGCTGTTGTTGTCTGATTAATGGAGGAAGTCAGTCTAGTTGTTTTTATTGTTACTTTTAACCATTTATAGCCTATCATTCTACATTCTGTATTGACAGAGAAAAAGCTATACCACTTGGTTCATGTAGGTCCTAGAAATTCATTGCAAGTTGGAATAAAAATTATCAAAAATTATAATGTAATGGGCATTCATCTGTTGTACTACTTATAGAATTATAAAACATCTACATGCTTCTTTATTTTCCCATTTAGGGGGTGGAGGACAGATTGCTGGCCTTTTAATTCTGCTTATGTTACAGTCAAGGAAAAAATGAAACATTTGTTGCTATTTAGAAATAAGTTCCTTAGGTGTGTGGTTGGAAGTTTGAAAAGTCCTTTTGTTCCTGTGGTATTCTCCGCATTCAAACCTTTCCCTCCCCTACCCTAGGATATCAGACTCTCTTTGGATTGAGTGACATGGGAGCTAGTAGGTATGTCTGTCTGTCTGTTAGAGATATTGTTTGTACTTTAGTGACGGTTGTTAATAGCAGATGAACTTTAATTTTTTTTTTAATGTTTTATTTATTTCTAGGAGAGAGAGAGAGAGAGACAGCGTGAGCAGGGGAGGGTCAGAGAGAGTCAGACTGAAACAGGCTCCAGGCTCTGAGCTGGCAGTCAGCACAGAGCCCGACGCGGGGCTCGAACCCACGAACCGCGAGATCATGACCTAAGCAAAAGTCGGACGCTTAACCGACTAAGCCACCCAGGCGCCCCAAATAGCAGATGAACTTTAAAAAGTAGATATTCTGGGGTACATGGGTGGTTCAGTCAGTTAAGTGTTCAACTTCAACTCAGATCATGATCTGGTGGTTCACGAGTTCGAGCCCCACGTCAGGCTCTGTGCTGAGAGCTCAGAGCCTGGAGCCTGCTTCAGATTCTGTGTGTGTGTCTCTCTCTGCCCCTCCCAAGCTCATGCTCTGTCTCTCTCTCCCTCAAAATTAAATAACAACATTATTTTTTAAAATAAAATAAGATAAAAAGTAGATATTCTGCCTCATTAAATGCACAGTCCTCAAATCCTGGACATTTGTACTCTTACTGTATTAATTTTCTAGTGCCAGTATTCAGATGGCCAAGACCTTGATGGCATTTTAATATAGTCATTGTATGTAAAGATCAAAGAAACCCCACAATGGGAAATCCATAGATGTCCAGTGAGAAAGATCCCATGGTCTTCAATAGGACCTAGATGCATTATAAAATTGTATTAATTTGTTATTATAGCATATAAGTTATACAGGTTTTTCACCTTTAATTAATATCTATTTATTAGCTTTCAGGTCTGTAAGTCAGAAGTCTGGGTGAGTTTAATTGATTTCCCCATTTATGGTAACACAAGGCCTAAATCAAACTTTCAGATGGTCTGGACACTTATCTGGAGACTCTGACAGAGAACTCCTCCAGTGAGGTTGTTGGTGGAATTTAATCCCGTGTGGTTGTAGACTGAGATCCCCATTTCCTTGTTAGTTGTCAGCCAGTGGTCTGCTCTCAGCTCAAGTCTGCCCACATTTCTCAGCACGTGGATCACTCTATCTTCAAAGCTGGCAGTAGTACCTTAAATACTTTGAACTTCATGGCTTGAATCTAACCTCATCTTTACCTCTCTTCCTTAATACCAGAATATATGATAGCCACTTCATTGCTTCCTTTTATATCTAGAAAAATCCTAGAAATGGAGTAAGTTTTATAGTAGACTAGAGAGCGAACATACCTCAATGTATCTCCCTTCGACAATTACAGCATGACAATTTTCACTTCCCACTTGTTATGTGGAAAGTCATGTAGCAATGGCCGTCCAAAAGTAGCTTCCAGAGTCAAATGATTCTTAGAAGATTCTGAGAGATGCTTGAGGTTCTAAGGCTGTTACCAACAAATGTCCTGCAATATTCTGGAGGAATTTCATTTCTGACTTCCGCAGAAGAGATGTCTCTGGGCCGTTACAGCTTTATAGTGATAAAAGACATAGAAATTTAAAAAAGTGTATTGGATGCTACGTGAACCCTCAGGAACAAATAAATTGATTTCTGGGATAAGTGTGCAGAAATTTGTGTTTTTACTAAGCATTCGGTATTAGTAACATTTTCAGAAATTAAATTTTCAGGGCCATTGTCCCAAGACTATAGAAATGGTTGATCTGTATTAATGGGAATTTCTCTATGCTTCTAGGTTACAGATAATTATTAGGGGTGTTTTTTTCACAATGGCAGTATTTGGCTAAAATACATACTACTCTTTCATAGGGAAAAAGTATATTTTAAAAATGGTGATGTTTTTAAAAAACTTAAAGAAAAAAGGACCAAAATACATGCTTTTATAAATTGTACATCATAGCAAATCACCTTATGATCTTAGCATTAATTTTCAAATATTTGCATACATCCTTTAAAATTCTACTTTATATTGAGCTGTTTATCAAATGCTGATTTTCTTGCAATGTCAGATCTTCTTTCCATGATGCAATATTTGATCTCACTTATCTCTCTTTCTTGGGTAATAAAAATACCAAAGTTCACATGACAAAAGGGACTTTTCTCATCCTTTCCCAAATTTATTTCAAGTCCAAATTTATTAGTTTTCCTTTAGTTTCTCATTCAGTTTTAGTCAATATAAGTCAGTTAATTAACATTGCACAGTTTGACATTTCTCTCGGTAATATTTGAGAAGTCAATGTCTGACTCAACGCTCCCGAACAGGATAGACAACTTCATTTTAGAAGCTTCGTGCATATCATCATTCTCCTGCCGGGACATCTATTATCCTGCAGGATCCTAAGTTATTTCTATACTATGGAAAATGTAGCATGCATCAAAGGTGACATACGCCATTGGGGGGTTTAACTATAGTTCACTGAACAGACTGTGAAGACAGTGAGGCCAGAATGAGATTTCGGCATGCAAAATAGCACCCAGGCTACTGGCTCACCTGATGTGTTGTTCTTTCACATGCTTGTCCTGGCCCATCGTGGGGCTGCCTCCTCAGGGTGAAATATGAAAAGTATCACTCAGTTTTTCTCACACTAGATACTCCTTGTACATTTGTGACTCTGTAATCTCATTTTAAGTGTCTCTCGCAAATTGAATCATGCCCTATGAGGACAGATACTGTCATCTGTAAGAAAAATACATAGTTAACTACAAACTATCTTCCTCACATAGGGCTAAATATATTTTCTAATACATTCAGGTGAAAATAGATGTTTCTTCTCTATGAGGCTGCGTTTTTAAAATGTATTTTAGGCATATGGCTGAGAGTGAAATACTTTCTATCTTAGCAAGGTAACAGATTAAATTTGAAATGGTGTTTCACGCAAACCCTTAAATATGACAATACATTTGCACGTGACAGCCTTAAGAAAGCTTTCTTTTCGTGTTTTTTAAAACATGGTGACTTGTGCTTGACCATCTTATTATGTTTGTCTGATCAAATATTTTAAATATTATGTGGTTAATATGTATTATATACAATATTAATAAACATATTATATACGAATATGATATGGTTAATGTATGATAGTATACAATATTTTTGTGTATATATAATCAGTGTGTACATGAATGCTATCCTATACTGGTGGAATTATACAGTGAATAAAGAATGAGAGAATATTGTTCTTGTTTTTATGAAACTTGTATCTAAAGGGCAGAAAATGGTAAACACACACTGCATTTAAAACAACAAAACTAGGGGTGCCTGAGTGGCTCAGTCAGTTAAGTATCCAGCTTCAGCTTAGGTCATGATCTCGCTGTTTGTGAGTTCGAGCCCCACTTTGGGCTCTGTGCTGACAGTTCAGAGCCTGGAGCCTGCTTTGGATTCTGTATCTCCCTCTCTCTCTGCCCCTCTTCTGCTCTTACTCTGCCTCTCTCTGTCTCTCAAAAATGAATAAACATTAACAAAAAAATTTTAAACAACAAAACTGAAACAATTACCAAACAAAATGAAATTTTTAAATCAGCAATTTACAGGAGTAGTCAAAAATTCAGAGGTTGAAGAATAAAAGAGTGTAAGTAAGCATAGCCACAGAAGGATTTTATCTAGTGGATTTTGAGCTATTTGAAATAGAAATATATTAAAATCAGCTTATATGAAAAAAAAAAACAAGAAGTAGAATTACATTACATAAGAACTGGATTACATACAACCATTGTCTCTGTACTATTTTTCTTATGATTCATGTGATTCATTTCCCATTATCTCTGTTACGCCTATTGAAGAACAACCTTACTTTGGATTGCATATGGACCAGCATGAACCTGTACTCACTGAGTTTCTCTAATGTAAAAGCTTAAGCTCCCAGGGTTATTTAATGGAATTTAGTTTTCATATCCAAACCAAATTTGCAGGAAAAATGATACGTTTGGTATTAGTCCCACTTTTTGATGGCATATCTCATTCCCAGAATCATTTGTAGCTAGGGGGAAATAAAATAATTCAGAAAAATCATGTCCTATTTGGTTAAATCCTTCAGAAGGTAGTATGGGTAATTTCTCTCAGTGAGACTGTGTATAAGAAAGCAATGTCTGGCTTTGATGCTATAGTCTTCTGGAATAAATATGGAATGAGCTTATTTAAATATGCCTTCGAGTGAGCCATAAGGGAGAGACAATGGTTTTCCTGTGTAGGGAGAATGCCCATTGTTTGATGATCTGTAAATTGACACATTTAAAAATGGATGTGTGTGGTACTGAATACATTAAACTAACTGAATTCATGAGAATAAAATATGGTTCTGTGAAAAAGGAAGTGAAAGTATCTGGGAAGTAAAGCTCCAATATCTCAAGGATTTGACTTCTACTGAGGCTTTGGAAGCCCATGATAAGGGAAAACAAAAGTGGGGGGATACAGATAATACATTGCTGAAGGGTTTGGGGTTTTTTTTTTCAAATTATTTTTTTTTAAAGAAAAAGCATTACTATACTTAATATATAAGAAGTACTTGAAGTTCTTAAAAATTAACAAGAAAATATTAAAACACTAATAAAAATTCAACTGGGCAAAGTACCCATTCGTCCATTGTTCAACAAATATTTCTTGAGTACCTCTTCTAAGAGAGACACTGTGCTATGAAGAGAACAGGGAATACAGAGTGGAAGCTCTTAGAAAGTCCCCAGGTGAGGCCTCGATGAGTAGTCGCATACAAACCAAGACCATTAGGATGAGCAGGAGACTTCTGGGGGAAGAGGAGAGGAGGTGGAAAGAACATTTCAGTATGTGGGAACAGGATGTGCAAACAAACGCCCTGGAGGAATGGAAAGGAGGCCAATGTGGTTGTTCCCACGGATGCCCTCCTTCAAATTATTTTTTTAAATGTTTATTTTTGAGAGACAGAGACAGAGCACGTACATGGGTGGGGCAGAGAGAGAGACACAGAATCTGAAGCAGTCTCCAGGCTCTGAGCTGTCAGCATGCAGCCTGATGCAGGGCTCGAACTCACAAACCACGAGATCATGACTGAGCTAAAGTCAGACACTCAACCGACTGAGCCACCCAGGAGCCCCTGAAAAGTTTTGATTGTTGTGATTTTGTTTTCAATTGTTTGTTTGCAGGGGTTTTAGTAAAAGATAGAGAAGACAGCAAAACTAGAAGATAATTTCCAACAAGAGACTTGGGGCAAGGAAAATATGTTAAAACATTTCTTCATCTATAAGCACAGTTTCACATTTCAGTACCTGGATCATCAAATTATTTTGATGTTACAATAACTCCAATCTTGATACTATATTTCATTAAAATGGTCAATTTTATTATTATTACCGTTTCATGATCTCAGTTAACTGAAGCAGTTTTGACCAGGAGTAGATCACATTTGAAGTAAGCATTGCTGGAGCACTCCAAGCATCAGCTCTTTAATATAATAGCTATTTCTAAGGAGATTATGTCACAGAATAACTATTCTCACCTGTCAATAACCTCTGCCCTCGTCTGTCACTTGATTCATACAACAGACATTTTCCACAACCTGAAGTACTCTACATTTACAAAAGGCAAGCAGAGCAGAATCTCAAAGAACTTCATGTCAATCTGTTGTAATCACCAGAATAAACACTTGACAACTACATGTTTGTTCAAATGCACTCTAGCCCTTATGCCTTTGCTAATAACTTGCAGATCAAAAGGAGCTTTGATTCATCAGAGGTCTGTGACTAATTCACCATGTATGGGAGGGCAGAAGAACACCCAATTTGCTTTAATACAACACTTCATTGGATAATTGTCCTGAATTCATTCTCCTCCTCCATTTTCAAAAAGATCCAAATAATGAACTGTTGTTATTTTAACATACTTTTTATTATTATTATTCCATAGTCTCAAAACTTTATATTCTGTGATACAATCGATGTCTTGATATTTAGAGAGGAAAACATGGAAGTGTAAAGCTAGTAAGTAGGCAAGACAGTGGGAGGAAAAATTTAAAAACAAATATTTCAGTTATTTCCAAGTCTCCTTTACAAAGATATGACTGAGAACATATTATTTTGAGGAAAGAAACAAATATGATAACTTTCCCTTTATTGAAATTTGCAATTGTAACCTCTAGCTGAATTTAGCAATGTGTGCATAATTGAATCCTTATATCTTCACTCAAGTTCCAATGAAGAAAGTAAAAACAGAAAAACTTTTTTAAATATGGAAACTATTAAAATAGTGACCCATCTCTAATCATAACTATGGATCCAATTTTCAAATCATAAACAGCAACAAAAATACTTAGTCATCCCAAACTTAAATCTTGGACTATCTGTCCAGTATGATATGCTTTTTGAAGTAGGTTATCATTGGCTGCCTCATTTCTCACCCAGGACAGAAAGCCAAATTGCACAAATATTCCATTAACACATAGATGCATTTATTAAAATGGGGGCCCATGGAACTCTTAAAAATCCTCTATATTTTATATCCATTTGGGAAAAAAAGGTTTCAATGAATATTAAGATAAGTAACTCTTGAGTTTATCTTGAATTAAGAATAAAAAAAAAAAAAGAATTAAAAAATGTGCCTGAGTGGCTCAGTAGGTGAAGCATCCAACTTTGACTCGGGTCATGATCTCACGGTTCATGGGTTAGAGCCCCATGTCAGGCTCTGTGCTGACAGCTTGGAGCCTGGAGTTTGCTTTAGATTCTGTGTCTCCCTCTCTCTCTGCTCCTCCTCTGCTTGCACTCTGTCTCTCTCTCTTTTTCAAAAATAAATAAACATTAAAAAACTTAAAAAAATAGGAAAGAAATATGGAAAGTAGGAACATATTTAAATTCCTAAATTAACAAATCACAGTGGAATGCTTGCTACAATTTGAAATTTTGACTATTAGCTGAAATTAAGATGAGCCATACACCTTGTCCATTTGTAAGCACTTTCTCCCTATACAGCATGCAGAAATAAGTGAAAGGGAGATCCATAGACCCTCCAAAAGAAAAAATAAAATCATACAAATGTTTAAGGACTTCATTCACAAAATCATTTCAAAAAGATTTTAGACTCCTATATGTATCATTATGGTGGATTAATATATTAAAAGAGTCACCCCATTCAGGGTAAAATGAATTTAAAAATTAGAAATAGGCAATAAAATTATCTTAATTTTTTTAATGTTTATTTATTTTTCTGATAGAGAGAGAGAGAGAGAACTTACACCCTAGCAAGGAAGGGCAAAGAGAAAGGGAGACAGAGGATCCCAAGTGGGCTTTTCATTGACAATAGCAGAGAACCCACGGAGGGGTTTGAAATCACAAACTGTGAGATCACGTTCTGAGTGGCAGTTGGATGCTTAACCAACTGAGCCACCCAGGTGCCTCATAATAAAAATACTTAAGGGGACACTTGGGTGGCTTGGTTAAGCGTCCAACATTGGCTCAGGTTGTGATCTCGCAGTCAGTGAGTCTGAGTCCCACATCAGGCTTTGTGCTGACAGCTCGGAGCCTGGAGCCTACTTCCAATTCTGTGTCTTCTTCTTTCTCTGCCCTTCCCCCTCTCACGCTCTGTCTCTCTCTCTCAGAAATAAATAAATATTAAAAAAATTAAAACATGCTTAAGTTAATCACTGGCTTAGGTATATGGAATCCCAGAAGCCAAAATCTAAGAAAAATTAAGAACTCTTTTTATTAAGCACACACCCTAAGCATCTTCACCCTCAGGATAACGGGGAAAGATTTATTAACGTTATTTTTTTTGTTGAATGGATGAGTAGAGAGAGAGCTAAAGTTTAAGTCCCTTCTCCAGCAATAGGGAGTCTAATGAAACACTTTTCCATTAGTCTAACTTTAAATGATAATACGTACAGTGCAAAAGTGAACAAGAAGATATGATTCTGCTACCCAGAAGTGCTCATCAAGGAAATTTACTTGTGTTGAGTTTGTGGCTACTGTACAACACACACATACACACAATCCTTGAATATTCATAAGCACAATCCAGGCGTCATGTGAAATTAAATAGAATATTCACACTGCCTGTGCAGTTTAAGTCGTAGTATTCAAACGATAGTGATCTGAGATAAACAGTTACCCCAGAGATTGGGAAAAGCAAGAGCAAATCCTATCACAGCTTCTACCCAGGCTTTGTATGTTTCCCAAAGAAAAATACCTAGAACATTTTGATAGTCAAAATTCTCAAAATGATGAACCATGAGCCATGAACGAGCTACTGCAGAAGAAAGCAGATATCTGAATCAGATCAGCATTGACTTATCAGGAACGGTATGTAAAATATTTACTACATATACTATGTATTAAGAAGCAAAAGAAAATATAAACTGGAAATAAAAATTATACAAATGGAAAACAGCCATGAAAAAATATAATATCTAGAAATAAAATAATTATGCAATCAGAACAAATTAGTGGACTATTTGCACAGAATTAGTGGATTATCCCATTTTAATTCACTTTAGTGAAAGACTTAATAATAACTAGAAATTGTGAGAAATTTAACAACAACCACTTACCTTATAAATTTGCAATTACTGGCTTTTTTTATTCTAGAGGAGATAAAAATAACAAAGGAAAGAAATACCCTTATGCATTGAAAGTATGGGTTACAAAAGAAAATGATTACTTAGTGGACCCAAAACATTAATTTAAAATAGATCTGAACAACGCATGTACCATCTAGCGCACATAAGGAAGGAAAATGTAGCATACAACTTAAGAAATATGAAAGATACAGGGAGAAGAACTGATGTGTTTCCTTAGAACTCTAGAGGATGACAGTTACATTAAGGAAAGAATGAAGGGAAAATATTTTAAAAAATGCTTTCTGAAAAACATCAAATCTCACACTCTGGAGACCTAAAATTTTAATAAAAATAAAGAAAATACAAACACACTTACAATAATTTTGGTGAAGCTGGAGAACAACAAAAAGAGTGAGATGAGTATCTCTAGATATCAAGAAACAGCATAGCAACTAAAATGCAATGATCATAAGACTGAAGGTTAACTTCTCAATGGCATCAATTTCATACAGAGATGCTGAAATAAGGTTTTTAAATTGGTTAGAGTAATACCATGTATTTTGAATTATAAACCCACGGAAGCTATCTTTCAAGATAAGCATAATATATTATCAGACAAATTAAAACTCAAAGAACTTATCACCTTGGGATTCTTTGTCTCCCTTTCTTTCTGCTCCTTACCTGCTCCTTCTCTCTCTCTCAAGATAAATAAATAAAACATTTTGAAAAAAGAAGAGAACATTGTTATCAAGAAACCAAATAATCAATATTGAAATGATATACATTGTTACAAGTTAACTTTGTTTAATATTATGGGAATTGAACTGATAAAATGATTGCAAACTTATACAGATAAAAACCTGGGAAATTCTCAGACCTTTTTGAAAAAGAATTGTAATGAAGGAGGATCTTCTCAATTGAAAGTTAAATTATATTAAAATATGGAAAAATGAGGAGGGGGGCAAGATGGCGGAGAAGTAAGGAGCTCTGTACTTGCACTCGCGCCCATACATCACAAAGNAATGAAAAGTTTGTGTTGGAACAGCACATTTTTAATACAGTCTACATAAATACACATTTTGCATATATATAAGCATAAATAGCTACACATATGTATGTTTCATGATTGACATAAAATATTAATTATATATGTCATATATGTGTATGATTTATAATATATACTATATATATAAAAACAATTTTAAAACATTTGATATAATATATAAATATACCAGAAAGAACATATCTAATATGTTTTATGCAAATAGTGTCTCTTGTTTTTTACCTAAATATGCATTGTGGGAAGTCTGGCTGGCTCAGTCAGTTAAACGATTATCTTCAGCTCAGATCATGAATTCGCAGTTCATGGTCGAGTCCCACGTTGGGCTTTGTGCTGACATCTCAGAGTCTGGAACCTGCTTCGGATTCTGTGTCTCTCTCTCTGCCCTTTCTCCAGATCATGCTTTGTTTCTATGTCTCTAAAAATAAATAAACATTAATTTAAAAAATAAATAAGTTATGCTTTGTGTAGTATCTATTCTATAATGCACTTTGAATAGTTAGTATAATATGTGCTATAAATTAAATATCATATTACTGTTTCTAAACTGTACTATATTTTACATGACTTATAGATCCTTCTTGTCTATGTACATACTATACACAACATGTAATATCCAGAAATAATTACTAATTTATAAAACAAATTCCAGACTTTAAGTTAGGGCATAAATCTGTACTTCTTAACTTACTTTAAAATAATCCTGCAAAGAGCAAGAAGAACTATAAAGCTAAAAAGTAATAATGAGAAATAAATAAAATTTAAGCCCCGAACAAAACAAAAAGACAGAATATCCAAATTTTAAATGACCTATAAGTAAAATATTAACCATCAAATTCCAGTGAACCATATTCTATTTCACACCCTGACCCCAAGTCTCCTCAAACAGCAAGTGCAGTTTGAGTAATAAACAAAATAAAAACAAACTATGCAGAATAGAGAAAAAGGGAGTTACCCAAAATCCTACAAATAATCTGCAGCCATAGCCAGCAAGAGAAAAATCTACCCTGATCTACCATGGTAGATCAGCACACTGATTAAAGGGAAGAACTTAAAAATTAGAAGGAGGCATGAAGTGGTAGCTGTGGAAATGTGATGCTTTCAATGGAGAAGATTCGATGGAAGAAAGAGGTAACCACTGAAAACTGTCTGATGAAACACAGAAAATGGACAGGGAATTTAAATCCTTGAAGACAAAGAATATCAAAAAATTAAACGTATTAAATATCCCTCCCCCAAAAAGGCATTCAGTAAATGAATCATGTTTTCGACTCTGTAAAAAGGAGGCATTCGAATTCGCAATCCTGTAGTCACACCGCCATGCTATGTCCTCAGAAATGCATCCAGTGTGGATGCACACAAAACATTGATAAAAGGAAGAGTAAAAATGAGAGCCCATGGAATTCAGCTAAGGAGAACTCTGAAGCAGAAGAAAGTTGTAACAAGTCAAACTTTAGTTCCCTGAAAGAAGTGTTTGGAACTGAAGGAGGAAAAAAAAAAAAGAATCAAAATTCAAAAAGAATGCGCAAAAATGATAAATGAAACCAGAATTGACTGACATTATAAAAAGAAATAGAAAAAAAAGAAAAAAAGAATATTAGTAGTAAAGACTAAGTAACAAGCTGGCTTGTAGATTCAAATAAAAATGCAATGGAAGGAATTGAAGAAAGGGAGGAAAACCCTCAGCTAATGAAAATGTGCTAGGGGCTCAGTCAGTTGGGCGGCCGACTTCAGCTCAGGTCATGACCTCACGGCGTGTGGACTTGAGCCCCCAGTCGGGCTCTGTGCTGACAGCTAGCTCAGAGCCTGGAGCCTGTTTCGGATTCTGTCTCCCTGTCTCTCTGACCTTCCCTTGCTAACGCTGCCTCTCTCCCTCTCTCTCTCTCTCTCTCTCAGAAATATGTAAAACGTTTTAAAAAAATTAAAAAAAATAAAATGTGCTAGAGAAAAAAGAGGATAATTGGTTGATTCAAATGCATACCAACTTGTTCAATAGGGAATAACAATTCACCTGCAAGATCAATCTCATGATAAATCCTGATAAAGCAATTATAATTCAAAAATAAGGAATAAACACTTAGGGTCTCTAGCCAGATAGATGAAGTAACTTACATGTGTAGTAAAATGAAGCTGACATCAGGATTCTCAAAATCAACATACATATACAAATAAAAATTGAACCGTAGTTTCAAAACTATAAAGAAAAGAAACTTTTAACCTAGGATCTTCTATCAAGTGAAGCTATCTTTCCTTTAGCAAAGCTACAGAAAAATGTTTTAAATATCAAAGAGCTTGGTATATTTTATATCAATGAACCATTCATTAAGATCTACCACAAGAAAATCTCTTCCAAACAAGTGATGACTGGAAAAACCAGCAACATGATTAATGAAAATAAAGTCCACATGGAGGAGTGGGTGCTAAAATGAGCTGCAAATAAAACAAATAAACTCAAACAAATTGTAGTCTTTCAACAGTGAAACAACCACACTGAAGATGAACAGAAAGAACTACATCAGTGAACTCAGTAACGCAGTAATTAGACTCTATGTCCCAAGTTTAGAGAAGAAAAAGCCCTTAAGCAGATTATGAAGCATGGCTAGAATGCTTCTGACTGACAAAAGCATAGGTTAGAAATTCTGAAAATAATTTCTCTGCATTTTTAGGATTGAGTAAGTAAATAGGTTGTAGATGATAAAAGCAAGATTTCTGTTGTTATTACAAATGCAAAAAGGAGAGAATAACCCTGCAGTGTCAAATTGAAATTTAAGGTATCTGAATTTGTATTTGTGTGTGTGTGTGTGTGTGTGTGTGTGTGTGTGTGTGTGTGTGTATTATGCTGGGGGTGCGAGGAATGTGAGGTATTTAACTCTACCCTATGAATTTCAATGTGTAAATCCTTAAAGAAATCATTAGTTGGTAAAGAAAGATATATTCCATATAAAAATATTTCTATTTTATGAAGAGAAATACTAACGGGAATAACAGTCTCAGGTTAATGACAGAGAGCTAGTATATATACATGTACATAATAAATACAGCTGCTAACGTCTGCAACTGATTTCCAATTTCTATGATTCACTGTATCACATTCCCCTTTATTAGAATCTTGCAAGTTGTCATTATCAATTGTCACATACCTTTTTTAAAGAACTGTCGATACTTGAGAAATCCTTAATGGAACTTTGTTACTTGTAGGCAGAGCCTATTAAGACATTTTTCAAATATTGTTAAATCAACATACTGTTTATCTTTCAAATATCCCACATATTTTCCTATCTAAATGTACTGTAACAACCAATATGTTGTTAATTACTAGAATTTCGAGTAAATTTACATCTAAATGCTTTATTAAAGCATTTTTTAAAACCTTCACTGCTTGATGTGACAGCCCAAGACAATAAGCAAAACATGACCCAATGAGATATATCACATATGACATATCTCTGAGGCACCTCAGCAGCAATAAAACTGTAATTTTAACAAAAATTTATTTATGCAAAGTATTAAGGTAAATACTTCAAAGAGATTTTGTTTAGATTATTTACTTTCAAAAACTATCTCTGTGCACATATATTTTTTTAAGCTAGAGAAGAGCGTGAGCTTGCTTGGACGTGACTTAAGTCCAAGTATTCATTCACTGGTCAGTACAAAACTCAGAACTAGGCGGGGCACCTGGGTCGCTCAGTTGGTTGAGCGTCTGACTTTGGCTAAGGTCATGATTTTGTGGTCCATGAGTTTGAGCCCCGGGTTGGGCTCTGTGCTGACCACTCAGAACCTAGATCCTGCTTCAGATTCTGTGTCTCTCCCTTCCTCTGCCCCTCCCCTGCTCATGCTCTGTCTCTCAAAAATAAACAAACTAAGGACTGATGGCTGTGGAGGGGAGGGGGGGATGATGGGCAGGGAGGAGAGCACTTGTGGGATGAGCACTGGGTATTATATGGAAACCAATTTGACAATAAACTATTTTAAAATAAAATAAAATAAAATTTAAATGAAAAATAAAAATAAATAAATAAACATTTAAAAAATTAAAACTGAGAACTAGGCTTAAAATGAAAAAATGACAAGAATATCTCATAATCATCAAAATAAGTTAATATTAATTATTAATATTAATTTTTCTGTTAGTAGATTATATAGAATAAGTACAAAAACACATTCTGAACATGTATATGTGGGCATAAGCATTGCCTTTGAAAATAATAATTTTATTTGGTATTATTTAGTAAGATAATTCTACATTTAGAACACCTGGTTTGAACTTTATTAAGTAGTGACAAAGAATGTGCTATTACCTGTTTAATGTGCACATTAAATGGTGTTCTTCAGAGCACATCCTGTGTTTATATGTTTTGTTTCAGCAGAAAATGGTGCCACAACTGAATAATTAAAAGTTTGTTGGATTAGCATACACTTATATATGTGTGTGTACATATATATTTAAAATAAAAGATAGGATTTTTAAAAATCAGTTTTTCACAGTTTCAGATAGTCTACATCTAGACGATTTAAGATGGAAAACTGGGGGCGCCTGGGTGGCTTAGTCGGTTAAGCTTCCGACTTTCACTTAGGTCATGATCTCACGTTCGTGGGTTCGAGCCCCGCATCGGGCTCTGTGCTGACTGCCAGCTCGGAGCCTGGAGCCTGTTTCAGTCTGTGACTCCCTCTCTCTCTGACCCTCCCCTGCTCACGCTGTCTCTCTCTCTCTCCTAGAAATAATAAATTAAAAAAAAAATTTAAAAAAAGATGGAAAACTGAACAAATATATAGATTAGATCAGTTAATAAATATAACTACTCCAGAAATTTGTTTCTCATTCACTCTTCCAAAAGTCTCCTTATTCAAAATAAGGCAAATTATTTCTCTGTGTTACATTCTTTGCTTAAATTCACATTTTCTCACCTAAACATTCAATATACTGTAAATATAACTTTCTAGAGAAATAAGCATTAACATAATCACATAAATAAGTGACATTCTACACAATATCTGACTTGAGAAAAATAATTTCTATTGTCAAGTCAAATTTTCATTGACTGCCCCAAATGACTCGCTTGCCTGGGCCATCTGGTTGTTTGCCTATAAAAATTTGCCATTTACACTTTGCTGTGTTTTCCCCAATGAACTCTATGAAAATGCAGAACATAAGAAATAAGAAATCTTCTTTAAAGCATTAATTGTAAAATAATAAGGGAATACCAGGAAGATGTAAATGAAAGCAAATATCTGTATTTAAGCATATTTCTGAATCTTCCATATCTTAGCATTTGCTTCAACCATACAAGACAAGATGCATAGATTTCAGGGTCTAACTATAACTAAAATCCTGCTTAGACACACACACACACACACACACACACACACACACACACACACACACGAGTACCCATTTGGGGTTATTAAAAAACTGCATTATTAGGATGAGAGTAAACCCAAATGAACTTTCCTACTCTCCTACTGTCCCCAAAATCTAGGGAATGGCAAGAACAATTATCTGGTGCTTGGAAAAAGGCATAAAAGGCATCAAGCCACACATGTAGTGTACAGTAGTCACAGCATACCAGAATTCTAATGTCCCTGGCACAAACAAATTCAATTCTTCCATAGCGAATAACCCATTCACCTTAGGGTTTAAAAAGTATCTACAGAGATATCTTCAAGGACAATAGAACATGAGAGAATTAAATATAATTACATAGGAGGATTAGGCTCCAAGGTGGTAGCCATTAGCTACAGACCTGCAAACATTTCAGCTAATAACATTCTCAGTTATGAATCACTTTATACATACCAACAACATCAAATGCTGTTGCTAATTAGATACATTTAAATTCTAGACATTTGAGACTGATTGCTGTGTTTGAAGAAATTAATGTCTGGCTTAAAATATCTGCAGTCAGAACAAAAGTGAAGTTACTTAGTGGAACTGGGGGGAAAAAATAAGCAAAAGGTATAAGAGTAGAATGGGAACAAAATGTAACTAAAACTTCAATGAGTGACTTAAAACATATTAGACACAAATGGAGAAAGGATTAGTGAAGTGAATATGACAGAAGAAACTTTTATTCAGAAGGCAGTGCAGAGAGGCAGAGAGATGGGAAATATGAAAAAAGATATGGACATGCAGGATAGAATACGTTCTGAAATATATTTAACCACATTTCCAGAAGGAAAAGGGAGCAAAATTTGGTTTGAGGTAATATTTGGAAAATGATGGCTGGAGTTTTTCAAATATGATGAAAGGGACCAGTATGAAATTTCACATGGCCAACAACCACCCACCTCCAGGCAGTTTAAATAAAGGATAATCTATCCTTTTGAAAAAGAAAAAAAAATTAAATAAAGAGAAAATTTGAAAATCAGGCCAGAGCAATGGTGAAAAAAAACCAAATTACCTGTAAATGAGAGGAGATCAGCTGAATAGCAGCAGTGGAATCCAGTGCAATGTCTCAAGGAGGATGAAAATTATCCCTGCCACCGTCTGGGTAAAATGTGGTTCCTAGAGAAACTGTCCTTTATGAAGGGCTGCAAAGTAAAAATATGTCTACTTTTATTTACTATTGTGACCTCTAATGCTATGTATTTAAAATTTAGGCATTTAAAATACAAGAGGTAAGCTTTATCATTTCATTATGGTAATATTTGATTATAAACAATGATTTTATGATACAAACTACTATTTAGGTAGTTTTAAAACTTTCCTTTCACACAGATATATACCTATATATCTGTTATCTATCTATCATCTCTACATAGCTAGCTATCTGCGACTGTGTACATGGCTCCAAATCATAACAGAATAAGGAAGAAATACTTCTAACAATTATAGTCTTTTTGTTCTCATTTCCTTTTATTTTTTTAATGTTTCTTTATTTTTTAGAGAGCTAGAAATAAAGCATGAGTGGGGGAAGTTCAGAGAGAAAGAGAGACACAGAATCTGAAGCAGGCTCAGGGCTCTGAGCTGTTGGCACAGAGACCAGGGCTCAAACAGTAGAACTGTGAGATCATGACCTGAGCTGAAGTCAGAAGCTTAACCAATTGAGCTACCCAGGCGCCCCTTCTTGTTCTCATTTCTAAAACTGGGCACATAGTCATGGTTTCTTTCCTTTATCACCTGTTCCATATTCGCTTTGCCCTAAGAAAGAGACTCAGCTGATTGTGTTTTCTTCCTGGGTAAGATGACCCAAACCATATATCCTTAAAGTTCTGGGCTATTAGCAGTCCTGGCTGCAGTGGATTATAGCAGTTTTCCATTGACTTCAATCGCAGTATGTGGCAGTACCAAGAGACACTGTAATGGATCCGCTGTATTCCAGACATAGTTTTAGCTTCACTGTGTAGTAGCAGTGAGGTGTTGCATTAGTAATCAGAATTAATCTTCCCGGCCAGTACACTGACCCACTTTTTTGCCTACTGATTCAGATACATGAGGACCCCAAAGTAACCAGGTGGCACTTTTGACTCGTAGTTTAGTGGAATCTTTTTTGTGATACCTGATGGTTACTGATTCTTGGTGGAAGATTTTCTCCTTCTTTGAAGTAAAGCCTCTAGACCAACAAAGCCTAAACTTAGAGACAAGCAAGCAAAAATTTTTTATAGTGGGTTATCTAGAGATAATTTTGAGGGGAGTCACTCCTATTTCCATTGATTCCTGAACCAGTAAATTATTTTATACGAGAAATAAGACCATTTAGTGGGCAGCACTGTATAGCATATACAACAACTCAGAGGAGAGTGCCCCCGCTCTGAACTGTATGGCTACCTAATTCCTGTTGTAACTCAGATTTCAAAAGGCAAACTCACCCTTCAATATAGATAAGTATTTCATGACTGAGAGGGTGGTAATACTAGGAAACTCTATATTCATGGGCCCATTGTCACATTGCACTTAATGTGAAACAAATTACTTGATAAAAAGCAGTGTAGAATACCAAGATGATGGATAAAGCATTCTCTAAGTCCCTGGATGGTAGATTTGGCAGAAGGCAATACACAATTTATCTATTCCAGCAGAATAAAGCACTGTCTTTTCCATGATAGAAGCAGCACAAAGTGATCAACCGACAAACAAGTAGCTGGGCTGTTCACCTCTGGGAATAGTGCTGAATCAAGGACTCATTGTTATTGTCTGCTGTTGGTAAAGTGGACAGCAGCAGCACTACAGCCAAGGTAACCTTGGTTAGAAAGAAGCCCAGTTCTGGAGCACATACAAAGTCTCCCTCCCTGCTACCATAGCCTCCTTGTTCATATGCTCATTGAACAATGATAGCAGGGACTGGGGAAGGAGGCTGACTGGTAGCCCCTGAATGGGTTGTAATAATGTCCTATATTATTAAAAAAATCACTCTCTGTTAAGACCATCTTTGGTGAGCATTTAGATGATGTATAAATACCATAAATACCTTCATATCCTGTCCCCATTCAGAGATGTCTATTTACATATTTCCTCCCCATTTTGTTTACCATCATTTTTTTCATTATTCTTTCCTAATCCTTGACCTTTAACAAAATCATGGGCCACAATACATGAGTCAATATAAACTTTTATTGAAATGCCAGACATTTCTCCATCCAGGCAAAATGAAAAGCCATGGGCATTGCTTGAAGCTGTTTCACTAGCAGGATTTCCTTCACCATTGTCCTTTAGGAATGTCCTAGATAGAGGCCATTGTCCACTTTTCGGTGATGCATGCATATTATGCAGAAGTATCTGTAAATAAGGCCTATTTTTTTTTTCTTCAGTCAGCTGGCCATAGAGAACCCCCATGAAGCCAGAGGTATAGACTTGGAGAAAGATGATAATGTAACGGAGTAGGGACCATGGGCATTTGGGCCACTTCCTCATGTA
Organism: Crocuta crocuta; assembly: GCF_008692635.1. Lineage (NCBI taxonomy): Eukaryota > Metazoa > Chordata > Mammalia > Carnivora > Hyaenidae > Crocuta > Crocuta crocuta. Next base: position 352,139 of record NW_027531885.1, read on the forward strand.
ACTTTCTTATATCCTCAGGACCTGGTAAAGCCCAATGTCAGATAGGCCCATTAGAAATGCACACCAACCTTGTGGTTTGATGGATTAGACAGAGCTCAGTTTATGTTGGCCACTAAGGTTCCATGCAAATGTGGTGATCCGTGGTTAAGCGTTCAGTCTCTACTAAGGCCCTACAGGAAGCCTAAAGTTGGTCTTCAAAAGGTTTGTTGTTAAATGCAGAGGATGGCAGTCTTTGATAAAAAAAAAAATCTTAAGGGTCTGAAAGATTTCATCTATAGGAGCTGACCAAAGACTCTAAACATGTGTTCATCTGCCACCAACACTTTAAAACTTCTCTGATCTGTGGGATCATATGCTCCAAGTGGCAAGGCAATTTGCATGCAGAGACTTAATTATTCTGAACCCCACTGAAAATAAGCAGATCACTGAAAACAATAGTACTCAAATGAGGAATATTTTGCCCCCTAAATCTAAAGAAAGTCATTAGGCATCATGTTTATTTTATGGTGGTAGGAAGCACAAGATGCAACAACTTATCTTTCACCTTAAACTGAATATGTCCACATAGCCATTAATACTGAGCACCTAGTAATTTCACTGAGGTGGAAAGCTCCTGAAATGGGACTGTAGGATCTCTTTCTCATCTTGTGACATGCAAATGTTTTATGCCCATATATCTAGAGTACTTGCTATATTCTGTTCTCAGATCCCATAAGCATGTCATGACAATAATTGACTGGCATGATGTCCAGTGTCAAAGTGCTCTTAGTGGTCTTTACTAACTGGTATGGAGAGAAAAGCCTTTGCCAAACCAATAGGTCCATACCAAGTATCAGAGGATGTGTTAATTAGTTCAAGAAAGGCGACTATCTGGAACAGCACCTGCAATAGGAGTCAACATTTGATTAAGTTATTAATAATACACACTCATTCTCTAAGATCTGCTGGCTTTCTACAAAGAATAGTTGAATCAGGATGTGATGGGAATCATTATCCCTACACCTTTTAAGTCTTTGACATTGGTGCCAATTTCCGTAACCCCTTCAGGAATGTAGGAGTCTGCCTACATTAGATTTTGTGGGTAGTGGCACTTTTATGGATATTCCTACCATAATAGCCCTTACTCTACTTGTCAAGGGAGCAATGTGGGGATTCACCAATTGCTGGTCTATTCCAATTATGCATTCTGAAAAGGGACAAATAACCAGAGGGTTGGCTCAGAGACCCTACTGGGTCCACTGGAAAATAGAGCTGAGCTAAAACTCCATTCATCACCTGACCACTATAGACCTCTATTCAGAGTTGTGGATAACAACATTATTTTGTGTTTTCAGGAATGACTGTTGATTAAGAGCCATTTATCCAGTAATTCCTAAAAATTCTGATTATTTCCTTTTTCTCAATGCATAGTAGCCCTAGTAAATGGACATAAGTGCCTTTGGGGAAGCCTAAGAGTGAGATTAACAGAATAAATTTTTGATATTGTAGGAAGTCCTTGTCTCAAGGGAACATGGTCTCTCCCTCATTCAGAGGGTTCTAGGTCTATAAACTGGTTCAAATCTGGGAATTAATTGAGGCCAGGGGATACCATGACCATGATCAAATAGTTAATGCCATAGGTCTCCACAAGTCAAATCATTCATATTAGAGCTTTGATTCCATTGTCTATTATACTAAACACACACTCCCTCTCTTTGGCATTAAGTACCACCACTTGGCTCCCATCACTATCTATTGTTCCTATTGCATTTAGGTATCTCATTTCAATAGAAACAGGGTGCATTGTAATTTCTGGCTTATAAAAAAAGCAATCATGCCATTCTTTCAAAGATGATGACATTTACCTCACCAATTTATTTCCAAAAAAAAAAAAAAAATGGTAAAAAATTGTTCCCTGGGCCTTTACAGAACAGGATAGTAAGTCTTATAAAATAATTTAATGCTAATATTCCAATATCCATAAGTCTCTGCAAATCTTTCAGTATAGTAAACAAAGACACCTATAGAATTTCACTTTTATTTACCGTAGGCAAACTGTGAGTGCATCTTTCAGCCCACCAAACTATTAGAGCCCTTTCTAATCCTTTGAATTGAAACACTGCCTCCAGAATCTCTGTTTAGGGGGACCATATCAATAAACTGAGCCTGATCCAACCTGATTATTCTTTCTACAATAATTTCACATCATTAAGATTAATTCTCACACATTTCAAAATTTCTGTCTGTATAAATTTGAAAAGTCATGCAACTCATTGTGAAATCACACTTTGTACCTCATCCTTTAGGGCGTGCTCCAACATGAAACTAGTTATAAATCTAAAAACAAAGAAAATGTTGGGGGTAAGTCCTGAGGGGAATCAGTAGTGCCTTGGATGGCAACTATTTCAGAGGAGGCCATTATAAGATGCTTAGGCAAAGGAAGGCTAAACTCCTCAGGAATAAGTGAGAGAGAAAATAATACTCATCATAATTTGGAGGATCAATGCCTCCAACTTCATCAAGATTGCCCATATATCCCTACTCCAATTTTTAGGTTTCCATTTCTTTCAAATCATGTTTTCATATTAACAGAAATTTGTGTTGTAATTTAGCTACTTAAAGAACTAAACTTTGAGCTTGGTTTTCAAAAACCATCGGCCTGCAAATACAGGAGATAACAGGTTTTGTCAAGGCAGATATAGAATGTTTCAAGTAATTTATGTGAAGATTGAACTTGGAATTTAGAGTCCTGAGCTGTTTCTTTTCTTTGCCCATTTTCTCAGTGTTGTTGAATACATCATTCTCTGGGAGGAAACATGTGGTGACCCAGATTTTGCTGTCTATAAGTATTTGATTAGAATTATCCAGTGGCAATTTCTATTGCCACACCATGCCATGCATGGACTTTATTTGTTTCTCTAACAATAGAAATAGGCAATGTGTGATGGGATTATTCAGATTATCTAGGATAATATTCCTTTCTTCTGGTTGACATTCTTAAAACTTATTGATTATAGATTTTAATGATGCCTAGAAAGTATCTTCCAAGAAACACCTAGATTAGGGTTTGATTGAATAACTGGGGATTCTTATCCAACCAATTTTACACATCAAACAGACTATCACAATATCTATGAAGAAAAAAAATAATGTCATATTTATAAGAATTTCAGTACAGTGAAAATGTTTATATAAGTGTGTTGGTGTTTGTGTTCTACATAATTACTGTCCTTTTTTGGGCAATTGAGAGCCTCAAATGTTTGTATTCAGATTCAATACTTATTTTCTATATTTTGAATATTTAGCAAGTAACACAATAGAAAACAAAGTCAGGTTTTGTTTATAATGCATTGTACTGTGACAAAAAAATGTAAGTAAAATATAGTGAGGTTTATTGGAGTAAACATCTTAGCCTCAATATGATTTTGGGTAATTATCTTTACCTGTTTACCTAAAACTTCTTTGCTTCTTGCTCCTTTTGTAATTTTGATCCCTGCCTAATTGTCTCATTGCCTTCATTGCCTTTTTGGTCACTCAACAAACAGGCTTGTAGTTACATGTCATTGTCACACTTATTCTTAGGTTTGCATTCATTTTTGTTGCTGCTTTTTACTGGTATAAGTTTCTTTCTTTTACATATTCTTCTCATGCTATCCAACTTTCATTCATGTCCATTTCATAGTGTTCTCCTGTGTTGCCAAAAGTTTCTAAAATATACTAATCTCTCTCATGAGAGTAAATCTTGGCTTATAGGTTAATACTTTCTTATACACTAAGTACTTTCTATATACTATTTTTATCCATTAAAAATTATGTTTTACTTTCCTAGATCTTATAATTGAGAGTATTTCAGAAAAATCATTCCATCTTGTAGACATAGTACAACACCTGAGACCTAAGCAATATCAGGTACTAGTGAAATCAGATCGAGTAAGAGCGTATTACTTCCATATGACTAATTTGCTGATCTTGTAGCTCCTGAAAATGTATAACTGAAATTTTCTTTTGCCAGAGGGTTTTGCCCATTTTGCTCAAAGTCTATAGCAGCTACATCTACGAGGCTAAAAATTCTTCTCTATGCCGAATTGGGCTCATAAAGCAGTTTCCAAATAGACTTGTTTATTTATTAACTATGTTGAGAAATTATAAGCAACTAGCATTCAGTGATCTTTTGAAACATGCTAATTTATAAAATAAAATTTTTTCTATTCAGAAAATTGCTTAAAATTTTTGTCATTCTTAATTTTGCATTTGTGAATATAAGTAATATAAGTTTTAGGGGAGCTTGGGTGGCTCAGCTGATTGAGCATCCAATTTTTTATTTCAGCTCAGGTCATGATCCCAAGATCACAGGATAGGCTCTCAACATCACATCAGGCTCTGTGCTTACTGTGGAGACTGCTTAAGATTCTCTCTCTCTCTCTGTCTCTCTCTCTCTGCCCCCCACCTGCTAGCATGATCTCTTTCTCTCAAATAAAGAAAATATATAAAAAACTTAAAAAGGAATACAACTTTGGATTATAAATTATTCATAAGTAAATGATTAAAAACTATTGGAGTAATTATTTTTATTGTGTATACAAGAATGTTCTTTCTATGAAAATATTGTATAGATAAAATAAATATTTCAACATAATTTTAGTTATATCAATAACCAGTATTTCTCCTTTTCTATTTTATTTCTGGACAAATCAATCTATTTTACAGTCAGAAAGATCTAATGAAAATATTTTTAAAAAAGAAATTAATAATCATGATTTTACTGATTTTTTTCTATCAATAATTTTTATCCTTTTCTCTGCTTTGATATAGCTCTTTAGGTCATAAGCAAAATGAGTTTGTAAATCTTTAACAGCTGTTTTGGATAATTTCAAGTTTTTGTTTTTGTTTTTTTAGTTCTTGGTTACACTTTTATTTGGTTTTTATTTATGTTGTCTTGTTCTTAATGTATGTAATCCATGTCTGTATTAAAAAGATGCTTGACCAAATTTCGTATGAATTGTATTACCATCCAGCTGCATGAAGACAACCATTATATCAGCTTACAAATACCATTTTTTCTTTCACCTAAGAAATTGGCACTAATCCAGAGACTGCCAAGAACCATAATAGCAGTGACTTTAATTAAATTTAATATATTGATTCTACCAGAGTTAGTTCTTGAATTTTGATTCATAATTATTAAATAGAAATATACAGAATTAAACAGATATTTGATCCAGTTTTCCCTAATGTTATTTTTTAAAAAAAGGAAGAAACAAATCATAATGCAGCCCTCATGAAACAAATATCTGAATTCCAATATCCCAAGAATGAAATATATTTTACAAATTTCTAAATCTTTTAAAGAAGGTGTCCAAATGGAAACCAATTAATTAACATTTACTAACACAGAAAATGAAAATAAGTAAAATCTCTTTCTTTTAGTATTTAATCTGTAATTTTGTATTCAGCATTTATTCTGTAATTTTGTATTCAGTTCTATCAATTTAACCTTACAGTCTACATTTGCAGCTAGCATCTTGTTAAATTCTCTCTCTCTTTTCTCACCTCACTTCTGTATTTCTCTGTTATATATATTCAGTCCCCATTGATTTTTCCCCCAGCCTTTGGTAACTACCAATCTGCTATATTAATAAAGGCATAAGTAAATGCCCAAATTAATAATTATAATTATGTTAAGATTATTAATATTGCCCAGTTAGTTAATTTAGTGTGGATAAAATATACATCTCTTAAGTGTATACGGAGAAATACTCAGAAATATAGAAACATACACATGTAACAATTATCCTGTGATACACATACCTTTTCATTCTGCTTAATTTTCTATTCTAATTATTTTCAATATTCACAAACTGTAGTCTCATGCAATTCAGAATATTGACCTTGTTCTGTCTTTATTTTCCCCTATGTTTCAAATTTCTCACTGTCTATTACTTATCCATCATATATGAATCTTGCAGAGCTGAGATAATGTCACTTACTCAGAAATGTCTTTCCAAATCTCTTCCAGATACATGATTTTGTAAAATCCTCCATGTCTATATGTATCCCAACACAAATATATTTAGGTATTTAATATTATCTTCTCTATTATAATTCAAGCTTTATTAAGACAAAAGCATGAATTAATGCAGTATCAGTTTTAGCACGTGCACTGCACATTATAGCTGCTCAAAAAGGGTACTGCATAATGGAGTACATGCATAATTTTTTATAATATATTCTTTAAATCTTTAGCAGCTTAAAATATCTGTTTGGACAGTCTTCATATGACTACGCTTCACGAACTTCTTTGTCCTTTCACATCCTCCCCTGCCAATAGCTAAGTATTTTTTAATTGAGGTTAAATTTGCATAGCATAAATTTAACCATTTTAATGTGTAAAGTTAAATGGCGTTTAGTACATTCACAATGTTGTGCAACCACTGTATGTATTACAAGCATTTCCATCCCGCAAAAGAAAACATCATTCCCACTAAGTAGTGACTCATTTCTCACTACTTCTTCCAAGCTCATTGGAACCACCAATCTGCTTTCTGTCTCCATATATTTAACTCTTCTGAACATTTTATATAAATGGATTTGTGGAATTTGTGAACTTNTCAGCTCTTCAGTCCTTTTTATAGGTAAAGAATATTCTATTACATGTATGTGCCACATTTTCTTCATTCATTCATTCATTAGTAGGCATTTGGGTTGTGTTTCCACCCTTTGGATACTGAGACAAGTGTTTCAATGAACATTTGTGTACACATATTTGTTTGAATACCTGTAAGTATATATTTCAGAGTGGAATCGTTCAGCCATATGGTAGTTCTATGTTTAACTTTTGAAGAACCACCAAACTATTTTTCCACAGCGGCTACATCATTTTACATTTCTACCAGCAATGGGCAAATAATTCCATTTCTCCATGTCTCCTCTAACACATGTCATTTGCCCTTATTTACTTTTTCTTTTATCCTGTGGGTTTTCTTTCACCTTCTTGATGTGTCCTTTGATACACAAAAGTTTTAATTTTGATAAAGTGTATCTAATTTCTAAAAACAATTCTATTGTTTTGTTTATTTTTGAGAGAGAGAGAGAGAGAGGGAGCTGTAAGCACAGAGTCCTATGCAGGTTTCAAACTTGAGAACCTCAAGATCAGGACCTGAGCCAAAATGGAATGCTTAACCAACTGAGCTACCCAGACACTATTCTAAGTTTTTAAAATTTGTTACTTGGACTTTTGGTGTTGTATCTAATAATCCATTGCAAAACCCAAAGTCATGATGATCACTTCTGTGTACAGTAGTCACTCCTTATCCTTGGACACCAGTGTATGCTTGAAACCACAGGTAATACCTAACCTTACATGTACTGTTTTCTTCTATACATACATACCTATTATTAAGTTTCATTCACAAATTAGGCACAGTGAGAGATTAACAGCAATAACTAATAATAAAATAGAACTATTACAATCGTATACTCAAATAAAAGTGATGCAAAAGTGGTCTTTCTCTCTCAAAATATCTTATTGTACTATACTCACCCTACTTGTGATGATGTGAGATAAAGTGAGGTATATGCGTAGACATTGTGACATAGTGTTAGGCTACTATTGACCTTATGATGATACATCAGAAAGGTCATTTGTTTCTGGACCGTGGTTGGTTGATCATAGTAACTGAAAAAGAAGAAAGTGAAACATTTATTTGTTAAGCTCATATTTGCTTATCTTTGTCCCAAGGCCAGTTTTGAAGGTAGGTACAATGTATGGTTTAGTGACACCAGAAGGCTATAAACACCAACTAAAATTCTGGATATAACATTGGAAAATAGTACTTTTATTGAAATTGTCAGTGAAATGGACCCACAGGGAAAAGCATATGCACATAACAATGAGTTCCTGTGCCAAGAATGCTTTAAAAAACACCACTATTTGTGTGATACTAATTATATAATCTGTAAAGTGATTCTTCGCCAAACATTTTTAGATTAAGTGCTTTGGCAGGTGGACATGTAAGGAGGGATTTACCATCATACAACACATTAAAGGACATCATTAATTAGTTATTTTAAGAGACCATTCTAAGTTGACTTATTGTCCATAATATTATTTCCTTAAAGTCATCTTACAGTGAGGTCAATTTTCCAAATCTTATTTAGCTAACTTTGCTTACCTATTTCACCAATTTATTCCATTATAAGTAAAAACACTTCTGATTAGAGTAACAACAGTCTCTGACTTTTCAGACGTTGATAAATTAGATACATCCCAAAGCTAATGAAATTCCACACCTCAGTTTAGATGACATCAAATGTGCCACAGATTGTTTATTTTCCTGAACATAATTACTAAGAGAAAAAAAATCCCTCATATACCATTATGGTGCTAAATAATGCATATCTTCATAGATTTTTAATAGATAACTTACTTAAAACAACACTGTGGAAGATTATAATTTTTGATGCAACAGATGTTGAGTTTACACAAAATAGAAATAAACCCATGATTCTATGCTTGGAATACCCATCTAATTTTAAGGGCAAGACTTTCCAGTAGCAGATGGTATTCCACACAGTCTTATAAAATAGGGGGGAAAATGTTTGCCTTGACACTGTAAATTAACAGATTGGTTACAACTATGCACATATGGATTAATACATTTTAAATCTGTTTGTTATAAAGGGAGAAAATTCCCACACAGGGCTATATTAGAATTATTAGGCATATCTTGATAATCCTTAAGTTGAAAAGCCAAAACAAATTCACATCTCTTGCTAAACATGTGTTTATATCCTTGGGTTTATATCATTGGATTTAATTAACAACAATCTGACCTTTTTTAGGGAGAAATTTATCATTTGGCAATATGCCAATTTTGTATCTGATTCTTCAAAAGACATATATGGTGTCACATTGTGCAGTTTATCACAATTTAGAAGAACTATACAAAAATGTCTTTGACCACAAAATTACATTGAAGTGGTAAATCAACTATGCAAACATTGTTGTAGCAATTTTACGTAAAGCCCTCTGCCTAAAGCCAATGTCCCTTTCCACACAACTCATTTTTCCATTAGAAAAGAATTTGCTTTTAATAATAAAAGTAAGCATAAAATTGTATTTCTATTTCATTGTCACCATTAAAGGAGTTTAGTCTGTTATTTTTCAATAGTCTTTTGTATCCTTAGATTGTCAAAGCTGTATTATAAAAACATGCATTCCAATAGAAAGAATTAAGCCATTAACTAAAGTTTTATATCCCCTGAAAGAAAGTCTCCTTTTCCTAAATCGCCATAGTAAGAGTTTTATTATTGCTATAAAGTTTTGCTTTTGTATAAACATTTTTTTATTGAGCTTAAACCTCAGCATAGCAAGGATGAGTCCATCTAACATTCTCACAAACAATGGCTTTTTTTCCTATATTCACTTGCAATAACTGTGGTACAATGCTTTCTTTAATGCTTTCTTTTCATTCTTACTTACGTTAAAGAAAACTTGAAACCACTCAGATATATTATCTCTCTTGTATCTTTAATTACTTAAGATTATCTCACAAAGCAATTGCAGTATGAAGATCACTGTATATATTACAAACTGGGCTCCGAAGTGTCACATTAGGTTCATTTTGTGTTATGAACATTCACACTTTTACTCGGAATAGTGGTATCTACTCAGCTAGAGACTTTGACCCCAGGTGACAAGACAAATGAGGTGGACTTGAAGGTACAGGAAGGATCTGACAAAGCCATAGATTTGACACACAATTGGGACAGCCAAGCCAAATGGGTATAATAGATCTGGACTTGATTTGCTTTTGGGGTTTAACTGATACATTGAGAAAGCATTACCCAGAGGACATAAAGTACAACTTAGTTTATCTCTTATCTTCCTTTTCTATTGAATCAATGGAATGGTTCCCTCTGCCCAGAGTGAAATATGGGACAAGTATATGACTTCTCTAATTATTCTTAGTCAATAAACAGTCCCAAACAAAGGCTTAGTTGTCTGGCTGGTTATTCCAGGAGGACATTTCAAATTTGCCAAATATACCTTCTAAGAGCACAGGGTCTCAAAAGAGGGAAAGGGGGACAAAGAAAATTTATGTGTAATTACTAATCGAAGTAGATAACCAATACCCTTCTCCTATCTTCCTGATTTGGGTTTTTGGTTAATCACAAGCCCATTAACTCCCCAGTGCAGACAGATGTCACATACATGCAGAAAAATACAATACGACTAACGGTCAGGTCAAGGGAACTTTACAACATGGCAAGAACTCTAAGAATTTTCTATGTGAGCCCTCTCTCCATTTACCTGCTCAGCACTTTCGTAGTTTGGGTCCCTCTCAACCGTGCCTAGGCTTGGGGTACAAGCCTTGTGAAACCAACTCTAGCACCTTTTGGAGTTAATGTTTTATTTCACCCCTTCTTTTTATACCATCTTAATACAAAGGATATTAGTCAAATGGGCCTTCGTGCAATTTCCACAATCTAATTCTATTTTTCCTTTCTACTATTTACTAGGCAATCATGCAATTCAGAATCCCAGATTCATCATTAGGTCCTAAATATACATTGCTAATCTTAGTGTGACTTTTCTCACAATGTTCTAGGTCTAGAATGTCTTTTTTTTCTCTTTACCACCTAAAATGTAGAAGCTTTCTTAGACAGAATGGCATAGATTATCTAAACAAATGGGGCTTGGTATTAGGTGGAGAGATGACAGCTAAGTGAAAATTAATTCTAAATTTTAAAATGCCTAATTTAATATAGTTTTTATAAAAAATTTTAAATGTTTTTATTTATTTCTGAGAGAGAGAGAGAGAGAGAGAGGGAGAGAGAGAGAGAGAGAGAGAGAGAGAGACAGCATGAGCAGGGGAGGGTCAGAGAGAGAGGGATACAGAATATGAAACAGGCTCCAGGCTCTAAACTAGCTGTCAACACAGAGCCCGACGCAGGACTTGAACCCACGAACAGTGAGATCATGACCTGAGCCGAAGTCGGAAGCTCAACCGACTGAGCCACGCAGGCACCCCCCCAATTTAATATAGTTTTATATATTTAGAGAATAAAATGATTTTATTTGTATTACTATTTGTGCTGCTTATTTCACCAATGAATTTAAAAGATTGGCTAGTTGGATAGGAAACTATAGAGTTTAGATTAGTTAACTAACCAAGGGACCTTTCATTTACCTTAGCCTATGATAATCATGTTTAAAAATTGATATGAAATGGACAATTTTCACTATTTAAAATTTGCATTTCATACATGCTACGCAGTCTGTTTATATGGTTCAAGTATGGTGCTAATAAAATTTGTATTTTATAAGTATTATATAAAGCTTAGAAACATCAATTCAGAATGCAAAGAGAGTTTAGAAGTGTTACAACTCTTAGAATTTGTCTAGCAGATTTTTTGGTCCTCACTGGAAGACACCCCCTGCTCACCCAAGAAAAAATTAAAAAAATAAAAAAGAGAGTTTAGATATCTATTACTACCAAAATAATACAAAGAATAAGAATTGTTTGCAGTACTGAATGAAAAATAAAATACAGTCTATTCAGGAAAGCATAGACATTTATCAATTAGCAAATTCATTTATTCATGTATTTATTATCTATATTGAATTAATATTAAAAATCACTAACATAGGGGCACCTGGGTGGTTCATTTGGTTAAGAGTACGACTTCAGTCATGATCTCTTGGTCCATGAGTTTGAGTCCATATCCGGCTCTGTACTGACAGCTCAGTGCCTGGAGTCTGCTTCAGATTCTGTGTCTCCCTCTCCCTCTGCACCTCACCCATTCATACTCTCTCTCTCTCTCTCTCTCCCTCTCTCTCTCTTTCAAAAATAAAGATTAAAACAAATTTTAAAAAATCACTAACATATGATACAAAATAATACAATAAATGTTAATTAGTACTTACCGAGCACTTTTCAATGTTTTGGGTACTTTTCTAAATTCTTTACAGGCATCATTAATCTTCAAGACTACATTATATCATACTTATTCTAGTATTATATGTAATTATATACTAATATAATAATTAGAAAAGTATGCCCAAAAATATGCCTAGAGACATTAAATAAATTTTCCAATCTTATTCAGTAAATTAGCAGCAGATTCAATTATTAAACAGAAGTCCATCTAATTTAAAAATCTCTGCAACAATCTTAATAGGCACCTCACAGAACAAGTCACAGAGATGGCAAATAATCTATGTAAAGATGCTTCACATTTTGTGTTATGAAAGCAGCCATGAGATATAACTACACATCTAGTAGAATGGAAAATTCTGAAACACTAATACCAAATGCTATTGAGGACATGGAACAAAAGAAACACATTCATTGTTGGTGAAAATTCCACTTGGAAGACAGTTCTGAAATTTCTTACAAAACGAAACGTACTTTTACCAGATTATTCAGCAATGGATATTGCTTGGCACATACCCAAAGGACCTGAAACTTCTGTCCACACAAAACTTACAGGTGGGTGTTTATAGTAACTTTATTCATAATTGTCAACATTTGGAAGCAATCAAGATGCCTTTCAATAGGTGAATGGATAAATAAGCTGTGGTACATTCAGACAATGTACACTAAAACAAATGAGTTATCGAGCCATGAAGAGACATGAGAGAATACTTCAATGCACATTAATAAGTGAAAGAAGATAATCTGAAAAGGCTACATGTTGTGCAATTCTAACTATATGACATTATGAAAAAGGCAAAAGTATAGAGATCATAAAAGATCGGTGTTTTCCACTCAAAGTTGGGCAAGGGGAAGAGAAATGAATGGGTGGAACACAGAAAATTTTTAGAGCAATGAATATACTCTGCATGATCCTATAATGATGAATATATGTCATTATACATTTCTCAAACCCTATAGAACTTAAAACACCAACAGTATCTCATAATGTGAACTATCGACTTCAGGTAATTATTATGTGTTAATGTAGGTTTATCAATCATAACAGATGTATCAGTAATAGGAAATGTTGATCATGGAGAAGGCTCTGTATTGGTGCAGGCATGGCTTGTATGGTATACCTCTGTACCTGCCATTCAATTTTGTTCTCAACTTATAATTGTTCAAAAAAAAGTCTTACAATTATATAATGACTTTCATTTTTTGACAATTATTGTCTATACACTGTAGTTGAAACACTATCAAAGAAAAGGGATGTCTGTAATTATGAGAACCTTAGCAGGATAGCTTTTGAGTGGAAATATCAATACTTAACGCAATGGAAAGGCTAGCTTCTGGTCTTCTCTGAAAAGTGATTTCTTCACCTTTCTGTTCAACACCACAAAAATTTATATTTGAAAAACAAAAACTACAAAAGTCTATTTTTTCTTTTGTCATGTGTAATTTCCCTAAAAAATAAATAATGAAAAATAAACAGTCAGTAGTAAAGTGTAAATGTTTTCCAGAGATGCCTATATGCTATTCCATTTTACAGGAAATTTACAAAATGTCCTTGCTGCTTTAAAGGACTTTACGGTATAACAACAGGGGCACCTGTGTGGCTCAGTCGTTTAAGCATCTGACTTGATTTTGGCTCAGGTCATGAACCGACACATGAGTTCAAGCCCGGCATAGGGCTCTGCCCTGGCAGAGTGCTCGGCAGCAAATCTGCTTGGGATTCTCTCTTCCCATTTCTCTACCCTTCCCCCACTAGCTGGTACACACTCTCTCTCAAAAATAAATAAATAAATTAACATTTAAAAAGGTATAACCACAAATATCAGATGCTTTGTATCAGGATAAATGCATGAGACAGTTATATAATATTCTGATTTTTTCAAAGAAAATTAGATTATGTGGAAAAAATCAAAGAGGATACATAATGGTCTTTCTCATACAAAAAAATAAGTGTTCATAAAGGTCTATAACTAGAAATAGGTATTCACCTTAGCTTCTAGTTTACAGTTACATAACATCAACTCAGGTTGATTTCATTTATTTTATTTGCCTATAGTAACACCCACAGACATTTCTGTAAATCATGTGGAATCAGGTAGAAGATTAAATGGCTTCAATTCATTTAATGTGGAATCACTCAGACCCCAGGATACAATTTACCAGAGGAGAAGGTGCTTACATAATATTTCTAAGGTATTTGAATAAATTTTGCCTTAATAAATTAGAAAATGATAAGGTAGGCTTAGTTTCTATCAAATAGAAAAATGAAATACCCGTAATTGAGGATTTTTATCATATTCATTTCTCTGGTAATAAACTTTAACTCAGCCTATCCAGACTGATTATGGGAAGTGGAAAAATAGAGAGTGAAAATTGAAACTTGGTGAGTGAAGCATCCGAGGGCACACGTTCCAAAGATTCTGTACAGAGGCAAGCATCAGTGAAGGCTGCATACACATTCACTGACAATAGTGAACTAAAGAAACTCGCGGAAGAATGTGGTTTGACAAAAACAGAAATATTAAGTGCAAGTAACATAGTAATTGTCCTGACTTATTTCAATCACATTTCTTCAGGGTTAAATCAGACGTAATTTCCCCTTTCTGCCTTGTCACTATATTTATACCAACAACTCAAGTGAAATGTGACCAACAGAAAAACTTCAATTATTTTCTCCATGGTTTGAATGCCAAATTCTAATGTACAGTGTCATTTGCATCAACCACCTCTCTTGCCCCAAACCAATTACCCTCTCACTGCCTTTTGTTTCAGGACACGGCAAATTGCTTGATGGAAAGTCAAGCTATTATCATTTGTTTCCGTCTTAGATTAAAATAGAGAAAATAGGACATTACAGCTCCGTTTGCATAGTTTTCTAATCGGGAAAGAAAAAAAAAGTCTTTCAAGAGAACAGCGAAGTGTGTACCTTTTCCTTGGGGCACATTATGAAGAAGCAGGATAATGAGTCTCCAGCTGGGCACTACCGGAATGAGAGGAAGGCCTCTGGAGAGGGTTTTCCCAGCTCTCAACTGCAGATGGACAGTTTGTTGATACTGTAAACTGGAGTGGAAGTTTAGCCAGTCACAGGGGAGGATGAGCTTGTCAAGGTCTGTCAGGATGCTCTTCTTCATGCAGAAGCTAAAAGTATTGTTCTGGAACATTCCACCAGCTGTGAGTTGTCTGGAAAATATATATGAATTTGGACTAAATTGTATCATAAATAAAATGGAAATAATATTAGTATTTACTTTTTAGTAAGTCCTCAATACATGGTTTCATTATTTTAACCTGCTACAAGCAATGACAACACTAAATAGTAATAAAACATTTCAAAGTAGAAATAAAATCTAGTATTATTATTAATGCTTATATTTTCAATGCATGAAATTCAAGGAATAATTGTTGTGCCATGGGATCTATGACTCAAATAATATTAATTGGACCTCAGTTTGCCATTTTTTAAAAAAAGGCTCACTTGCATTTTCTAACTTTGTAAAAACACAAAAGAGAAAAAAAAAAAGCAGTTTCAGGAGAAAGCCTCCCAGAACTTCTAGGTAAATGATGCTATTCCTTTAGAATTTGGAGTAAAATTCTTCCATCTGCTTCAGGTAGTTTCCTTTTGAGAAAAAACCTATGGATTGCTATAGGTTCCTAAAAGAAACTTTCTAAGTGTCCATGGGCACAAAGTGTTAATTATGGTTAATCTTATTTTTCAGTGTTTAATTTAGATAGTATCAAAAAGCAGTGCAGGTCACCTTACAAAGGTATGAACAACCACTAAAGATGTTCATACCTTTCATAAAGGAAGGTTAATATGTGTTTGGATGTATAAGGGATAGTTATATCATGTTTGGGAAAAGCTTTCTTTTTTAATAATTTCTTATTTCAAGTTTAAATATATTCAAAATGGGGGTGCCTAGTGGTTCAGTTGGTTAAGTCTCCAACTTTGCCTCAGATCATGATCTCCTGGTTTTTAAGTTCGAGCTTCACATCAGGCTCTCTGCTGAGCCTGCTTTGGATGCACTGACCATTCTCTCTCTCTGTACCTCCCCTGCTCATGTCTGTCTTTCTCTCTCAAAATAAGTAAATAAACAAGAAAAAATATAAAAATAAATGAATATAATATAAATATATATTTATATGAATATATTCATACACATATATGAATATAAATGAATATGTATATTTAAAATAAATGTTTAGCCATCCCTTAGATTTCACATCTCCACCTATCTTCCTCAAAAAACAGTGAATTCCACAAACTGAGATAACCACGTCTTTCCAATGCTTATGCTTCTTAAAAATTTAAAGCAAACCCCTTACTCAGGGTTGGTTTTGGGTCCAGGGACAGCAAAATGCAGAATACAGAACTGTTTGACTTCAAAATTATTTGTTGTTTTTGCAATAATTTTGCCTGAACAAGATTAAAGAAAAGTTCATATTATTCAGGTTCCATGAAATATTTCAAACCACCTGAATAATACAAACCTGTCCAACAGACAGGACAATAAATGATAACTCAAGTGAATGAGAAAAATGGTTAAAAATAAGTTTGATACGTAGGAGGGATCTAGCCCCTGACAAGAAACCTAGGTGTGATTTTCCAAGCTCAACCATAGGCAAATACAAAGTGCCCTCTCCATAACAGACTTGAGGTATAACTCCAGCTTTGCAGTCTCTGAGGAGAGTTGCAGGCACGCACTCGGGCCTCTCTAGCTAATAATACTCTTATATACCTTCATATTTCTGGGCCAGACCATTCCAGAAAGGTCTTCCTAGTGCCTCTGTAGAGGCCTCCTTCTGTGTTATGGGGTGGGGGCAGGGGGTGTAAAGACAGAAAGGGGAAACGTTGAGTTTACTTTTCTTAGTATTTTTCCATTTCTATTCCTCCCCCTTACCAACTTTTGACTATCTGGCATTCAACTACAACACATATCATAAACCAAATAAACAAAGAATGCTGTCAGGGTATCAAATATTCTCTCAAGGTATCAAATATTCAACAGAACAAGAAATCCAAAATAATAGGGGATTGAAACTATCAGATAAGGGTTTTAATGTAACAATGATTCAAATAATACATGCCTGATAGAAAAGGTGAATATGTATTAACAAATGAGAATTTCCACTCAAGAGAAGTAAAATATATAAAGAGGCAAACAGAATATCTGAAGTGAAAATGCATGATATCAGAGATGAATCATCTGTTCAGTGAGTTTATCAACAAATAGAACATCAAGAAAAGAATCAATAACCTTGAATATAATTCAATATAATTTTTTAACTGTCTACTTACTTTTGATAAAGAGACAGAACACAAGCTGGAAAGGGACAGAGAGAGAGAGGGAGACCCAGAATTTGAAGCAGACTCCAAGCTCTGAGCCTGGTCAGCACAGAACCAGATGTAGGGCCCGAACCCAAAAACCATGAGATCATGACCTGAGCCAGAGTCAGACACTTAACCAGTTGAGTCACCCAAGCGTCCCTCAATATAAATTTTCTATGTTAAAATAAAGAAGAGAAAAATACACTTAAAAGAAAGCAGCATCAAAGAGCTGTGAGAGAAAATCAAATGGCCTAACTTTTATTTGAAGTCCTGAGCAAGAGAGAGAAAGAATGAGTATGGGAGATTTTAGTTGACATTAAAAAAAAATACATAATGAGAGAAATAACAAACAATTGATCCAAAAAGATAGAGAACTCCAAACATCTCAACAGATGCAGAAAAAGCAATGAACTTTATCCATTGGTGATAAAAACAACAAAGCACTAAACCCCCAACAAGCTAGTAGTGGAAGATACCTCCAGGAAATGATGAAAAAATCTATAAGAATCTACATCAAAATTATAAGCAATGGTGAAAAATTCAATATTTTCCTACTGAAATCTGAAACAAGGTAACCAGGTCTGTTTTCTCCAGATCTATAGTCAATACAACATGGATGACCTAGCCAATTCCAAGAAGGCAATAATAAAAAATAAAAGACATGCAGTTTTAAAGAGACAAAATAAATGTCTTTATTTGCAGATGATGTGATTGTGTCCTAAAAAATCTACAAAAAATAATTCTTAACATACTTACAAGATGGGCTACTAAAATAAATAAGTAACTTAGGTAAGACTGCAACATAAAAAGTCAAAATACTAAAATTAATTTAACTCTGTATATTGGCACCATATAATTGGAAATTGAAATTAAAGGCAAAATAGCACTTACAAAAGCATTAAAACCTACAAAGTAAAAGGATATATTTAGGAAAAGATGTGCAATATTTGTTTGCTGAAAACTGCAAAACACTGCTGAAATAAATTAAATAAACCTATGTAAATGGAGATATAAACCATGTATATGGATTGAAATAGTCAATGTTTTTAAGATTCCAATTTGTCTTAGATTGATTTGCAGTGTCACTGCAATTCTTACCAAAATCATATTACTTCATTTTTTTTCAATGAAGTGATGAAATTGAAAGCTAGGTCATCAGCTGAGGATGAAACAGAACAGAAAATTATGAAAGTTGGAGAATAGAGAAATAGTTGAAGGTGAGTTATTTAAATGGTCAAGTGAATGGACTAGAAATCTGGAAACATTGGAGTTTATGGCCTACAAGCTTACTGTCATCTAAAGAAAAGAAAAAAAAGATGAAAACACAAGGAAAAAGATTTCTGTAAGAACGTAAAAATAATAATCTAGACAATTTAAAAATGGTAGTGAGTTTAAATAAGAGAGATGTTAGAATCATATACTGAAGTATTTGTCTTGCATGAGAAAATTATAAATACTGATAATATCAAGAGCTTTATAAAGGTAAATATTCATTACTATGGGCTCAAACTTAAGGCAAATACCAAAATCACTAAAGTAAAATATAATAAAAATAATGATCTATCCAACAGAAAACATGAAAGACAGAAAAAATAATAAATAAAAAAAGGAGTGTCATTAGTAATTGTTAGAGAAACAAAAGTTCTATTTATTTATTTATTTACTCACTTATTCATTTATGAGAGAGAGGGAGAAAGAGAGAAAGGGAGGGTCAGAGAGAGAGAGGGAGAGAGAATTTTAAGCAGGCTCCATGCCTGACTCAGGACTCTTTCTCACAGCCATGGGGTCATGACTTGAGCTTAAATCAAGAGTGGGGCATTTAACTGACTGAACCCAAAAATGAGTTTTAAAATTGACTATAAGTCAGTGAGATGTGATTAAAAAAATTCTAATTATATGTTTCATATAAAAGATAGATTTATCAAAACTATATGAAAATATCTAAATAAATTAATTGAAATGTATTTGTCATATAAAGATGAGCTGAGTGGATGAAGGGTGATATTGTCACCATCTGACAAAATAAAATATAGGAATATTGAAAATGTCTGTAAAGAACATCATATGCTGGTTAATAAAACAATAGAGCAAAAATATATAAACATTTTAAATATAGAAATTCGGCAATGCTGATAAAAGAATGTAAATCAAAAACAAATAGAACTTCAGGGAAACATAAATCAACATTTTTAGCTAGTGGCATTAATACAACACTTTATAAAGTAATGAGTCATGTAGACAAAAACTAAATTTGTAACTTAGAATTAATGAAGTCAATTAACTTTCTATAAATTCAGTTTAATACCTTGAAAAGCAAAAAAAAAATATGTATGTCCCATTTTAGAACAACTTAAACTGAACTGAAACAAACTGAAATGTTCTGAAATTCCAGAGAATGAATATTATACAATGTGTTAAGACATAATCAATTTTATGAAATGTATTAACAAAATGATAGCTAAAAGAATGCTCTTTGTGTGTAAAATAAACTATGTACTAAATAGCATTTATATCATGAAAGGAAAATAAGAAATCCTTTAAAATTGCAACAATGAGTTTGCGAATCTAACACATTTATTCTACAGGGATTTTTATATAGTCAATTATATCGAGGAAAAAAAGCATAAAATATTCAAAACATAAAATCATAGTAATTTTAATTTCATTATAGAGGCCATGTGGTCTCATTGTTCAAAGAATAAATAAAAATGAATGTTCAGTAAAACTAATTACTGTTGTTTGTTTTTATTCAAACTATTATCTTTTGAAGAACCAAGAAGAACATTATGATACCAGCAACAGGATTCAGCTACAATGCATGTACACATTAATTTATTAAGTTCAAAAATGGAGTTAAGAATTTTAAGTTACTTGCAAAGATCACTTAGGTAATCACTGGTGTCCATGATTCAAACACATACAGTTTGGCTTCAGAATTTTCAAGTTAGTAGTTTCGCTTTACTGAATTTTAGACTCTTAAATACAGGCTTTCTGGTTAAGTAGCTTGAATTGAAAGGTTGTTAATTTTATTATTTTAATCTTGCAGATTAAACACTGGATGGATCCATAAAAGTTATGAAACAAAATGGAATCATTTATGTAACAAAGTTGCATATATGGTTTGTAAATATTCCAGAGTAATATAGTTTGACACAGCACTCCAGCATCCATTTTGCTTTATATCATCTAATTTTACAACAATGAATGCTATCATTATCTCTATGGCTATGTGACCAGAGATCTGGGGAACCATAGAACAGTCACATTTCTACATAAAATATTATACTATTATTTTTACATAACAAAATAAGTTTTTAGTGAAGGCTATAAGATTGAATATTATGGAATTGGAATTAAGACATTGTTTAAGTTAAAAAAATTTAGTAATCTCTACCTTTACATCTCTACATTTAATTTAAATTTAAATCATTTCTATTATTTAGTGTGTGTATACATATGTGTGTATCTTGTGTTTATTCATTAATTCTTATTAACACTTCCTTCTAAAATCAAATCTGTCCAGCTTTTTTGCCATATGACTTTTTCACTGCAATCATGTGTTATTCCATTGATTTTAAATTACATATGTATAACGCAGTCATTTTATGGCTTGTCCCACTATATGATAAATTTCATAACAGCAACTGCTATCTGTTTGTGCTAGTCACTGCAGACCCAGTGTCTGACAACAAAGAATCAATAAATACATTCTTTCTGCTATTAAATTTGTTAAGTGATCTTACCTCCTAATTAATTGTACAATACACAATTCCGGGTTTGGTGCTCATTTTGTTTGTCTTTCTCTCTTTAGATATTTCTTATATATTGCTATCATAAAAACATAAAATTATATTAGTATACAGACAAGAGGATATTGTCAAGAATATTCCTATTAAAATTCCAGTAAAATGTGAATGCAAAGAGTTACATATACATTAGATACATTTAACATTATTTTGTATTTAAACTGTTACTTGTAATTTCTGTTACTAAAGAGATAATTTATTTGTATAATTAATGATTAGAATCTTCCCAAAGGATTTATTTTTATAGAAAGAACCCTTTTGTGGATTGCAAGTAATGAAATCGTTTTATCAAGTCTCTCTGGTGATTGATTAGTTTAGTTCAAGAGATTTTCCTTATTCCTTGTCTAAACAATTCATTGATTTCTTTCATTTACTTTTGTAATGTCTCAAGTATAGCTTTTCATTAATTGCTAGTAACAAAGGTTTCTTCTATGGCATACTATTGTTTTCCTACTATTTAAAAGTATATATTTATGTACACATGCCTATAAATATTAACCTTTAATATTTTATTTCTATGCTCTAAAGAGTAAGCATATACAAGAATGTATATTTTAAATCACCCTTTGTCAAATAGTTCTTTACAGAGAATTCAGAATTTCAAGTGTGACCTTTTAATGTTTATAAAGGCAGAACATGGAAAAAGGTTTATATTTATTATGTTTAATACAGTCTTTGCATTATGTCCATATTGCATTGTTTTCATGATTTCTTAAACTGGTGCCCAGAAGGTAAATTTGACAGAAAATGAATATTCTTTACTTTTAAGAAAATCTAGCAATTATACATACAAATAAAATTTGTATTTTTCTATAAAAAAGAAATTGTAACAGGAAAGTGTTAACAGAAAGAAATGTACATTTTACTGATACATACATATATACAGCAGCATTGCAAAAACTTAGTATATAGATCATGAGTAGTTAGATATATCCTGAATTCTGAAAAAAATAATAGAATTAATAAGGAAATTAAGAGAATAATTCATGATCACTAAAATAATACATATTTACTTATAAATGTTTTCATAATACTATAGAAGTAAGGAAAAAATCCAAGCCTATACTCTGGCTAGATTATCTCAAATTTCAAACTAGTTAAATATTAAATAAGAAAAAAAACTGGCAGGTTAACAATTTATTTTTTATAGACCACTTATCTGGCAACATTAGCCATAAGACATATGTTAATAGCTTTGAAGGAAACCTGACTAATAACAATTTTTAAGAGCCTAAAAATATAGAAGAGTGGGAATACACACATGTGCAGCACTCAGAATTAGTAAAGCGCTTTAATAATTGATCGTGATAATCTTGAAATATCCAACAAAAAAGGTTGTTTGCATAGTTATTAATGAAGGGACTATTTTCCAAACAATAATGGCTGAGGCTGAAAATAATTTAAAATAAAAGAAAAAGAAAAAATACTGAAAATCTCTCTTCTGATTTAAGAAGGTAACTAGGTTGCCATCACTTTCCTCTATGTAAATGGAGAATTTCTGCAAGAAGATCAGAAGTTAGCCCATTAAATATAGAGAATCTTCACTAATCTTTTTGTAGAGGAGTCCTCGAAACAGCAGAATTTAGAAAAAATAATGCAAAGAGGTTTCTACCCAATCCAAAGGTGGACCTCATAAATTATTTTTTAGAGTCAAGGTCATGTCAAGCTTTGCAGACTAATATTTGCCCACGCTTGTCTGCACAAAATCTCTGCATTCTTGGGGCAACAGAATCTAATACAGATGGCAATTAGGAATTTATATGCCCTCATTATTTATCTTATCAAATATATCCTTACTCAGCAACCTCAGACTTATTTATTTATAGAATCACTTTTGCATATCAATATTTAGAAAAAGACAATAATAGTACTTTTTCCCTGAAACATTCTGAATGTATTCCATATTTTTTAATTAACTATCTCCCAAAAAATATAAATGAACAGGGGCGCCTGGGTGGCTTAGGCGGTTAAGCGTCCGACTTTCCNAATTTTTTTAAACAAAAAGTAGTTTTCTCCCACCTGTATTTCTTCTTTACTTTTACAGGACACTTTATTTTTGACAGTTCTGATCACCAAAATGTGTGCCTGTGTGTGTGTTTTCCCCACACCAAGCAATTCTCCTTAACACCAAATTGGTGTCCTACACTTTGGTCCAATTCCTGCAACTATGTACCTAGAGATAGCCTCGGATTCCACAGGTTAAGGGTTTGTTTCCAGAAAACTGCTCCCACACATAATTTCAGATGTCAGTTGTAAGTCCAGCTTTTCATCTGTGGTTTTGACCTACTGTCTATAGGTCTATAATTCTGAGATTTAGTGATTCTTGAGTGGCACCTACCATGATGCAAAAGTTCATTACTAAGTGCTGGATAGCATTATTTGACAATAGTTTCAGAAAGAACCTTCCTCAATAACAAGGAAAAATCATCCCTTTGTGTTTGATCTAGGATTGGATCCATTCTTTAGGCTAATTCTGAGCAAGTCTTCTTCATAAAAATGGGCAGATCACCCAGGTTCAGGTTGTCTTGACAAATAAGTAAAGCCAGCTTTTGTTATTTTATTTTATTTTATTGATGTTTATTTATGTTTGAGAGAGAGACACACACTATGCAAGTAAGGAAGGGGCAGAGAGAGAGAAGTAGACACAGAATCTGAAGCAGGCTCCAGGCTCTGAGCTGTCAGCACAGAGCCCAACCCAGGGCTCGAACTCATGGACCACAATACCATGACCTGAGTCAAAGTTGGACACTTAACCGACTGAGCCACCCAGCTGCTCCTGGTAAAGCCAGCCTTTAAGATTGTACCCTTAGGGTGAGGATGAGCTTGTGAGTTACCCTCCAGTTGTTATATTCATCATCAAAGTCTGGCGATTGTCTAGCATCAATCTCCTAGATACATTATTAAATATCATAGAACTACCATCTTGCTGTTATACCCAAGTGCATACTGTATATGCCTCTAAAGATTCTCATTCTCTAATTTTAAGAATGTCTCCAATGTGCTCCACCCTTATCATAAGTAAATATCTCTATCAATATTTCTAGCAATCTAATCTCTGTTTCAAATTATTCTCAAGGGGTTATAAAGATATTTGTATATTTATGACAAAGGCCATAGCTACACTGCACATAGATTTGTCAAACAGCAATACCTTAAATTTTTTTAATCTTTATTTATTTTTGAGAAAGACAGAGAGAGAGAGAGAGTGTGTGTGTGTGTGAGCAGGGGAGGGGCAGACAGCGAGGGAGACACAGAATCCAAAGCAGGCTCTAGGTTCTGAGCTGTCATCCCAGAGCCCGACATGGGGTTCAAACTCAAAAAAAATGAGTTCATGACCTGAGCCAAAGTTGGATGCTTAAACAGCTGAGCCACCCAGGTTCCCCAAGCAATACCTTATACAGTGTCCAAAATATTTACACTGGCAGTGAGTTCACTGCCAGTTTTTAGAAAAAATTCCCTCCAGCTGTGTTTGGTAACATTTCCATTAGGAGTGGTCCTTTCTCTTTTTATGCTAAGTTCTCATCCAAACTTCCAGTCCCCTGGTATATATAAATAGTATATACTGTGTTCTTACCATAGGATAAACTAGAGAAAACAAAACATTTTGAAGTAAATCATGAGGAAGAGAAAATACATTTACAGTACTGCCCTGTATTTACTGGAAAAAAAAAGATGAATATAAGTGGACCTGTGCAGTTCAAACCCATGGCTGTTTCAGGGCCAACTGTACTGAGCAAGAGAAATTATTCAAATAAAAAAGTTTGAGTCATTGATGGCACTATTAAGCCAGAGAACCAACCCTGGGGCCTCTAATTTCAGGCATCTATTATGTAATCATTAAAAGTCCTTATTACTTGTAACTGAAAATTAAATTAATCAACTATATACTAAACGTCTCTTTATCTGACATATAAGATAGAGACCAGATTGTATATGTCATCTTTTGGTACCACCCAGAAAAAAAATCTGCCTGAGATTTTCCTGTTATATTTGCTGATTATTATAATGTTTTTTGTACTATCTAAGCCTAGATGGTAAAAGAAAGAAGATTTTTCAAAATGCATATTTCAAACCTACTCTTTTAGTTTTTGCATGGGAATTTGGAATTATGTTGCAATGCAGGGTGATTTAGATTTAATTCTCAGTCTTTGACAGAATGGATGAAAAAGAGTGGTTGACACTAGAAATGGGTGATTTTTTTTTGGGTAAGAGCAATGTTTAGAAACAGTCCCCCCTAAAAAAAAATAAAAATGGAAACAAAAAACCCTGACCATTTGACAGCTGCTATCTTTTGAATGAGCAATTCAACGAATGCGCAATTGGTTGTGTTTGTGAGTGAGGTGGAGAGTTTGGGGTGCAGTGGTGGCAGTTCTAATTCAGGAGCATTCAAATGAATTCTGCATAACGGGAAAATATCAAGTTGGCAGAAAATCCAAAACACTCATTCATCTGTAGCATAAATGTCACCGTAAGCTGAGGAAGTGGACAGTACCGAAAAGAAGGTGGAGTCTCAGGGACAAAGTCACACAGATTCTGTTTTAGTGATGGACTACCTTTGGGATGAAAGAGTTTCATGAATGCTTGAGAAGAAAAATACCAAAAAAAGAGGTAATCAGTTAGAACAAAAGGTGACAAAATCAGGAGGAGACCGGAGTTTCTGGGCTGGCCCACACTGGAGCAAAGGAGAAAGGCAGAAGCTAACATTGTGAGTAGTGGGTTAGTGTAGTGTTCAGATTCATTCCTGGAACTCTTGTTTCTAGGTGGAAGTGACCTCACGCAGCCCATAAACCAAGCAAGGATGTCTGAGCCTGTGACTTCTGATAGATACTTACCGACACATTTCTCGGATAGAGAAAAAAACATTCTAGACCCTCTTTTGGAGTTCACTTAGGAACGATTTGCGTATTACCGTATACAAGTCTGTAACTGGACCCTTCTATGAGTGACAGGAAAGATGGATGCAGCATGCATCAACTGATTTCCTGACTCAAATTCGCAAGTTCTTTTATACCATTTTTTTCTCAAAGCATTCCTTCAAAGAAAGTAAGTTCTTTCATTAATACAATTGCTGTCTCTATTAGGTGATTCAGTGTTCTGTTATTAAAGCATGCATTTTAAAAAGGTTCAAAATAAACGATTAACCATTTTAAACATAGAAAATTAGGGGGAGGTATGAAAAAGAAATTGAACTGAAAAGGAAGAAATATAAATTATAACTTAAGTGAATCTACAGATAGAGCAAAGTGTATTTATACTGTATACCTATTATTGAGGAAAAAATATACTTGTATGATTTCTCTTCTCATTGAGACAGACTTCAATTTGAAATCTCAAAAATTCTTTTATATTCCTAGGCTGAGTGGTAAATGCTTTGTATGAGAATTCTTTTATCCAAAAAATATGGTATTATTTGATATTTCCGAAATTCCCCTTATGCTTTTAGGCAGATACCAGACATACTAAATCACTTGAGTTTTAAAATAACTGGTATTATAAGAAATGGGCACAAATTGAGTATCTAAAATACTTCATCATTATTTTGCTGTGAACAGAAACCACTTTATAAACTCAGAGCCAGTTTTTTTTCAGGGGGCAATTATCATGAATATACATGAATTGTGGTTCATTTTCCATTTATGTTGCAAATAGTCAACACAAGAACTGCAGTATAACAATTTAATCAGCATACCTTAATGCTCTTCATTCTCTTATGTCTAGATTTTCCCAGGCCAAAGTGATTTATATGCTTTATATCAAAATTAAAGGTGCAATAATGGGCAACTCTTTTTGATGTTTTCTTGTATTGTAAATACTACACTAAATATTGGAATTCTTTAACTTACAAACAGGTCATGTTCCAAACACCACTTTAAAGTCAGGTGGGAGAAAATAAGAATCCATTTTCTTGCAAAAATAGCAGTTGAGCATCATAACTGATTTGAGGGAAATTTTTAAAAGTGAAATTTTTGTCGCACCAAGATTTATGATAAAAAATGTGTACTCTCAGTGGAAAAAGCTTTCCTGTGTCTCTCTACCGCCTTCTTTTCATAGTGTATTCCTGCTTCTTCTAATCATCAAGGTGATTGAGTAAGGCTGGGAGGTGGGCTGATGTGTACTCTGACACCTTCAAGGAGATTAAGGACATAGATCCTTTCAGCTGATTGTGTCAATTTTCCACCCAGCTCAAATGGGTCCAGACATGAATAGCTACAATTAATTCTCATAGAGCTCAAATGTTGCTTAACTGGGACAAATAAATACAAATATGATAAATTAATTTTTAATGTTTATTTTTGAAAGAGAGAGAGAGAGAAAGAGACAGAGAATGCGAGCAGGAAAGGGGCAGAGGGAGGGAGACACAGAATCCGAAGCAGGCTCCAGGCTCTGAGCTGTCAGCACAGATACTGACACAGGGCTCTAACCCACGAACCGTGAGATCATGACGTGAACTGAAGTCAGACACTTAACTGACTGAGCCACCAGGCTTCTCACAAATATGAAAAATTAGCAGATCATGATACAAATAGGTCAGGGTGATGAGAATTATTAGGTGAATTTTTTTAATTGAGTGATGAGGAAAGGCCATTTTCAGGAGGTGACATTTAACCTTGAGCCAGGAAGACAAGGAGGACTTGACCAAAGTACATAAACTAAGTATATCTGTGGAGTGAAAAGGCTGGTGGCTTAAGCCTTGGGACATGTGGTGAAGTGATAGCCTATCAGGAGGAGACACTTTCTCTCGAAATTTGCAAACCCAGGATATGGGGTTTAGGTCTTAATCTCAGTGTCCTGGGATTCAAAGTTGAGGAATATTGTGTTTACCATTTGGAAAGATCACATTCACTGAATGAAGGCTTACACTCTTTTCCATTTTTTTCTTTATGTTCTCTCCCTTTTATTTTTCCTTTCTTCTTTTTTGTGCTTCTCTTTCCTTTATATTTACAAACAGGACATATTCTAGCATTCAGTTTGATAATGTGACTTAAGGACAAGCTGTGTAATTGCATTTCTCAAACTTAAAATATTTCCTAATGTGTGTAGCCATTCATTCATTTGACAAATACACATCAAGCATGTTTTCGATGTGAAAACTAACCTAGATATCAGGTATAAAGCAGCAAATGTGAGAGATGAGAATCCCTGTCCTTGGCAGAAATAGATAATTAAAATAACTAAAACATATCCTCAGTAAGATAGTGATAAATGTGAGGAAGAAAAACAAAGCCGAGAAAATAGATGTGTAATATTAGGGGATGGGAGAAAGATCTCAATTTCACACAGGGTTGTCCAAAAGTCCTCACTGAGAAGATAATATATAAGTAAGGGCTGGAGGATGAGGAAGTGTATGTTGTGTAAACCTGAAACAAGACACTTTCAGGTGGATGAAAGTGAAAGTCCTCACACCCCGAGCTAAAGGCATGACTGCTGTGTTTAAGAAGAGTAAGAAGGAAGCATATGTAATCCCAGGACCAGATCCTGTAGAGCTGTGAAGAGTACTACAAAGGTGTGGTGTTTACATTGAGAAAATGTGCAACGTTTAGAAAGTTTTGATCAGAATAGTGATAAGATCCAGTCCTAATTCTAACAAGATCCCCCTGGCTGCTTTGTGAAACAAATTTAGGAGAAGGGCAAAGAGAAAGCTCAAAAGACTAATTGGGAGATATTAAATAACAGAGGCAAAGATAAACGTTGCTGGGCAATGAACCTGGTGGTTTAGAAGAGAGAAGTAGCAGATGCTAGATGTGTCTGGAGGGAATTCCTTCAGCATTTGTAGAGGAATTGGATGTTGGAGGTGAGAAAAAGAAAAGAGTCACTGATGATTCCAATTTTTGGCCTAAAAGCAACAGGAAGGAAAGGGTTGGTTTTAACAAAGGGGAGAAATATAAAAGAAGCAAAACTTTCACTCAAAATAAGGACTGTAGGTAGAGTAAGGATTTTGTTTGGGATTCTTCTTAGAATCCAAGTGGAGATGGAATCTAGGCAGTTAGACGAATGACCAGTGAGGAGTCTTTATGTAGATGGCATTTGGAGTCGTGATAGAAGTTAAGGTCAGTAACAAAGCAAAAAATAGAGAAAAAAGTCAGAAATAGATCCTGGGATACTCTAAAATTTCAAGGTCTGTAGATAAACTGTTAGTTTTGCAAAGGAGATAGACGATGAGATCAATTCAAAGCAAACAGTGTGAATGTTGTACTTTAGAATCAAAGCAAGGACAACTTAACCAACTGTGTTATTTGCTATAATTAGTTGAGACTGATTTCGATTAATAATTGAAAGCTGGATTTTGTGGCACTGACTAGGATGTTTTAAGGGATTATCAGAATTAAAAGAATGCTTAGAGATGACTCAACAGAAAATCAAATGAGAGCAATTGCAAACACAGACTATAGATATCTCTTTTGAGGTATTTTGCTTTATCTACAAGATGAAAAGAGAATCTGTGAAAGACAGAGTTTAAGAGGTAGCTTTTGTGACTTTAGTTTGTAGTGGAAAAAAGAAATATTTTTATAACTGGGAACAATCTGTGAGATAAAGAATCCGAGAGAATGCAGGCACAGAAGAGACCAGGAGCTACAATAATGCCCATTGAGCCGGTAAGTGAGGGTGGAAGCCGCTGTATGCAAGAGCAAAGAAAATTCTTTCATTAGAGTAACAGAAAGGACTAAATACATGAACTGAGTGCCAAGGTGTGGGAATTCTCTTTTGATTGAATCCATTTTTTTCTCAGTTAAATATGAAGCAAGGCCATGCACCTGAGAGTGAGGACGGGAAAGAGAATCTCAAACATCGTGGGGCTGTGTTGTCATTATCCAAGCGAGAGGGAGGATAACTGGTTTAGGGGAATGGAGAACGGCTCCTGGGAGACAACTGGCAGTTAGTGATCGTTAAGTTTAAAATCTGCTTTGCTCTAGTCATTTTCAGCTACAGATGTGAAGCCTTGATACTTTCATAGGCTACTTTATTTCTCCACTAGTCAAGTAGCTGTTGTTGTACTTTCTGTTCTATCTGTACTTTCTCTTTCTTATACAACATGTACCTAATATTTTGTTTTAACAGCACTTGTTTCCTAACTCTCCAACATGCTCAGCATCCCATCGATTGCTCACTGACATAACACTGTTACAGCGTGCCGGTAGCCATAGAGATGAACTATAATTTAGTTCATCACATTTAGAGAAAGATAAAGCTCACGTGAATAACGCACTCATAAGACCAACATGTGTTTAACATTCACAGAGAAAGAGTGAGGAAATATTTAGTAAATGTTAGTCCATATTTCAAAATATTATACACATGGTTAATACATTGTCTAGCATCTTGGCAGCAATCGATGTTACCAAATAGTAGTAGTAGTAGTAGAGATGTTACTATTATTACTGATAATACATTTCCCCCCAAACTACTTACTTAAGATTTCTACAATTATATACTAAATTGCTCTGCAATTTATCATCATCAGCTCTTCCATCTTCTCACCAAAAGTTTATTTCTTTAATTACCTACTTGTTAGTCCATTTTCAGCATGCTGGTTTCGGACTACAACTTCAGGACAGCCCCCAATTGTTGCTACCACCTCTCATCTCACCCTCTCCAATTATGCTAATACTGATTAACCAGAATTATTTTACTAAATTGTGAATCTAAACAAAATGTACTTACTTAACATTCTTGGATGGATGCTTGTAACCTCCAGAAAGTCCTATGGTGCCCTCTATGTCCTTCTGCTACCGTCTCTCAAAATAATTTTACTTGCATCCCATACCCAACAACGCCAACCTGTGCAAAATGATCAAAAGGCGCTATTTTTTGCTCTCTTTCTAGGTCTAACTAATTCTAAATCATCTCTTCAGGTTAAAATCAGATATTACCTCTTTAAGGTAGTCTTCCCTTAATCACAGGCAGTTTATATTCTTAAAATCATAAATAACTCATACTTACTTTTATTTAGCACTTAACTGATTCATGTGGTGTTTATTTCTAATTCTCTGTACTTAAAACAATACTGACAGTATTAGGAAGGTACAATAAACAATTGTTAACTAAGTGAATTAATTCATGATTTAATTAATAGACAATGTAATCTTCTTTTGAATATTAAAGCAAGCAAGTGCAAAAGTAATGAAAGGAAATATTACTTTCAAAAAGTAATACTAACTACAATTATTTTAAAAAGGCCAAAAATATTTCAAATTAAATCTATAAATAATTATATCCAACTTTCAGAAAACACTTTAATTTTATTGCTTGGGAAACTTTCTAGTTAAGGAGCAGAAACAATAGAGCAACACATTTTTATAGATGTTTTAATTAAGATATTACAGACAATTAGCAAGTTGAAAAAGTAGCTGACACAGCTAATGGCATTAGTGGCGTCTAATTCAACTTGTGAATAAGGTAAATAGTCCCCAAAGTGTAAAAATGATGGATCATGAAGTGGCCTGATTAGGCTAAGCAAATACGTTAATTTTGACCTGCCGATGAACTTCCAGAGCTAGTCCACAGATCCTTAATTCTCAGTATAAACACTTCCAAAACTATGCAGAGTTAATTGCTATTTTAATAAGTCTTTTCAGATTAACATGTCATTGTACCCATTTTGGATGATTAGTTTATGGAAAAAACATCTTTGGTAATAACAAAATAGTGAGTTTATTAATAGATAGATATAATGTCTTTCAAAACGATGGTGAGAAGTAAGTTTTTATGGTATTTTTTCTTAGGTGTTGTATTAATTTTAAAGAAA
This sequence comes from Crocuta crocuta, assembly GCF_008692635.1. NCBI lineage: Eukaryota > Metazoa > Chordata > Mammalia > Carnivora > Hyaenidae > Crocuta > Crocuta crocuta. The sequence continues at coordinate 383,930 of NW_027531885.1, forward strand.
GGAATAAGGTTGTTTTTTGTTTTTGTTTTGTCAGAATCAGTTAGGCTTCTAGGGATATTGCTTATGACAATGTTAGTGTGCCTGACCTCCTACTTTTTTGCCCAGAATGCAATTTTTAGAAAGTCCTCCAAAAGAGTCTCTAAAAGAAAATACTACCTTGTTTTTTCTTTTACTTGATGTTACCAAAATAGCTGTGATTTAATCAGTCATGGTTAAAACCACAAGTGTTGCATTTTGTAATAAACACCCGACTTTCTAGACTTCTTTCATGCCAGAAATACTCTCAGCATTGTTTAAAATACCAAAAAATTTTTGTCAAGTTAAATGTTCTTCAATAGGAGATTTTAGTACACACAAAAAATTAAAAATGCTATTCAATAATAAAGCATGTCTTTTATTAGAATATTTACTGACATGAGAATTTTGTAATTATATAGAAAATATCAAAAGCAATTGAAAAATATCATATATATTTCCTAAGTTTAATATTTATAAACTTCAATAAAAGTGTTATGTGAACATACCATATGTAACAAAAATATAAAATATTAATAAATTAATAATACATGTGTTCTCTCTGTTCAATATTTTTAATACACTTTATTTTTTAGAGCAGCTTTCAGTTCATAGCAAAATTAGGTGGAAGAAACAGAGATTTTTTTTTTTTTTTATAACCCCTGGCCCTGTGCATGCCTAATCTTCCCCATTATCAAGATCCCCCACCAGTATGGTGGGTGCATTTGATACAATTGATGAACTTTCACTGACAAATTATTATCACCCAACATCAATGTTGTGTGTGTTTTAAATGTCCCAATATAAAAAATGCGGTTAACTGGCTTTTCATTCAATATAGAGAATATATTTGGGCTACATGCTATATAAAGTAAATAGGCTGTTTTACACTCTGATAAGTAGTTAAACCTTATATCTCAGTTGATTAACACAAGAAAAGTTTATTTCTCACTCACTCCATATACTTCATCCTGGTTGATAAGTGGAATTGCAGGGCGTGACATTCTACTCCACACGGTCACTCAAAAATACTGGGTGGAATTTTCTGACATTTCAAACATGGTCTGTGGTCACTGTTACAGAGAATAGACGTCTGTAGGAATCATTCCTTTGTTCAATTTTGATTATACAGGCATATCAGGTTTCCCTGCGCTTCACTGTATCACACTTTCCAGATATTACGTTTTTTACAAATTGAAGGTTTGTGGTAACCCTACATCAAGCAGGTCTTATTGGTGTCATTTTTCTAATAGCATTTTCTCACTTCTTGTCTCTGTATTACATTTCAGTATTTCATGCAATATTTCAAACTTGTCATTATTACTGTATGTGTTACGGTGATCTGTGATCAGGGATCTTTGATGTTACTATTGTAATTGTTTGAGGCACCGCAGGTCATACCCATGTGTAAGACAGCAAACTTAATAAATGTTATGTGTGTTCTGACTGCTCCACTCACCAACTGTTTCCCTGTCTTTCCCCCACTTCCTGGGCCTCCCTATTTCCTGAGACATATCAATATTGAAATTAGGCCAGTAACTAACCCTACAATGGCCTCTAAGTGTTCAAGTGAAAGGAGGAATTGTCTGTTTTTCAATGGTTCAGCTTAGTGAGGAGAGCATATTGCAAGCCAAGATAGGGTGACGAAAAGGACTCTTTCACTGAACAGTTAGCCAGGTTGTGAATGCAAAGGAAAAGTTCTTGAAGGAAATTCAAAGTGCTATTTTTAATGATAATGAACATACAAATGATAAGAAAGTGAAACAACCTTATTGTCCATATGGAGAAAGTGTCACTGGTCTGGATAGAAGATCAAACCAGCCACAACATTTCCTTAAACCAACCTCTCGTCCAGAGGGAAAACCCTAACACTTCAATTTGATGAAGGCTGAGACAGGTATGGAAACCACAGAAGGAAAGCTTAAACCTAGGAAAAGTTGGTTCACAAGATTTAAGAAAAGATACTATCCCCATAAAATAAAAGTACAAGGTGATGCAGCAAGTGATGATGTGGAAGCTGCAGCAAGTTATCCAAAAGATTTAGGTAAAATTATTAATGCAGGTGGCCACACTAAACAATAGACCTTCAACCAAGATGAAGCAGCCTTCTATTGGAAGAAGGACTTTCATAGCTAGAGAAGATAAGTCAATGCCTGCCTTCAAAGCTTCAGAGGACAGACTTTCTCCATAGGGGCTAATGCAGCTGGTGACTTCAAGTGGATGCCAGGGCTCACTTACCATTCTGAAAATCCTAGGACCCTTGAGAATTATCCTAGATTGACCTTGCCTCTGCTGTATAAATGGAACAACAAAACATGGATGGCAGCACATCTGTTTACAACATTGTTTCTTGAACATTTTAAGTCTATTGTTAAGACCTCCTCAGAAAAAAAATACATACTTCTTTCAAACTATGACCGCTCATTGATAAGCCGCCTGGTTGCCCCAGAGGTCTGATGGTGACGTACAGCAAGAATAAAACTGTTTTCAGGCCTGCTAACATAACATCCATTCTACAGCCCGTGGATGAAGGAATGTTGTAGAGCTATAGCTGCCACAGATGGTAATTCCTCTGATGGATCTGGGTAAAGTAAACTGAAAACTTTCTGGAAAGGATTCACCTTTAAGGATGAGTCACATTTGTGATTCATAGGAAGTAGTCAAACGTCAACATGGAGAGGAGTTAGGAAGAAGTGGATGAGACCCTCATGGATGACTTTGAGGGTTTCAACACTTCAGTGGAGGAAATGACTGCAGATGTGGTGGAAACAGCAAGAGAACTAAAACTGGAAGTAAAGCCTAAAGATATGATGGAATTGCTGCAATCTCAGGATAAAATTTAATGAATGAGGAGTTGCTTTTCTTTTTTTTCTTTTTTTAAAAATTTATTTCTAGGAGAGAGAGAGAGACAGTGTGAACAGCGGAGGGTTAGAGAGAGAGAGAGGGAGACACAGACTCTGAAATAGGCTCCAGGCTCTGAGCTGGCAGTCAGCACAGAGCCCGACACGGGGCTCGAACCCACGAACCGCGAGATCATGACCTAAGTGAAAGTCGGACGCTTAACCGACTAAGCCACCCAGGTGCCCCGAGGGGTTGCTTTTCATAGATGAGAACAGACAATGGTTTCTTCTGATGGAAACTACTCCTTGTGGAAATGCTGTGAAGATTATTAAAATAGCAACACAGAATTTAGACTATTACACATGCTTCCTTGATAATGCAGCAGCCAGGTTTGAAACGATAGGCTCCAATAGTGAAAGCTCTATCATGGGTAAAACGCAATCAAACAATATCACTTTGTACAGAGAAACTCTGAAAAGTGCAGTAAATCAACATAATAAACTTCAATGATGTCTTATTTTAAGAATTTGCCACAGAGGCACCTGGGTGGTTCAGTCAGTTGAGCATCTGACTCTTGATTTAGGCTCAGGTCATTATCTCATGGTTTGTAAGTTAGAGCCCTGTGTCAGGCTCTGGGCTGACAACATGGAACTGGCTTGGGATTCTCTCTCTCCCTCTCTCTCTCTGTCCCTCCACTACTCATGTGCTCTCTTTCTCTCAAAATAAATAAATAAATATTAAAAATAAACAAAATTGCCACAACGACCCTCACCTCCAGTGCTAAGCAGCACCTCAATCAGCAGATACCAACTTCAAGGCCTCTGCCAGCAAAAAGTTTATGACACACTAAAAGTTCAGTTGATAGCATTTTTTAGCAATAATTTTTTTTTCAAATAAGGTATGGATATTGCTTTTTTAAGGCATTATGGTGCCACACACTTAACAGACTACAATGTAGTATAGTGTAGTTTTTCTGTGAAAAAAATGTTTGACTCTCTTTATTGCAATATTTGTTTTATTGTGGTGGTCTAGAACCAAACCCACAATATCTCTAGAACCAAACCCCAATGTATCCCATTGGCCAGATTAATCACATGCAGCACTATGCCCAGAGAAAGGGAAAGGTAGTGAATACATAGCATTGTCTCTATGACACATCAAACATTTAAAAATCATATTGGTGATACATTTAAGGGACAGATAATAATTTAGAAGTAACAAACCAAGGCGTAAGATTCCTTTGGAACAGGTGGCATTTTGAGGCAGGCAGTATATTTTTACATGACATAAAGGAAAAATTAAATGCCAGTTAATAATATGACCACTACATTTAAAGTTATACAAAGCAACTATTATTTTAGTTGAAGTATTATTGACACATGCCCTTGTATTAGTTTCAGGTGTACAATGTAATGATTTGATATTTGTATATATTGCAAAATAATCACCATAATAAATCCAGTTACGACTATCACCACAGACAGTTACAAATTTTTTCTTGTGGTGAGAACTTTCAAGATCTACTCTCTTAGCAACTTTCAAATCACAGTACAGAATTTTTGACTGTAGTCACCATGCTATATATTACATTCACTTCATTGTGATATTTGTTTGGTTGCAGTGGCTGAATGCTAACCCACAATATCTCTGACATATGCCTGTATCCCATTTGCCAGATTAATCACACGGAAAGCCAGAAAATGACTTATTTTTTCTGAATTATTTATTTTATAACTGGAAATTTGCACCTATTTTTGACCCCCCTCACCCAGTTTACCCACTTGCCTTTGGCAACCATTAATCTGTTATCTCTATGAGTTCATTTTTTTGGTCTGCGTTTGATTCCACATATAAGTGTGTATTTGTCTTCTCCGACTTACTAAAGTCAACTGCTTTTAATTGCAACTTTTTATTTTTGATCTTGTTAATTCTTTCCTTTTAATGTTTATTTTTGAGGGAGAAAGAGAGACAGAGACAGAGCACAAGTAAGGGAGGGGCAGAGAGAGAGGGAGACACAGAATCTGAAGCAGGCTGCAGGCTATGGGCTATCAGCACAGGGGCTCAAACACACAAACCAGGGATCATGACTTGAGTCAGGTGCTTAACAGACTGAGCCACCCAGGTGCCCCTAATCTTGTTACTTCTTACATGAACAACATTATTTAACCACTTATGATTCAGCAGCAACAAGAATTCACCGAAGCTTTGCTAGATAGCTTTTCACTTACATCTCGTGTGCATGTGTCTGCTCTCTCTCACTTTCTCTGTATCGCTATGTCCATCTCCTTCTCTCATGTTGCCATGTATCTATACAGTTAAGACTAAACAGTGAGGAGTACCTGGGTGGCTCAGTTGGTTAAGCATCCAGCTTTGGCTCAGGTCATGATCTCATAGTTCATAGGTTCGAGCCCCACATCGGGCTATGTGCTGACAGCTAGCTCAGAGCCTGGAGCCTGTTTCAGATTCTGTCTCCCTCTCTCTCTGACCCTCCCCTGCTCACTCTGTATCTCTCAGAAATAAATAAAAACATTTTTAAAAAGACTAAAAAGTGAGACACCAAAATATTAATAGGGAATTCAGGATAGTGAGATAGTTAAAAAAAAAAAAAAAGATTCAGGAAGTTTTTGTGTTTTTTTCCCCAAATAAAACACAAATTAATTGTACTGTTGTAATTTAGAGAAATTACATCTAACTAAATTAGTTTAGATGTTTCTGTTTAAATTACATCATATTACAACCATAAATGGTCTTTGAAGATTAATAACCATTTGTCAGCAGTAGTGAAAGCAGAAAGGGAAAGGAGACAAGTCTTATCTGTGTTAATTTTAAAAAGAAGCTATTAGATTGTGGTGGCTTTGATGTCAGGGTAGCCTAAGTAAGTACACCAAAACCTAAGCCTATTAATGCTTTCAGATTATGAAATCGAAACCTCAGGACAACTAATTACAACCAACTATGCTTTAAACTTAGTCAATCAATAATTCGCTCCCTTCGCTTCTGCCTTTCCTCCATGAAAATCTCTCTTCCAAGCTCCTGTGGTAGAAGAGGTAGAGGTCCTAATAATTTCCAGTTTGGCACCACCCTTTTCAAATTTTTTTGTTTGTTCAAATAAACTCTTAAAATGTTTAATATGCCTCAGTTTATCTTTTCAACACCTGTTTTTTGAATGCATTGCCAGCGTGAATTTCATTTACGTTAGATGTGGCAGAGACAATAATAATGCACGCAGATATGTCCTCTACTTCCTCCAGCCTTTCCTGTGACTGATTTGGCAAATGGGCAAATTTATAAACTGAAGTTTTGTATTACTTTGTTTTGTTTAAAACTGAGAGAAATGTTGGAATATTTTTGGAATCAAAACAACATCTTCCAGATTTGGTTTTGAGACTTGGATAAAAATAAATGAGTTGAATTATATAAAGTTTTGTCCTAAAATATGAGTATATTTGGCAACATACACAATGCACAATAATATAAACAAAATATCTTTCCTTCTTAAAAGAGGTATTAATATGGAAGCAAACTGGCTGCTACGGTGACAGAATCATCAGTGATGTATGACTGTCCCCCTCTATCCATAGAAGGATGCATTCTAATACCTCCACTGCGTGCTCGAAACTGTGGATAATACCAATCCCTATATATCCCTATAACTATTGTTTTCCATATACATGCATACTTATGATAAAGTTTGATTTATAAATTAGACGTAGTAAGAGATTAACAATATCAACCAATAATAAAATAGAACAACTATAAATTATAATTATCATTTATAAAAATATACTGTAATAAGAGTTATGAGTGTGAACTCTCTCTCAAAATACCTTACTTTACTGCTTTCACCCCTTCTGTGATGATGCTAGATGATAAAAGGTATGTGGTGAGATGCAGTGAGGTGAATCATGTTGACACTGTAACACTGTAATAGTAGCATGAGGCTACTATTGACCTTTGATGCTATGGCAAAATGAGGATCATCTTCTTCTGGCCCTAAGGTAACTGAAACTGTGCCCGTGAAACTGTGGAAAAGGGGAAACTACAGTAATTTCTACTTAAAATTGTTATAAATATATACATAATATATATATTTATTTTTAATAGAATGAATCCAACTGATAGATATTGATTAAGCAGAGCTATGAAATGGCATATTTATCTGTATTAGAAAAGCATAGAAGCATGGGAAGAAATACAAAGGCATTTAAAGATGAAATTTAGCAAAAGAGCTAATCTCACCTTCTATTACCTAGTACATTTTGTTGTCAAAGTAATAAAAATAAAGAAATATAAATAAACACAATAATAGCGTATTCTATTCTCATACGCTCTCTTATAATGTCCCAGAGAGAATTAAAATATCTTAGTGTTACCTAATGAAGACTTTTCATAACCTTTTTAAATCCATTAAAGCTAGTTATTTTCCACAAAAATGTTTCTGGTTTCTTTTTTAAGTAAACGAAATTTATGTTTAAAATATGAGTACAACATACATTTTATTAGATCAAGAATTACATGCCCTGACAAGCTTTTGCTAACTTTTGAAATAATTTACACACATTCATGCTGTTCTTGGTTTGTTTGTTTTAGTAAATCAGCAAGCCCCACTACTATTTGTGCTATCCACGGTGATTATACTTGCAGTTCTATAACAAAATTGGCCTTAATACATTCAGAAAATTTATTCTGAATTAGTCCTATTTTCAAAGGTAACACGTACTACCTGGAAATTTTCATCCTGCAAATATATAAAATATAATAGCAATTACATAATTTATATCAATATAACAATTAGCTTTGCAGATTATACGACCAGAAATCTTAAGAATTGTTCTTCTCGAGGCGCCTAGGTGGTTCAGTCTGTTAAGCATCTGACTTTGCCTAAGGTCATGGTCTCACGGTTCGTGGGTTCAAGCCCCGCATTGGGCTCTGTGGTGACAGCTAGCTCAGAGCCTGCAGCCTGTTTCGGATTCTGTGTCTCCTTTGCTCTCTGACCCTCCCCTGCTCCCGCTGTTTCACTCTCTCTCTCAGAAATAAATAAAAAGTTTAAAAAATAAGGAAAAAGAATTACTCTTCTCAAAAGGTAGCTTGGGTTGGGAAGATTGAGGTGTAAGGAGAATACACCTTTTATTTATTTTTCTAAATAAATAAAAAGGAAATAAAATAAGTTACTCAATGCCCTAGAATAGACACAAACTTGAACTTCGACACTTTTTTAAATAGAAAAAGCTTTTTTAAATAGAAAAAGCTATTTTATTTTATGACCGATGAGTCTTTTGCTATTTTGCCTTTTAACTTGAAAGTATCTGCTAAATACTCTTAAGTGCAAACTATTCACTCTTAGCTACACCATAGTTATTTAACTTTCAGCAGCAATATCTGTAAGTCTTTACATATTTCTAAACCATAATAATCTTTTAAAGATGACTCTTTTTATTCATGGTAGAAATTTAGAAAACTGAATTATAAATTTGAAGTTTAAGTGAAATCTCTTGAGAAAAGTAGATGGAATCATTGGCTCACTTTAGAGATAACAATGTAATAAAGAAAAAAGGCAATCATAATTACTTGCTGTTTCCCTTTAGTACATTAGGTACTTTAGAAAATATTTAAATTCCTAGTATAAACAGTATATGCCGTTTAATAAAAGAGTTAAAATTAATAAAATGCAAATTTATTTTTTAATGTTCATTTATTTTGAAAGAGAGAGAGAGAGAACACGAGTAGAGGAAGGGAAGAGAGAGAGAAAGAGAGACAGAGAGAGAGAGAGAGAGAGAGAGAGAGAGAGAGAATCCCAAGCAGGCTCCACATGTTAACATAGAGCCCAACATGGGGCTCCATCCCACAAATCTTGAGATAATGACCTGAGCTAAAATCTAAAGTCAGACACTTAACTGACTGAACCATCCAGGTGCCCCAATAAATTATAACTTTAAATCTAAGCAGTACTTTGGAGACTCTAATTCTTCTGTATGTGTACATTCAAGTCTTGCTATAATAGTAATAACTAAATCATTTTAACACACACACACACAGACTTCCTTAAATGAAAAACATGTGGAAACAAGGTACAAAGAAAAGCCTTCATACTAGACAAAATAATTGCAGTAATCTTCTAGAAGATGATACCCAACAGTATTAATACCTTTCAGACTGCCGAATCAGTTGTATTTTACCGTGTTAAACCATTCAGCCTAATTGTAAAGAAATACAAGTCATCTAAAGCACAACCAAAATATTCACTGTCACTCACTTTTCTAATGCCATTTTTAAGAAGTTTTAAAGCCAATGTGGGAAGCATCTTATTTCTCTTGTGGTGTCATTTTTTCCCCCTCAGAGAAATCCCTAACCACCAAATGACAAATTTGGTCTTATACCTAGAAAAAACACTCAAAGCTCAATTTCAGATCTCTTTGAAGAATAATTTTCCTATCGTAAATTAATCTCCTTTGGAAATGATTTTTAAAATATGATTTATGCAAAACAAATCCCAGTTCCCAGAATAACCTGCATTTGTGGTTGTTATGCCACAGCTAGAGGAGAAATTACTGATCACTGAGCTGTTTCAGAATGGCAACGTGCACTGCAACTTGGATTAAGGAATCTGATGAAGCATAACATACCATGAAAGAAATAAAAACATTTTATAGGACTCAGGGGCATTATTGGCAGATTTCTACTGCTTTTTCAATATGATTCTATTCAGCAGGAGATCTCATTTGTAGAGAACCCTTTATTTAAACATAATAAAATGCCCCATTAAATTAGGGGAAGCCCCAAATGTTTTCCCATTAAGATAGTTCTGTGTAGGGAATTGTTGCTATGAAATATTTGGAATCACTTTCTGGCTTATTACATTAAACCAAAACTTGAAATAAAGACAAAAGATAGATATGTTTTTTGATGATATGGGGTTTATTTATATTTGAAATTCACTAAGGATTTGCACAAACCTGGTTTTAGGATGACACATTTCTTCAATGATAAAAACAGCACTACTTATTTTGTGAAATCTATGTCATTCTAGTGAAGTTACTATTTCTATAAATAAATACTGTGATAAGAGCCCAATTCTTAACATTAAAGGTTCTATTCCTTTAAAGTAAAAGTTTACTATATAATCCCGTAACAGCAGCATGATCAAGTTGTATTTACACTCCAAAATGATTTAGTCTCTTTATAAATAAGGAAATCACACACAAGATGAAAATGGAAAGCTTGATTTCAAGTATGAATTTGAAAGAGGGTATTTTTCCCTTTTAAGAAAGGACGTGTCTCCCCCTCTCTATGTCTCTAGTTTTCGTTCTCCGCCACACATTAAAATCATCCAAAAAGATTGTAGACACCATCAGAAGAGTTCTTAGACTCAAATCCAGAGATTTTGATTCTGGTTATGTGGGACAGAACTTGGATATTAGTGCTTTTTAATTGTATGTAGGTTATTCTAATGCGCACTGAGTGTTGATAACTGCTCAAAACAAAGGGAGAAAACCAAGAGAATATGTGGGACCTTGCATGAGACCTTGTGCTAAGTTTATAGCGCTACTCTCTAGATTTAGAATTTTTTTTTCTTTTCAGGTGAAGTTACGATTCTATTAATGTTCCAGAGATAAAGTGTCTTAATATCAACAATTTTCTTTTAACTGTCACATAATACCATAATTGCCAAACAAAACTATAATTTTAGCATCAGTTGTAAGGCTGGGGGATATTTTTAACTCCTTGCTAATATGTGGAGGTCAACATTTAAAAAGCATTTTCAGTTAATACCCAGAGATAGCATTTCTGGTAGTAAGTGATAAAAGAATCACTTTGCAAGCTGAACTTGAAAATTACCTTCTTGTTCTTTAAAAGTATTTTCTAAACATTTGTCTCTCTTAGAATTCTGATACATTTCACACCTGCTATATGAAGAAGTAGTTCACAAGACCCAAAGTCTACAGTAGTGAATGAACATTTGTTAGTTACCTTACTGCATTGTATNATCTCTCTTAGAATTCTGATACATTTCACACCTGCTATATGAAGTAGTTCACAAGACCCAAAGTCTACAGTAGTGAATGAACATTTGTTAGTTACCTTACTGCATTGTATATATGTCATACACAAATTTACTATGTAATTCTAAGTACAATGATTTGAGTTTTAAAATATGTATACATTACTCAATTTCAACATCTAGCAAATTAAGCAATATAAGACTGTAAGTAATTAATATTTACATCTAGCCTTCATACTACAGATTATTTTCTACACTATATATAGCAGAGTCACTGTAGTTTATGATCTGCCAGATATTGATGCTATTAATAATGTTCTGCTATATAATCATCATCTTCCACATCTGTTTCCACTACTTCTTTAGCATTGTCACCCTGAATCTCTTTACTATTGTTATTATCATCTTATTATGAAATGCTTTCTTTCATGAAGTAGACTATGAGTCATGAAGCTATATACATGAAACTATATACTATCAACAGTGTTGAACTTGCATCTAGTGCCTAATGATTTTTACCATTAATTTTCTTTGCTGTCCATCTACCTACCCACCCTCCACCCCATGCTGTCTATTGTTTCTATTCTGTGAGAAAAGTAGAGATTAGAATTATCTGAATTGGCCTTATATTTTCTGTATTTAGTAACACCTCATTTGGGAAATAGCTCAAGTTCAAAGAGAAATTCTATTGTAAAATACAAAAGCTTGGTAACATCTGGGTAACTAGGCAGCTTTCAAGAGCTTTGGAGTAAGGATTTCATGTTTCTGAATCACATATTTGAGTATTCTAACATTCTTTTAAAAATTTTTTAACAATTTATTTATTTATGAGAGGCAAAGAGCAAGTGGAGAAGGGGCAGAGAGAGAATGAGACAGAGAATATAAAGCAGGCTCCAGGCTTTCAGCTGTCAGCACAGGGCCGGACACGGGGTTGGAACTCACAAAGTGTGAGATAATGACCTGAACCAAAGTCGGATGCTTAACTGTCTGAGCCGCCCAGGTGCCCCAAGTATCCTAACATTCTTAAGATAGTCAACAAACATTAAAGGAATACATTCACATTGAGGATGATCTTCTCCTTCACATTTTTTATTCACCTCAACCTTGCATTTCCTTGTAAATTGCCCTCTAGCCAATTTGTTTCACTCATGTTCATCTTTTCTAGATTGCATAGATCATACAACATCTCTTTCCAAAGAGGGCTGGACAGAGCTGGGTACCTTCTTTTAGGATTATTGACTTTCTTACAGTGTTTCGCTTCTATTTGTACAATTTCTATTTGAAGGTTATTAGGGCAATAATTTATGGCTTGACAACTTTTAGCAAGTGCTAAATGTAGCCTATAGATACTCCAATGTATTAACATGTCTCTCTAAAGAAATTTCATGGAACTGAAGCATTGTTTTTCCTTTTAACAGTTGTTTCTTTCTCAATAGCTTGACTTCCTCCATAAGTCAGCCTCCTCACTTCTGTAGCATTTTCTATCTGTGTCACTGGCATAGTACACATATGCCTGGTCTAGAAGTTTGTTTGAATTTATAGCATCACGATTATCTTCCTCATCATTGTCTTTGAAGCCCAAACTAAAATGATATTCAGTATCCATGGGTCTTGAGTGTTGTTTTGCAATAAGATGTACCAGCCTGTCAGCATTGTTTGGTTATTGTTTCGTAATTGCATTTATGTCCCCACTTGAATTTTGCAGAGTGTGGGGGTTGGTGGGGAGTTCCAAGATTAAGCCTGTCCATGTAGCTAGAATGCACCTGCAAATCAGCTCAGTGTGGATACTCTACCACCAGCTGACTTTGAGATTCCAGGTGGCAAGGTGCTTAGTGGCTAAAGACTTGGAGACAAAGAAAGTGTAATGGTGGAAAAACAAAGAAGCTTATTCTTGAGTTCTTTGGTTTCCTTTTTAACACATATTCTTCTATTGCTAAAGTCTGTACTTCGTAACAATGCTATTAAGGGTGTATAAAATCGTGGAGTTCCAAGTCCATTCAGCATCTGAAACCTAAGGTGATCCAAGTCTAATTAACAATTAACGTACTTCTTCATAACAGACTGGCTTTTGATAAAACCAAGAAGTCCACAATAGTCAGCAGACAGAAGTCCTCCTGAATCAACTTTGTACAAAGAAGCACCAGAGATGGATTTTTAAAGAGCCCACAGAGATGGCTTACTTGCAGGAAGCTGTCAGTCTCTTGGTCAGAAGAATAATGAAGAGCTTTGACCTCTTCATTCTAAAGGGGAAACACTTCCAAGCAAATAGTCTAATAAAAATCAAGGTATTCGATAATGGGCAATAATATAAGAAATGTCACACCCTTGTTATATTGATAGAATAATTTGGAGAAGATAAAATATACTTTTTTATTTCAAATAAATGTCTGAATAGAAGAGGTCATTTTAAAGCAAGTGGTAAACAAATATTCTGTCATGAGATAAAGAACATACACATGCTTAAGTTTGCAATTACTCTCATGAAGGGAGCTCACAAAGCAGACGTGTAAAAACTTATGGACAGTGTAGAATTCAAAGAGAAAAATAAAATCATCAGGCAAATGAAGACAAAACTCGAAGTGATACCAGGGAGTAATACAGCAGTGACATGAGAGAAGAGAAAAATGAGAAAACTGATTCACAGATGGTCAAAATTAATCTGGAAGGAAGGTTTTATTTTTTAAAAATTATCAAGGAAATTATCAAGATTTTGTTACATATTATTGATTTTATTTCATATATCTATTATTATGGGAAAATCAGTTCTGGTAACAAATTTGACTTTTTTAACAATTTTAAATATTTACAATTAAGCTATCATTACCACTCTGTTACAAAGTCTAAAATGACAATACACAAAGGAATGTGCACAAAAATAGCTGTTGGTAAAAAGTGCTCCATGGAAAACACTCCCCCAGAAGTCCTGTTGCCAAATCTTGAAAACCATCAATAGATGTGTATGGAGAATGCATATGTCATAGGCTTTCTCAAGAAAACATGGGTGAATAGATGTTGCATCCACTTCCATGGTTTCAGAAAGCTAGTCTCTGACTATATAAATCCCTACTATAGTTTATTTCCATTATATCCTTCTAATGTAATCTCCTGATATTATTTGTTACTTGGTGCATTAGTTTTCCATCGCTGCAGCAACAAACTACCACAAACAGTAGCTTAAAACAACACAGATTTATTATCCCACAATGCTGTGGGTTCAACGTCTGATACAGGTTTCACCAGGTAGAATTTCACCAGGTAGAATTTCTTGCTTGAGGCTCCAGGGTTTTAAATGGCAATACATTTTGGGGCACCTCAGTGGCTCAGTAGGTTAAACATCTGGCTTTGGTTCAGGTCATTATCTCACAGTTTGTGAGTTTGGGCTGCATTGGGCTCTGTGCTAACAGCTCAAACCCAGAGCCTGCTTAAGAGTCTGTGTCTCCCTCTCTCTCTCTGTCCCTTCCCTACCCCTGCTTACATTCTGTGTGTGTGTGTGTGTGTGTGTGTGTCTCAAAAATAAATAAACATTAGCTACAAACAGAGAGGGAGGGAGGGAGGCAAACCGTGAGAGACTCTTAAATACTGAGAACAAACTGAGAGCTGATGGAGGAGGCAAGGGAGAGGGGAAAATGGGAGATGAGCATGGAGGAGGGCACTTGTTGGGATGAGCACTGGGTGTTGAATGTAAACGATGAATCACAGGAATCTACCCCCAAAACGAAGAGCTACTGTATACACTGTATGTTAGCCAATTTGACAATAAATTATATTAAATAAATAAACACTAAAAAATAAGAAAAATAAATGGCAATATATTTTTAAGAGGCCTGGGGAAAATCACATTCTGTATTTTTTTGGTAAGAGTACAAATTGATACAACATCTGTGGATAGGAATATCATATATGCATATGTAATCTGATAATCTACAAAATAATATATACTGTAAAACTTTTTGTTTCAGAGAACTTATTATAGATTACACATTATGATACACTATACTTGCATGAGTACTGTTCATTATAACTTTGTAACGGTAAAGTAGTGATTTCCAAGCAAAGACTTGGATTAAATACATTTTACACATGGAAACAGTGGAAAATGTCACAGGTCCAAAAAGGGCTGACAAATATCTCTATGTCCTGAAATAGGAAGGCTTTTAAAATATTTATCAGTGGTGACGCCTGGGTGGCTCAGTTGGTTAAGCATGTGACTTGGCTCAGGTCATGCTCTCTTGGTCCGTGGGTTTGAGGCCCGCATCGAGCTCTGTGCTGACAGCTCAGAGCCTGGAGCTGCTTTGGATTCTGTGTCTCTCTCTCTTTCTGCCCTTTCTCCTCTCAAGCTCCTGTCTCTGTCTCTCAAAAATAAACATTAAAATACTTTTTAAAATTATTTATCAGTGAAATAAAAAGGAAGTGCTGAATAGTTTATATAATGATTATCTTTGGCACAAAATAAGGAGGGAATCAGATTCTCTGTACCTGTTGACTTGTACACATACACAACAATTGTGGACAGATTGATAGGAATCTATGAAGGCATGAGGAGAGACGATGAGGCAGAAACATGGTTAGAACACCTATTAATTATTTAACATTTTTAACTTTTAATTTGACCCATATGATTGCATTTTAGATTTTAAAAGATGCTAAGATGCAAAGCTACTAAATAAAACACAAAAGGGTTCATCCTGATTGGTTTAAACAGGGGGGTGATATCTGTATTTTATGTATGTATTCATAATATAATACTTTATGGAAACAATGAATCTGAAATTGTGTATGAGTTTGGGATGACTCTTTAGAGAAAGTTATAGGAATCTTAATTTAAAAAAATTTTTAATGAGTATTTATTTTTGAGAGACAGAGTGCAATGGTGCAATACACTAGCATGTGTTGTCATAGAGTTGTTAGAAGAAATAATGTTTCAGTATGACTCTACTGGAATAGGACACCTGGATGTTTCTACCTTGGCTCTCTTGGAATTTGCCCCATGCACCTTTCTCTTTGCTAATTTTAACTTGTATTCTTTTATTGTAATAAGACATAACCATGAGTGTGACTGTTTCTCTTAGAAACATCTTGCAATTGTATAATAGCTATGAGTGGTCTTCAGAACTCCCAGCCTTGCCCAATATAATGTAATTTTTTGTTATGCCCTATTTATCAACTTATATGATTCATATATATATATATATGAGTGTATATATGTATATATATACATATGTTTACATACACACACATATGTAGATAAGTTTAAGATTACAAAGGTTGTCTTAAAGATCAGCTATTAGCAGGAAAAAATTACATCCGTAAATTGGAAATATAACTTGAAATATAGCTAACATCTGAGTGATTTCTATTTTCTAACACTATAATGAGGACTTTATGTGATAAAGCACTCTATTTTATGAGGTCAAAGTCTGTGTCATTTTATTTTATAAATTGAGAAAATTTGGTTATCCAATAGAAAACTGTCATTAGAAAAAACCGACTCTTGAGTCCTTGTTTTTAGAAATTATTTAATATGTATTTTGTGTAAAGTACCTCAGGATATTGATTATAATTATATCAACAAATCGATTGACTGATTGATTTATTAATTTATTTTAATGTTTATTTATTTTTGAAGGAGAGAGAGACAACATAAGCAAGGGAAGGGCAGAGAGAGAGGGAGACACAGAATCCAAAAAGCAGGCTTCAGGCTCTAAGCTGTCAGCACAGAACCCAATGAGGAGCTTGAACTAACAAACTGTGAGATCATGACCTGACTAAAGTCAGAAGCTTAAATAACCGAACCTCCCAGGCACCCTGATTATGTCAATGAATTTGAATTGTGAAGTACAATTTTTGATGATAATGTCTATTTCTATCATATAAACATTTAACTATTAAAAGTTAATTTTATTCACATGCTTTATAAATAATATGTAGGTATTATGGATATCCACCTTCAGCAAAGATGTGGAAATAGTAATTTAACAGCAAAAGCTGTGACACTAAAAATAACAGTGACCTATCTTTAAAAATCTATTAATGTAATTCTTATCTTATTATATATTAGCTTAGAAATATAACAGTTCAGGGATGGCTGGGTGGCTAAGGGATGGCTAAGGGTCCGACCTGGGCTCAGTTCATGATCTCGTGGTTCATGAGTTCAAGCCCCACATCAGGCTCTGTGCTGACAGCTCAGAGCCTGGAGCCTGCTTCAGATTCTGTGTCTCCCTGTCTCTGTCTGTGCTATCCCAACTCGTACTCTGTTTCTCTTTCTCAAAAAAAAAAAAAAATTAAAAAAGAAATAAAGCAGCACAATAGATTATGATAATACGATATTTGTGTATTTTTAATTAAACCTTTTATTTATGCAATATTAATGTTGTTAACTCTTGTTTGGTATTTAGTCATTGAAATAACAGTGAATAGAGAGAGAAAGCAAAGAAGGGGCAGAGAGAGAGAGAGAGAGAGAGAGAGAGAATCCCAAGCGGGCTCCATGCTTAGCACAGAGCCCTACCTACATGGGGCTTGATCTCACGACCCCAAGGTCACAATGTGAACCAGTACCAAGAGTCAAATGCTTAACTGACTGAGCCACCCAGTCGCCCCTTAGAAATCATTTTAAATTATATTTATATACAGAACTAAGCCAAAATCATGTCTCATCATTCTTTTTTTTAACACAAAAGTAGGTCTCACAGATACATAATTCATCTAGTGGTAATTATACATCTTTACCAGCACAATTGTAATGTTTTCTATAGTATGATAATATAAGCAAATAAAAACACATGGGAAAAGAATATTTAAACATAGAAAATGTTTGTTGAAAAATTATAAAAATTAATTAGAATTTACTAAATATTGATTTTAATTGACTTAATGAAAAATTCAAACATTTCATGATGTTCCAAAATGACATTGAAGCATTCTTCTTAAATGATCTGGTATGTATTAGAATTTGGGGAAAAGAAATCTAAATATTATGATTATCTTAACATCATTAACATTAAAATTTAAATAAACAAATTATATATAAATTAAATATTGTGAAAAGACAACAATAGAGTAAATTTTAAAGGACTTTCTATCATTTAAAATGATAATGATATTGATACTTTTGTAATTTAATTACAAAATTAAATTAAATTTAATTTAATTTAATTAATTTAATATCTGTCATTTAATTTAATATCTGTATGCTAAATTCTATGTGAAAGATACTGGTATTCCTGGAGAAATTCATGACCCTGTGGCCACAGGATATTTACATGCAAATTGATTAAAGTAGACTGGAACAATGCTTCCCAAATGTTAACGTGAATGTGAATACTGTAACATGGGTGTCTTGTGATAATGCATTTTCTGGTATAGTAGATCTGGGATAAGGCTTGAGATTCTGCATGTCTAACATACCTGCAGGCAATGCCAAAGGTCTTGGTCTAAAGGTCACCATTTGATGGTAAGAATTAGGTGACCTGCTATTCATGACTCTTAAGTTTCAGATTTGCAGGATATAACAAAATAATAAGGCAATTTTATATGACAATATTATTTAAATATCAGATATAAAAATAAACTAGTTTATTGTCTAAGAAGAGATTTGAATTAATTTTGAATGTGGGCATGGTAAGGCTCTGCATAGAAAAAAACATTTTGTTGTTAGTGTTGAAAGAAGGGNAAATAAGAAACTGGAAATTTGGGGGAATTGGCATGTGGTGACTTGAGCTTACAATGTTTGAAAAAATATGAGTAGAAAATTCTTTTGTCCTATGTTTTTAAGTCAGTCTTCTGGCAAAACTAAGTAATTAAAAATAGCAATTTGGTGCATTTTGTATAGTAACTGTTGTTAGTTATATACACACACACACACATATATATACATATATATTCTGTAATATATATATATTCTTATATATTTTTGTTGTTAGTTATATACATATATGTTATGTTACATATATATACATATATACATATATATGTATATTAATTAGAGGACAGAAAATCCAACATAGTAGCATTTATTTGCTCTATTTAACATTTCCCAGAAAAAAACTTCTGCTAGTTCCATATGACATGAAAACAACTTTCAAATTAGTTCTCAATCCTATCAGACCCAATGTCTCCTCCAATAACAATAATATTTAGTGTTTCTAGTACTACACTTAAATTAAATGAACAAGTTATAACCTAATATGAGTATAGTTTTAAAAATCATTATGATGCCCTAATATTAATATAAAGGAGACATGAAAGGGAAATAAGTTATATTTCAATGTGTAAATTCCCAGACTAAACTACATAAATGATATAATAAGAGTCAACTACTTGGATCCATTAACTCTGAATGTGAAAGTTCCAAATGCTGACCAATAAAGATGGATTTTCCTGTTCATTCATATACCATGAAGAGTGTGACCTGTAATATAGGTAAAGGGTGAACAATATTTGGTAACATTCCCAACCAAAAAGAGTATAATCTTCCTTCAATTTATACAACGATTGAATTCTTGGATACTCTTGTTTATATTAAAGGTATGTACATAATGTTTTTTGTTTATATGTAAATAAGAGGAAAGTTCTAGTTGAGGATATTTTTTAAATTTATTTATTAATTTCCAGTTAGGTAATAAACTGGTTTCAGGAGCAGAAGCCAGTGATTTATCATAACCTCTCTCTTTCTCTCCCTTTTTTTTTTTAAATATTTTTTATTTATTTCTAGGAGAGAGAGAGACAGCGTGAGCAGGGGAGGGTCAGAGAGAGAGGGAGTCACAGACTCTGAAACAGGCTCCAGTCTCTGAGCTGGCAGTCAGCACAGAGCCAGACGCAGGGCTCGAACCCACGAACCGCGAGATCATGACCTAAGCAAAAGTCGGACGCTTAACCGACTGACACCCAGGCACCCCTCTTTCTCTCCCTTTTGACTTTCCATGGAAAGAGTTCCCTCTCTTCCACTGCACCACCATTTTTCTCTCCCACAATTCCCTTCCACACACCTCAAATCTGCCATGCGATCTCCCTCCAACTGTGGAGATTCTCCTGCCACTCCACAGATTGATTTCCTGGGTGTTCCAAGTGATCTGAACCCAATACAGCTGTGTTTGAGGGACTAGGGAAGCCAGAGTCCCCTTACTTCTCTTCCATCTTAAGGCTTAATGCTGAGGACAGTTAATAGTTGTTTTTCCACACATAAGAATGAGTTCTAGATCCTCAAACCATGTACAGGATGGGAAGCAAATCTCAGTTGGCAACTCCCTTCCTTGAAAGACATCCAGAATCTGGTACCATCTTAGTGATTGTAAATATCAAAAAGGACCAATAAGTCTCAAACTGCCTTATGTTTTTTCAACTGGTAAGGTCACAAGTGATCTTTTCAAGCTCATTATCTGCCATCCTGTTGATTCTGAATGAAATTGTTAACACAAGTTCACAAATGAGAAATGTTTCTTGTATGTGGAACACAAACCTGATAATTAGGAGCCTTATTTCATTTAAAAGTACCTTAAAATTCTACATAAAAACTTTTTCAAAGTTTTCTTTCTTAGTGGGATGTTTTAAATGTTAACTATTCTCTTGGATATTAATTATGAGGACATCAAATAGTATATATGTAAGTATTTATTATATGTTGCAGAACATTTGTTTTCAGGTACAGACACTTAAGCTGTCTTAACCAGAAATTTTCTTAGTGTCCTTTCAGATTCTTTGTCAAGTCATATTAAGTAAAAAATCTCACTATAAACTTAATGACATTAAAATTCATTAATGGTGCTTATCAGAAAATTGTGCATTGTTAATGTGGATTAACACTGTAGGAGCTCTTGCTTAAACTGTAAAGGTAGTTCCCCTGCGAGTTTAAAAACAAAATGTTGAAATGCATTTATAATATGTATTAGTAGGTATCTGTAATTATTCTAAATATAGGAAATGTTAGTTAAAATAATCTTTCACAATAGCAGAAGCTTTATCAATAGCTTTGTTGATAAGGGAATTTATTATCAAGGTAGTATATTGTCACTCTGAAAGAAACAATACAGAATTTAAAGGCAGGTAGGAGACTTTCTATTATTATGCAATTGTAAAATAATAAATACAAAATTCTTACAAGCTCACTCAGTTTCAAAATATATTGATTAAAAACATTCGAATCCATTCATCTGTCAAAGGACACTTAGGTTGTTTCCTAGTCTTGGATATTATAAATAATGCTGTGATGAACATGGGAATGCTGGTATCTCTTCAACATAGTGCTTTCCTTTCCTTCAGACACATTTCCAAAAATAGAATTATTAGATCATATGGTGTCGGAGGCCGCGCCGCCTCCGACAGGTCCAGGGGTCCCTGAAGGATGGACGGTGTCGGCGAAAGAGACTGAGAGAGCCCCGAGATCCTTTCTGATNAGGGTAGATATCGGTCGTCACCCGATTGGCAAGAGACCGTGCAAACTTGCTTTAACCTCACCAGGAGTTTTCTCGACTAGTGGGCTCAGAATGGCTCCCAACAATATGGCAATTCTATTTTTAATATTTTGAGGTTATTTGATACTGTTTTCCACAGTGGTGGCACCAGTTTGCAATCCCACCAACAGTGCAAGAGGGTTCCCTGATCTTCTCCACATTTTTTGTTATTTTTTGCCCTTTGACAACAGCCATTTTAAGAGATGTGAGGTGAGGTGTGCCTGGGTGCTCAGTCAGTTAAGCTTCCGACTTCGGTTCAGGTCATGATCTCATGGTTCATGGGTTTGAGCCCCGCATCGGGCTCTGTGCTGACAGCTAGATCAGCGCCTGGAGCCTGTTTCAGATTCTGTTTCTCCCTCTCTCTCTGGCCCTCCCCTGCGCTCTCTCTCGCTCTCTCTCTCTTTCTCTCTCTCTTTCTCAGAAATAAATAAAACATTAAAATTTAAAAAAAAGAGATGTGAAGTGATGTTTTACTGTGATACACACACACATACACACACAGTAGAATACTGCTCAGTCATTAAAAAGAAGGATAGATATCCTGCCCTTTGTGAAAAACAGGATGGATCTTCAGGACCTTACACTGAATGATATAAATCAGACAAAGAAAGACCAATTTAGAATCTAAATATAATTTCTGATTATATATTGAAATGAAATAAATTTATTTCAATTTGTGATTTCAATTATATTTAGAATCTAAACAACAAATACATAAGCCCAAACTCAAAGAAAGAGATTTGATTTGTGGTTACCAGAGTAGAGAATGGGAAGGGGAGAATTTGATGAAGATGGTCAAAAGGCACAAACTTCTAGTTTTAAGACAAACAAGTAGTGAAAATGGAATGTACAACATGGTGACTAAAGTTAATATTATTGTATGGTATATTTGAAAGGTGTTCAGAGAGCAAATTCTAAGAGTTCTCATTACAAGGAAAATACATTTATAATTATTCTTTTGTATGTACATGAGATGATGGGATTAACTAAATTTCTCTGGTGACCATTTTATAATATTTTTTTGTACATCTTAAAGTTATGCAGTGTTATGTATCAATCATATCTAAATGAAACTGTAAAATATATAACAATTTTGTACAAGAGAAACAAGGATATTTCTTGACATTTGAGAGAGTGGAACCATGTGAATAGCAAGAAAAATGGAAAATAGACTTTCATATGATATTTACTACATTATGCTGGGATAGCCAGACTCCAAACTGATCTCCAGTGATCTCTGCCTCTTGATATTCACAACCATGTATAGTTTGCTTCTATTCTATAATAAGATTGGTCTGTGTGATACATACATTTCCAAAATTAGCTCATAAAATGCATTGTGCTTCTTCTTACTCTGTCGCTCAAAATCACTTGCTCTGGGGAAGGCCAAAGCCACATCATGAAAATGTTCAGGCAAATTTGTGGAGAGGACAATATGGCAAGGAAATAAGGTCTGCCAGAAGCCAGGAAAAGAGGGTGATAAAACTGTCTTTTATCTTCACCAAATTTGTGGCATATTCTGAACACAAATTACAATATGGAGACCTTCATCTTTTTAAAAATTTATTTATAATTATTTTTAATAGATTCATTTTTAGGTCAGTTTTAGGTTCAGAGCATAATTGAGTCTAAAATACAGAATTCTTATATACTTTCGGTCCCCATGTATGCTAGCCTCCTCCTTTATCAATGTCCCACCCCCCCCCAGAATGATCCATTTGTTATAACCGATGAACCTACATCAAAACATTAAAATCAACCTAAGTATTAGTTTACATTACTGTTCACTGTTGGTGTTGTATATCCTAGAGGCTTGATCAAATGCAAAATGACATGTATCCGCCATTATGGTATAAAACAGAGATGTTTAACTGCCCTATATATCCTCTGTGCTCTATCTATTCGTGCCTCCTCTCTCCTAACTCCTGGAAATGGCTGATTTCTTTACTGTCTTCACAGTTTTGCCTTCTCTAGAAAGTCACAGAGTTGGAATTAAACAATATGTGTAATTGATTTCATTTACTTAGTAATATGCATTTAAGTTTCCTCTATGGTTTTCATGGATTGATTGCTCATTTCTTTTTAGCACTTAATATTTTATTGTCTGGATGTGCCACAGTTTAAGTATACATTCATTCACCCACTGAAAAATATCTGGGTTACTTCCAGGTCTTGACAATTATGACTTAGTCAACATTATGCTAAATAAGTAGTAGAATTTACCAGTTTATGTAACTTCAAACAACTCTAATTATGTTTTTATGAGATCCAGTTTATTAGAAATGTATGCTATCAAGGGATGTCTGACTGGCTCAGTCGGTAAAGCATGCGACTCTTAATCTCAGGGTTGTGAGTTCAAGTCCCACATTGGACATGGAGCCTACTTAAAATAATAAATAAATAAATAAATAAATACATAAATAAACATTAAAAAAGAAATGTATGCTATTAATAATAGAGATTTTATGTGTGTAAGAATTTAAAAGATTAACATTT